>NC_081846.1:21862327-22162327 GCF_963259705.1 Myotis daubentonii
AAACCAGAAACACCAATCAGAAAGAACATGTGCACCTCTATGTTCATGACAGCACAATTTACAATAGTTAAGGTCTGGAAACAGCCCAAGGGCCCATCAGTAGACAAGTGGATAAAAAAGCTGTGGTACATTTACATCATGGAATACTATGTGGCAATAAAAATAGAAGGATCTCTTACCCTTTGGGACAGCATGGAGGGACCTGGAGAGTATTATGCTAAGTGAAATAAGCCAGACAGAGAAAGACAAGTATTACATGATCTCACTCATATGTGGAATCCAGTGAACAAAATAAACTGATGAACAAAACAGATCCAGAGACACAGAAGCATAGAACAGACTGCAGAGCCTCAGAGGGAAGTCAGGGGAGGGTGGGTGGGTGCGTGGGTGGGAAGAGATCAAACAACTTGTGCACATTTATGCATAAACCATGGACACAGACAATAGGGTGGTGAAAGCCTGGGGCAGGTAGTGGGGGCGGCTAAAAGGGGTCAAGGGGGGGAAGGGAGACATATGTAATACTTTCAACAATAAAGATATAATTTTTAAAAAATATTAATAAAATGGAAATATTTTTTAAAAGAGAACAAATAGAAGTGTTGGCTTGACTCCTCTAAAGGAAGACACAAGACTAGACCCTGTTTTCATTTCTCTGAAGTTGGTGAGGAGTCAGCCTATGTGTCAGTCCACACAGTGCTCAGTTTGGTGTGTGGTGTGGCGTTTGTGGAGTGTGGTATGTGTTATGTAGAGAATGTGCATGGTGTTTTGTAAGTGTATGTGGTACTAGTATGTGTGGTGAGTACATGTGATGTGTGTGGTGTGGTGTGTGTGTGTGTGTGCCATGTGGTATGTGTGCTGTGCTATCAATGTGGGTGTTGTTATGTGCTGTTATAAGTGTATTTGACATATGGTGTGTGTATATGTGCAATGTGATGTGTTTGTGTATGTATAGTGGGGGGGTTGGTAGATGTGGTATGTGTGTAGGGTGATGTGTGTATGTACAATGTGAAGTGTTTATGTATGTGTATGTATAATGTAATGTATATGTATAGTGTAGTGTATATATGTATAATGTGGGGTATGTGTATGTATAGTGTGGTCTGTGTGTATATAATGTAGAGGGGTGCATGTATAGGGTGGTATGTATATCTATAGTGTGTGGCGTGTGTATGTATAGTGTGGGTGTGGGGTGTTTGTTTTGGGGGGTGTATTGTAGGGTGATATGTGTATGAATAGTGTGGGTGTGTATGTATAGTGTGGTGTGGTGTGTGTGCGTGTGTGTGTGTATAGTGTGAGTGTGTGTATATTGTGTGGTGTGTGTATGTATCATGTGTAGTGTCGGGGGGGGGGAGGTGGACTTCAACTTCAGGGGGCACCACCAGTTCCTCTAGGGCTCTCTGGCAGACAGAGGCCCAGCCTAGCTCAGTCAAAGCTGAGCTTTTCTCCTCAGAACTCAGTCTTCCCTTTGTACCCAGGTGTCAGGAAGAGCGGGCCGGGCTGCAGGCAGCGCTGGAGCAGAGGCAGCAGGAGGCTGAAAGGAGGGACGCCATGTATGAGGAGGAGCTTGCAGGGCAGCGGGACCTGATCCATGCCATGAAGAGGCGGGTGCTGGAACTGATTCAGTAAGTGGGGGACAGTGGGCAGGAGTGCAGATGGGAAATGTATGGGATATAGAGGCTGGGAAATGAAAATTCTGCTCCACTAACAACTACCAAGCAGGATTCTGGGCCTTTTGTATATACTTTTTTTTTTTTAGCAACGACCTGCTATTATTACCATTTTACAAACTGAGGGTCAGAGAGGCTGACTTGGCCACCAAGGACACACAGCATATAAACTGCATAGAGTCCTCTGACTCTAAGGCAGACCCTCCACCCCAACCCAGCCCACATATACACATACCTACAAAAGTTAGGAGAAGGAAAGGAACCCATGGGCTGAGAAGGAATTGGGAGAAGGGGCAGGTTAACCAAGAGGTAATCGCATGTCCTACATCAGCCTGCCCACTGGACTTCCTCAGATCACTGGGCCTGTGGGCCTGTCCAGGTCAGCTGTCCTAGGTTCCAAAGGCTGAGCTCACCAGAATCGATTCCAAGCTGCTAAGCTCACTGAGGGATGGAGATGTGTAAAGCTTGGTCTCTGCTCTTCGGTCTAGTGGGGAGATAATTCACAGGTGTGTCATCCTTTACCCAGTTCAGACCACTACACTCAGGTTCCATTAGAATTGGAACTCTGCAAGATCATCTAAGACTAAATCCTCTTGCACAAAATCCAAGTGATAATAAAGGTGAGAAAAGGAGAGATGAACCTGAAAGGAACAAACAAAAAATGTAAGGAGTGATCTCCTCCAAGGAACTGTCAACTGGGTGGAAGAGGTATATAAAAATTTAGCTATATATCTCACAAAAGAATTTAAGTTCTCTAACAATAAAAGGTACATATAGAGCAAGATATATGATTATTAAAGGAAAATAGAAGATTTCATGGTAGAAGAAAAATATATACTCCTAAAGTGTTCAGAGTAGGATTAAAACTTAGTTCTGAGCATCTTGACAGCAGAATAAAAAAGGGAAACACAGAAAATTGCCTAAAATTCACTGGGGGCTGGCCAGTGGGAGGGACCGTGGGCCGTTGGCCAGTCAGCCCCACCCCCTAGTTAAACTCCTGGTCAAACTCCCAGTTGAGGGGACAATTTGCATATTAGTCTTTTATTATATAGGACAATGTCCCTTGCATAAGCATTTTGAGAGATATGGCCCTAAGTAAAAAGTGGGGGGAGGGAAGAGGCGCCAAGGAGGTTGACTTGTGCCTCAAGATGCTAGACCAGCCGTGGGCAAACTACAGCCCGTGGGCCAGATCCGGCCCGTTTGAAATGAATAAAACTATTGAAAAAAAAGACCGTACCCTTTTATGTAATGATGTTTACTTTGAATTTATATTAGTTCACACAAACACTCCATCCATGCTTTTGTTCCGGCCCTCTGGTCCAGTTTAAGAACCCATTGTGGCCCTCGAGTCAAAAAGTTTGCCCACCCCTGTGCTAGACCAACCACACATCATCTATTCTCCATCCTCAGATCTCACTAAAATGATTGTGAAAGAATAAAACTACCAACAGAGAGAAAGGTGGAGGAGCCAACCAGAGATGGGAGATTCCAGCTAATTTCCAGAAGCCAAAAAATGGATGGAGAAACCCAGTTAGAACTTCAGGGCCCAGAGACACCAGGAACACATATGGCAGAAGTGAGATAAGGTGCAGAAATCAGGGAAATTAACTGAAGAAGTGGATAGAAAGACCAATGTACACCTCCTGCTTTCTGCCTGCCTCCCCAACTGCACAGCACCCAACAGTTGAGGGGCTTATCTGCCAAGCAAATAATTCAAAGGTCCTTATCTGGAGAAAGGTAGATGCCCCAAATAAAAGAGCAGTGTGTTCTGGCTTTTGAGAGACCCATGTGGCAGGTACCTCCCAGCCCAGTGCCTCCTAAAGGGAAGCCCGAGTCAACCACCCCAACCCATTACTTGGAGCTCCCGTAACTTTACTGCCTCTTCTTAAATGTGAAATGCCAACCAAGCTTTCGTAAGCATTTGAGTCAGTCTAGAACATGAAGGGAGAGACAAAGATAAACAAAGACAGTTCCATCTCCCATGAAACAAGAGGCTGTGAAAAGCGACCACCCAAAGATGAGAAACATTCTTGGAAATTAAAATATCACTGAAATTTTTCTCAATTCACTAGGATTGGAAGAGAAAGATGAGTCAATCTCTCAGGAAGTAGAATAAAAAGCATAGAGAGATGGGACATATGAGAGAAATATTTAGAGATATAAAGAATCAATCCAGGAGTTCCAATATCTTCTCCAACTGAAAGGAATTCCAGAGAGAGAGAAAGAGAGAGAGAGAGAGAGAGAGAGAGAGAGAGAGAGAGAGAGAGAGAGAGAGAAAACTATCAGATAAAAATATGAGAGACTTTCCCAGTTCTAATGGACATAGATCTTAAAGATTTCATTGAGTGATCAGCACAATGAATGAAAAAGGTGGTGGGCACATCTAGATATATCATTGTGAAATTTCAGTAAAACAAAGATAGGAAGACTATCCTAAAAGACAGGCCATTTATGAAAGAAATAGAACACAACAAATTTTAAGAATCAATGGTGTAATACTTTTAAGTTCTGAAAAAAGCTGAGTTTTGCCCTGGAATTCTATGTCCAGCTAAACTATGGAGCAAGTGGGGAAGGTGATAGAGGAAAAGACATTCTCAGACAGACAGATCATAGAAAAGTCACCTCCCACACAGCCTTTCTTAAGAAGATAATTCAGGATGTGTCCCAGAAAAACAAGGAAGCAAGCCAAGAAAGGAGAAGATGTGGAATTCAGGAGACAGTAGCTCCAGGCCAGGAGAGAACAAAAGGGAATTCCCAACATGACTAGTGGGCAGCAAGGCCGGGAAGCAGTCAGTCCAGGCTGTGGCAGAATTATTGCAGGCCCAGGAGGAAGGTCTCAGGGGAGAAAGAGAATCAGCAAAATACCTTATATGAAGAATTGGGGTGGGCAAGAATAATTAGGCTAGTCTGGCCAGTGTGGCTCAGTGGTTGAGCATCAACCTATGAAGCCAGGAGAGCATGGTTCGATTCCCGGTCAGGGCACATGACCAGGTTGCAGGCTAGATCCCCAGTGTGGGTCATGCAGGAGGCAGACAGTTAATGATTCTCTATCACTGATGTTTCTATATCTCTCTCCCTATCCCTTACTCTCTGAAATCAATAAAAATATATTTTTAAAAATAATAATAATAATTAGGCTATGTTAAGGCAAGTTATGCAAGGAACAAAGAAAGGCAATTAGACACAATGCAATATACAGATGATGTCTCATAGAATTGTTCACTAGAAGCTTATGTAATTGTATTAACCAATATCACCTTAATAAATGTAATTTTGAAAAATAAAATAAAACTCTGTAAAAGAAAGGCAATTAGAAAGTCCTAGAAAAACAACAAATTCCCAAGAAGGGAAATATCATAGAACAAAACTCTGCTTGAAGCAATATGCTTACATATTGTCTAATAATATAAATACTAGTCACTGATTTTTTCACCAAAGCCCAAAAAATGATTATAATTATATAACAAATATAAATGTTACCACCTAAACAATATTATAGAACAGAATTCAATAGAACTTTCTATGAAGATGGAAGTGTTCTATATTTGTCCTGCCCAATATGGTAGCTACTAATCACATATAGTGATTGAGTACTTCAAATGTGACTGGTGTGACTGAGGAACTAAAGTTTTCATTTTATTCAATTTTAATTAACTTACATATAAATTTACAAAGCCACATGTGGCTGGTGGCTATCCTACTGGACATTGCAGGAATAGATGACAAGTTAGGAGGTGGGAGGAAAAAGGGATGCTGGCATCACTGTATTACAAAATGGCAATCCTAAGATACTACCTATAGTTAATAGAATGAGTGAGAAATAAATGTGTGAGACTATTCAGTAGAAGTCCAGTAGTAACCAATAGAGGAACCAAAAACAGGGATATAACTACATGGGGAGGAAGGATGAGGATTTAATGGAAATGATCATAAGCTGTCCTCTGACATCAAGGTAAGGAGCGCTATAGAATACGTTCTCTCTTGAAAGAGCAAGAAGGAAGGATATGAGCATGTTAATTAAATATGAAAGTACTATCAGGAGAAAGAGCTAAAAGATGTAAGTGGTTTGCCACAGAGAATGGGAAAGTGTCTATTGTCTGTGCTGTTCAATTTTTACATCATGGGCATGTATCATTCTGATAAAAATTTAAAACAACCCTCTTTCTTTCTTTCTTTTGATTTTTATTGGTTTCAGAGAGGAAGGGAGAGGGAGAGATAAAAACATAAATGATGAGAGAGAATCATTGATTGGCTGCCTCCTACACACACACACACACACACACACACACACACACACACCAACCCTGGGGATCAAGTTGCAACTCGGGCATACGCCCTGACTTTTAATCAAACCGTGACCTCCTGGTTCATAGGTTAACACTCAACCACCGAGCTACACCAACCAGGCAAAACCACCCATCTTCTTAACACATCCTTTAAAAAAAAAAAACAACAACAATGAAGATAGGTTTTGTGGTTTTTGGTTGTTGTTGTTTTTTTGGGGGGGGAGGCATAAACATCTATAACTCCAAAGCAGTTTGTACTAAGTGCCAAATAAAAGATCACAGGCATTATATGCTATAGGAGTCTGGAGCAAGAAAGCCCGGGGCCTCTACTACCAGGGAGCACTTCTCCGAGGAGGCAGGCTGTGAACAGGTTCTTCAATAGTGGGTTAAGGTTATGATGGGCCATGGGGACCTGTCACCATCCATCCAGCCTTCGAAAGACTGGAGTCTCACTCTTCGGTGTGTGAGTCTCTCACTGTCTTCATCTCTCTCTCTTTCTCTCTCTCTCTCTCTCTCTCTCTCTCTCTCTCTCTCTCTCTCTCCCCCCCCCCCCTTGCCATCACTATGTCTCTTTCTCTCCATCTTTCTCTATATTTGTCTCTCCCTCTTTGTCTGTGTCTCGGCCCCTGTCTGTCTCTGCATCTTTCTCCCTGTGTCTTTCTCCCACTGCATTTGTCTCTCTACTTCTCCATGTGTCTCTGTCTCCCTCTCCGACACCCTGACTCCCTTTCTCTCTGAGTGACCTTCTCCCTCTGTCCCTCTTTGTCTCCCTCCCCATTTCTGTGTCTGTCTTTTCGCCCCACTGTTTCTCCATCTCTTTTTGTCTCTGTCTCTCAACCTCTGCCATTTCCAACTCTCTATCTTCCTCTCTCTCTCTCTCTCTCTCTCTCTCTCTCTCTCTCTCTCTCTCTTTCTCCTCTCCTCCCCCCCCCCCCCAATCTACACATCAGAGAGAAGGACAACCTGTGGCAGAAGGTGCAGCAACTCTCTTCCGTGGCCCCTGGATGCTGTGTCAGCTGTAGCAAGCTCTTTGGCCGGCTGTCTCGGCGGTATCCATGCAGGTAATGGGTGGGACAGCCCAGTTTCCACCAGCCCACAGTCCCCGGCCCATTCCAGGGAAGGGAGGGACACAGGAACTGGGCATCTATGAAAGGCTACTTACAGCTGGCCACTCATATTACCCAGAACTTAGCAGAGACATGAATGAGAACAGAGAAAGGTCAAACAGGAAGGGCATCTGGAGATGGAATGGTGCAACCTTTCTGAGAACAGACTGATTAATAGGCTTCTCATCTGGGAAGAGATTTTGTGTACAGTGGAAGCTGCTCCCCCGGCCTCCCTCTGGGAACACAGTGGCAGGACAAGCAGCAGGAGAGAGGGAAGTGGGCCATCGAGAGAACCTGCCATTTGGAATTAGAGGACCCTAGAGGAGTGGAGCATTGGGTCATCCTTTGGGAAAGGGGAGGCCTCCTGGGACAGAGCCAGGGCAGTTCTGCTAGGAAATGAGAGACAGACAGTTGGACTTAAAGATGCTCAAACCCCATGACCCCCTTCCCTATACACACCCATGTGCTCCCCACTCTTTCCACCTTTGCTCCCAGGCTGTGTGGAGGCCTGGTTTGCCATGCCTGCTCCCTGGATTATAAGAAGCAAGAGCGCCGCTGCCCACCCTGTGCCCAGAAAGGAGAAGCCCAAGTTGTCTAACCAAGACCCACCTAGGACTGGCCATCCATTCCACCTGCCCCTCAGCACTTTCAGGACCTATGATCTGACCAGTACTACCTTCCAGAACTTGGTGATTTAGGCAGACGGCACTTGAGGAGCCAGACTGTGGTGTGGAGAGTGGAAAGGGCCAGGCTGGCAGTCAGGAGACGGCTCAAGCCCTGCATCTCCCACTGATGAGCAGGGCGACTCAGCTCTGCAAGCTCTTCTGTAACGTGAGGAAGTCGGGCGTCATCCACTCTAAAGTCCCTTTGGCTTCAGATAATCCTTGACTAAGAATAAGACCCAATGGCCTTGATTTTCTCCTCCACACTCCCTACTCACCCAGACTGCCCTTCACCACACTGCACTGTCTCCAGTCCTCAGGAGCTTCCTGTCTGGAGTCTGCTTCGGGCTCTGTTTTTGTCCCACTTTGTTTTTAACATCTTTCCTGAGGCACTACTAACATACAACACAATTCACATATATTGTACAATTTGATGAGTTTTTACTTTAATTTATAGCCATGAAGTCACCACCATATTCAAAATAATGAATACATCCATTAGTACCAAAGTTTTCTCCTGCCCTTTGGAATCCCCTCCCTTTGCTCCACCCCTAGATAACCACTTACCTGCCTTCACTAAAGACAAGTTTGCATTCCTAGAATTTTATATAAACGGAATCATATGGTCTGCCTTCTTTCACTCAGCATAATTATTTTGAGATTCATACACATTGTTGTTCATACCCACAGTTCCTTTATTTACTGTTGAGTAGTATTCCACCGCCTGGATATAGCACCATCTGTTCACACATTTACCTATTGCCAGACATTTGGGTTGTTTCTAATTTGAAGCTATTACAGATCAGTTTCCTATAATCATTGAATCTTTGTGTAGACATATGCCTGTATTTCTCATGGGTTAATACCTAAGAACGAAATGGTCAGGTCATATGGCAGGTATATGTTTAAGAAACTGCTGAGTTATTTCCCATAAAGATTATATGTTGTACCATCCCACCAGCAGGGTGTGGGCGTCCCAGCCGCTCTCCAGGGCATTTGGTTTGGGGGGCAGGAGAAGAGAGACAGACATGGAACTTGGGCCTCTCTGTTCTTCCCTTCCAACCACTGTGGTGAAGTAAACAGTCCCAAGTTGTGAGGCTAGAGGGAGGGGCTAAGTCTAGGTGACTCTGTGCAGTACTCACTCACTAGATTTTAATAAAGACAGTTAAGGATTCGTGTAGCTCTGTGGTACAAGTTATATCCTCTGACTGTCCAAGAAGTCTTACACAACTCGTTTCATTTACTGGGCACCCATTTGTGGTGTTTCCGAAAATACTGTTTCTGAAGAAGCATGGACCCCACTCTGTAACAGGGCAGACTCTCTTGCCCCGAGCAGGCATGCAGGCTGTCCCCTGCCTCACAGGACTGCCACAGCCTCTGCAGCAGTTGGGCAACTCTGTGGCTCTGACCAGACACAGCCTGTGGACCGCCTCTTGGGGTCAGGGCCACCTAGAGTTGCATCCCATTACCATCTTGTGGAGCAACAGTTTTGCAACAGCAGTTCCTGCCCTGGAGAGCTGATTAGAACTTCTCCTTAGCAGGGTCAGCAACAAGGTGGGCGGGGGAGGGTCAGGGAATGGAGGGAGGGAAGGGTTGAGGCGGGCAGAGCTGGGACTCCCAGCGCAATTAGGTCAAAAGAATCAGCATGCCTTCCGAGAGGTCACACTTGCTCAGATATTTCTATTAGAGCATGGAGTTCAGACCCGCCTGGTGAACTAATGGGGTAGAGAAGACCTAGCAGAAAAGCCTAAATTCAAAGCAGAAGCAAGATGCTCCTGGATGAGAACTCAACAGGAGGAAATCAGGGGCCAAGAATGGGAGAAAAGTCCCCCTGGTTGGGAGTGATGGAGGGCAATGCTGGGAACCAGCCTCTAGCTTAACACTACTCCCCAGAGGGTCCCCTGTGCTCACAAGCTGGGGGTGCCCCAGGCGACAATTATTTCTTTAACTAGAGGTGCAGTGCAAGAAATTTGTGCACTCGGGGAGAGGGGCATCCCTCAGCCCGACCTGCGCCCTCTTGTATTCTGGGAGCCCTCAGGAAATGTCCAACTGATGGCTTAGGCCAGCCATGGGCAAACTACGGCCCGCTGGCCGGATCCGGCCCGTTTGAAATGAATAAAATTAAAAAAAAAAAAAAAAAAAAGACCGTACCCTTTTATGTAATGATGTTTACATTGAATTTATATTAGTTCACACAAACACTCCATCCATGCTTTTGTTCCGGCCCTCCAGTCCAGTTTAAGAACCCATTGTGGCCCTCGAGTCAAAAAGTTTGCCCACCCCTGGCTTAGGCCCACTCCCTGTGAGCCTGGCTTTTGGTTGAGCAGCACTCCCCCTGTGGGAGCGCACTGACCACCAGGGGGCAGCTCCTGCATTGAGTGTCTTCCCCCTGGTGGTCAGTGTGTGTCATAGTGACCAGTCGTTCTGCCATTTGGTCGATTTGCATATTAGCCTTTTATTATATAGGATTGGATGTCACTCAGAAGTTCCAACATACATCAGTTTCCCCACTTTGTCAATCCATTCAGTGCTCAAGAAGATTGTATTTTACACCTAGGATATGCCAAACACTGATTGGTTTGGGGATACAGAGATTATACACACACACACACACACACACACACACACACACACACACACACTAGGGGCCCACTGCACGAATTCATGCACCTTGAAAGAAACTGTGGGCCATGAGGCTGCAGTGGGCATAGGGGCAGGTCTCGGCCCATTTTCTGCACCCCCGTCCGGCCCCTCCCATCGCAGCCCCCAGTCCCCTGTCTGCCGGCAGCCCCGCTCCCGCTGCCACCACTTCCACATGCTGACGGTGCCAGCCCCACTTGCACCCACTGACAGCACAGAGCAATTAGGGCCAGCGCCAGCAGCCAGTGCAGGCAGGGCCAGTGCTGTCAGCAGGTGCAAGCGGCAGCTGCTGCCCCAATCGCCCCTCAGGAGCAGGGGGAGGTGGAGAAGCCCTGAGAGGTGACTGGGGCCAGCAGCCGCTGCTCACACACACTGATGGTGCCGAGCGATCGTGGCCAGTGCCAGGCGCCAGCAGCAGATGCAAGCACTGGGTGGGACCGTGGTGCGTGGGAGCAAAGAATTTTCAGTAACCACCAGAGGCTTGCCCCAATGACAGCAACCAGCACCCTGCCATGGTCTGGCGCCCCTGCTCACCTGCTCCACCATGTTCCACATGCACCCCCTGGTGGTCAGCGCACATAATAGTGACCAGTTGTTCGGTTGTTCAGTTGTTCCACCATTCGGTCTATTTGCATATTAGCCTTTTATTATATAGGATTATACCTGCTTTCACAAACCCCACAGTGGGGAGTCGAAAGCAGCCAAAGAGATGATTACAAAGCCTTGTAATTGAAGACATGATAGAGGAAACCCAGGTGTGCTGTCCATGGAGGTGACTACTGGGCTGGATTTGAAAGGAAAGGGGGAGTTGGCCAGACCTAGAGTGTGGGAAGAGCATGCCAGGGGAGGAAAATGCATTCTGGTCCCTGAGGAGGAACCAGAATAGTTCCTAGGGGAAGTACAACTAGTTCCCTGTGGCTGAAGTTAAGGGTTCATGGAGGTGTGGCCTGAAATGAGACTGGAGAAGCACCCAGGGATCAGATGCAGGAGCACCAGGTACACAAGACAGGATTTTTACGCTGAGGGTAATGGGGGGGGGGGGTCCTTAATTTAGAGAGATCATTCTGCAGAGTGGAGGGTGAATTGAGGGGGAAGACTTGAGGCAGAGAGCACTTAGGAGAATAGTGGTAGTAACAGTAGCAGCAGCAGCAACAGCCAACACTACCAAGCACCATTTTAAGTGCTTCACACATGTAGACTCATGGAATCCACAGGACAGTAGGTGCCCTCATTATCCCCCTAGTACAGTTGATGAAACTGAGACCTCATGAGATTAAATATTTGCCCAAGGTCTACAACCAGTAAGTGACATGGCTGGTATCCTAACTCAAACAGCCCGGCTGTGGAATCCACAGTTATTGCCTGACTATTTTTTAATATATTTTTATTGATTTCAGAGAGAGGAAGAGAAAGAGAGATAGAAACATCAATGATGAGAGAATTATTGATCGGCTGCCTCCTGCACATCCCACACTGGGGATCAAGCCCACAACCCAGGCATATATGTGCCCTGACCAGGAGTCGAACCATGACCTCCTGGTTCATCGGTCAACACTCAACTGCTGAGCCATGCAACCTGGACTATCACCTGACTATAGCAGTAGCTTCAGGGAGAATGAAGTGTTGCCTAACCCTGCTAGAGAAGATGGTGAGGAGAAGATAACTAAGAGATGTTAAGGAGAGAAAGAGGGAGGGGAGTGTGAGACGTGGGGACAGGCATGGATGAGAGGGAGCTCTGGAGGAGAAGCACGTGTGAGTTTGCATCTGTGGAACCTTAGGGAAGATTTTATGAAGTAAGTGCATGTAAGAGTTTGAGCTGAGGAGAGAGCTTCGAAGAAAGGTTGGGAATTATAGGTATGAGAGACACTGACGAATTGGGTGGTCGCCAAAGCCAAGGAAGGAGGTGGGCTGGCATAGGGAGAGCAGGTAGAGAAGAGGAACATCTGATTTCAGGAACGAATTGAGAATAAAGTAACAAATGAAACTAAGAGAGGTTCAGGAGGAAGAAGAGAATGCGGTCAGTGGGATTAAGTGATGCAGAGATCAAATAAGATAGCACTTGAACAGTAACATTTCACCAAATAAATAAAACAGAACATACCTTCATGTGAGAATTCAAAAAAAATAGTTTAAAGAATTTACACATCCCTAGATATGAGCCAGCAAAATTATACTTAAGCTACAGAAACATTCCCAAAGATGCTCATAGGAAGAAGCTAAGTATCCATCTATAAGATAATCATTATATAAATCATGATACATACATACCATGAACCACTATGTCATCATTAAAAAGAGTGAGATGGATCTCTATGTAATGATGAGGAATAGGTCCATGATACATTCTTTTTTCTTTAATATATTTTTATTGATTTCAGAAAGGAAGGGAGAGGGAGAGAAAGATAGAAACATAAATGATGAAAGAGAATCATTGATCCGCTGCCTTCTGCACGCCCCACACTGGGAATCGAGCCCACAACCCGGGCATGTGCCCACACCGGGAATCGGGAATAGAACCGGGACCTCCTGGTTCATAGGTCAACGCTCAACCACTGAGTCACGCCGGCCAGGCCATGATACATTCTTAAGCTGCAGAAAATATAAATAGTTAAATATGTTATATTTTTATTAAGGAAGGAAAGAAAGAAAACATGTTTGTATCTGCATGCGGAAGTCTGGGGAAAGGCAAATATGAGTGAACAGAGGGAGGGAAGGGAATCTTTCAAGTTTTACTTTATAGGCTTTTGTATCACCTATATTCTTGACAATATGCATGCTTCATTTTTATAACATTAAAGCAGTCTTATTTAAGAAAGGGGCTGGTGGGTTCAGTAACCCAGAGGTCATTGGTAACCCTGGCAAAAGCTGTTTCAGCAGAGCGGTGGGAAGGAAGCTAGTTTCAGTGGGTTGAGCAGGGAACAAGAAGCGGCCAAGTGGACACAGCTGCTTTGTCAAGAAATTTACTTGTGAAAAGGAGGGCATAGGGGAGCAGAACCTACAGGGAGCCTAGTACAGAGGAAAGGAGGGAAAGACATAAAGAAGGTGGTTGAAGGGAAAAGCGCCGGGAGGCAGGATCCTCCAGGATGTGAGAGGCAGTGGGTCGCACAGCCAGGTGCAGGAATTCACCAGAAAGAGAGGAGGGACACTGCTCATGCTGACCCTAGAAGAAAGGAACAAAGTGCCTGGCGAGTTCAGGCAAGTCTGTCAGCTGGAGTCTGGGATTGCCTGCCCCTTCCTTTTATAGAAGGAGGTGAAGATTTAAAAGGCACAGAGTCAGACTGGACTAGGGCAAACCTACACCTTCAGACTGGCAGTCCCCTCCAGAAGCCATTAGGCAGGAAGGTGTGAACATCCCCAGCGCTCACATCCCCAGAACCCCCTGGTGGAGCCTTGGCCTGGAGCCAGAGTCCTAGGACAGACCTATTGGTCCTCTGTGGGAACACCTCCCCTGGTGGGCCTCTCAGATTTCCCCCTTGGCAGCCTTGCCTCAGAAGTGTCCCCATAAATTCTGATTCACTTTTTTCCTGCCCAACAGCCCTGACCGCTACCGAGCCCTGAGTCACAGCGGAAGTACTGAAATCACTTCAGTAACAACAGCAGCCATAGCAGCAACAGCAGGTAAGTGGGCTGTTCAGCCTTAGAACTGCTGGGGACATATTTCTGATGGAAGGGACTTGGAAACTTCAGTCTGGGTCCCCTGAGAACTGAGGTGATGAACTGCAAACCCTTAGAGCTAAAGGTAACTGTCTTTGCCAGACAGCTCAGTACAAAAGAACTTTCTGCTTATAGAGAAAAACAGAAATATTCTCCATCTGCACTATCCAGTATGATAGCCACTGGTCACATGTGGCTCCTGAGCACTTAAATGTGGTTCATGTGACTGAGGAACTAATTTTTTTTAATTAATTTAAATTTAAGTAACCACCTGTGGCTAGTAGCCATCATTTTGGGCCATGCAGATCTAGAACAATATCCTCATTTTCCAATGAACCACGTCAAGGCTCAGAGACAAATGACTTGTCCAAGCTCACGCTGACCATTCACAGCAGAACCAGGATTGGAAGCTGGCTCTTTATTCACCCCACCATCAACATGCATGCGGTGGGCTCAGTGGAAATGAAATCAACCGAATGAAAATCAAGAAGTGGGCGGGTTGGGAAATGTCAAATCTGGACTCTTTTTTCTATGCCTTTCATACTCAGTTGTCTGGGACAGGGAGGTACCTAATGGAGTTCAGAAACCTCAGGCTGAGATATAGCCCCTTGTGATAGTGGACAGAATATACAATTTGGGGTCAGGTTAAAAAAAAAAAGTCTTTAAAACTGCTTAACAACCAGTTCATCTGTGTCATTCTAGGTGAGTTGCCCAAGTCCTAGAGTCTTAGTTTCCTCATTCAGGAAGCGCATGTTGTCATGAAGATTAAATGATACAGATTCTGAAAAGCACTTTTTTCAGAAACTAGACCCTCAGAGGCACTAAACAGTATAGCTAGTGTGACGACTGTTATCCAGGTGAGATGTGCCTTGAAGTCAGCCTGGACAGTGGACTAGCTGCTTTCCCTTGCTTGGGGATGTAGCGGGAGAGACAACATGCTGTTACTTGACAAACTATTTCAGTAATAATGATCACAACAATAAATGCAAATACCATGTTTTATATCTGTCTTAAGTGCTTTTCCAGTAATCTCTCATTCCAGCCTCAGCCTCATTTTACAGAGGAGTAAACTGGGACTCGGAAAGGAAAGGTCACATGCAGGAGTTGCCCAGCTAGCGGAGTTCTTAACCACCACTCCCACGCTCTTCTCTCTGTGTGTAACAAGCTTCTGCCTGATGTTAGTTAGCATCACCTGACCAGGAGTCATTGCATTCTTCTCTAACATGGGAAAGAAAGATGTGACAAAGAATGTTTGCTAAACAGTGGGACTCAAAGGTTCTTTCCTTGGGGTAGGCAGCTTGGGTGAGTTGGCCACAGGCTCTGAGCATGCACTGGGCGAGAGACTGGCTTAAGGAGTGGTGGAGGGATTGAGGTTGCTAGGTGTGAGCTTAGGAAGGAGTGGCGAATTTATGTTCACTACTCTGCCTGTATTTATCCTTTCAATTGCAATCAATAGCAACTGTGACAAAATATATTCTTAGTGTCACTCAACACTGTTTTCAAAAATGTGTTAGGACTTGGGTGGAATTTTAACTTTTACCAAAAAGCTTCCTTTTCCAAATTAGATGGTCTTGGCTCCAGAGCTGATAGCTGCTGCAGACCCAATCCCAAGTATACAAGCCAAGAACGAAGAGCAATGACCTAAGGGGGGCTCATGGTCAAAGCAGATGTTTGGGGAGTGAGGTGAAAGACAAGGAGAGGTGTTTGGGGCTAGGGATTCTCAAAGGAACGTGGCATAGAGAAGGAATCTGTGAGGCTTTAAAGATTCCTGGGGTAAATGGGATGGAGACAGAGGGCATTAGGTCCAAGGAAAAAAGCTACCTGGCTCTCCAGAAATTTGTTCCATCTCCTTTGTCTTAATGAGCTGTTCTTTCAGGTATGAAAGATGTTTAAGAAAGGTAGTGCTGCTATATAGCAAGCCCAAGGAAGCCCGAGGCAGCTAGAGTGTGGAGAGAGTCAGACAGAACAGAGGCTGCTGAGATCAGGGCACAGATGAGAGAAATCTGCCCTAGCCAGTTTGGTCAGTGGATAAAGCATCAGCCTGCCTGTGGACTGAAGGGTCCCAGGTTCAATTCTGGCCAAGGGGACACACCTCAGTTGCAAGCTCCATCCCTGGCCCTGGTCAGAGCGCATGCAGGAGGCAACCAATGGATATGTCTTTCTCACATTGATGTTTCTCTCTCTGCCTCTCTGTCTCTCCCCCTTCCTTCCACTATCTCTAAAAATCAATGGGAAAATATCCTCGGGTGAGGAGTAACAAAAAGAAGGGTGAGGGGAAAGATGAGAGAAATCTGTGCAGTCCTGGGCAAACCACTTCCTTGTGTGGATCTGTCTCTTTATCTGTGAAAAGGAAAGATTGTCTAGGAAATGCCACAGGTCCTTTCCCAGTATGAACCCTACCAGTCCATAAAATGTCTAGTGATCAAAGATCTGACCTGGGATTTAAATATGCACGTCATCAAGAGTATCCTGCACCCTCCAGGACTCCACCCCACAATTGAGCAATCTCATCCACCACTCACTTCCTCCACTGGGTTCTCAATACCGCCACCCTTGCAGTCAGGCACATCTGCTCTTCGGAGGTGTCCTACAGGTGAAAAGCCCAGAGTCCTGGTAAGTCTTGGGACACTCACCCCTCCCGCCATTCAGAATGTCTCCGTTCTCTGCCTCCCTGGACACCAGCTTCCCATTTATTCCAGGCATCTTTTCCTACTCTTGGTGGGTCTCACCCATACCCCTAGGCCTCTTTATTCTCTCTTTTTAGGCTACCCTGTCTTCAAAAAGAGGGCTTCTGCCCCTCTCCCCTACACCTCTCTCCAACAACCACTTAAGGCAACTCAATTCCCACCCCCTTCCCTTCCCAACTCAGCCAGCTCTCTCTCTTTGCTTTGGCCAAAAGTGGTGTGAGAAAGGACCAGACACTGTAGTCCCTCCTCCCATATATTAAATGCAAATATATGTGAATGATATTTATAGAGATAAAAAATACTGGAATTGTATTAAAATGACAGACTTTTGTTGCTGTTGTTAAAAAGATTGCTATAAATGTTTGGAATCTTACAAAGTCCTCATTCTATAGCATTCTCATGAAATAAACTAGAATCATCCCATCCATGTTTTTTCTGAACTACCGTGAGTCATTAAGGAGCTGGCAATTTTGCTGAAAGAGAATCTTGTGCTGGGTCACCAAGAATATGACTGCAAGATCAGGAGGGGCCAGCCAGTTCCAGGGAGTTTGGTTTATCATTCCTAAAAGGGCTGTTTCTTTCATTCTGGGCTTAAGGAATAGCAAAGAAAGCAATGTACAGACATCAAACAATGGGAGTGTACTATACACAGGTTGGCTAATGGTATCTCAAGAATTTAACTTACAAATATATTTAATATGTGACCTATGACTTTGCTGTTGTTGTTGTTGCTGTGTAGTTCTTAACTTGCTGGGTATTCTATCAGACATACTACAGTTGATGTCATCTATTCTATATAAGGGTAATGGCCATTGACATGGCAGCCCACAGACTGGGCAGTCCCCGGATCTCTTTAATGGTTCCAGAGAGTTCTCTAGCTAAAGATTGGTGCCATATCTGTCAGGCAATATTGACAATCTCATCCAAAGTGATATTTCCACTGGGTTGTTTTTCTGTTTCTGTCTCTTGGAGGTTCCTAGAGGGCTTTGGTGGTCAGGGCAGAGGCAGAGCTACCACTTCAAGCTGGGTCTGTCTGTTCTGAATGGTCAGTTACAATGTTATCCTCAAGCCCTTCCAATCACCTGTTGCCTTGGCAATGTCATCACCAATCTTTTTGGGAGACACATCCAAGGGGCTGACCTTGGGGTGGAGGGCAGATATGGCACCCACTCTCAGATACAGAACTTTGATCTCATTGAGGTAGAACTTAGGGGGCATGGTGGAGGGGGGCTGGTATCGGAAGAACCTGAATTTGGGATGAATGAAGAAAGTTGCATTTGGCCTCCTCTGACCCTAAAGCTCAGAGGTGTGATTTTTTTTTTTTTTTTTTTAAGAAGCAGGTCTGCAGACTGAAAATGTGGAGGGGGCCATTTGCACCTAGTTGGAATTTTGGCTGCAGAACTTCTAGGCTCTGGGACCACAGACTGGTCTCTGAGCCTCACTGTGTCTGTCTTCTTACGGTTAAATAGGGGCTTAATCATATCTATTTGTAACAATCCAGGGAGATCATGTAGATGTGAGACACAAAGTAGATCTCAAGTGTCATCTTCCTATCTTCCTTTCCTTAGTTTCTCCCTTTAACAGCCAAAACATCACCTCTAGGGATTGGTTACAAAACAAACAAACAACAAAACATTCTCTCCACCCCCCTCCACTCATCCCCACCCCCACACCTGGCCAGTGGCTGGAGGTCATGGCCCTGGCCGGGTGGCCTGGTTCTCCTTTCTGAAATCTCTGCTTCTGTCCTGACTTGCATGGGAGTGGAGCTCACCCATATACCTGCAGCCTGGCCTCAGCACAGCCGAGCACCAGATTCTCTAGAATGAGGGCTCATCTTATAACAGGACAACCAAGGAGTCCTGACTGCCTGCCACTACTTCATCCAATTAAGCAGAGACAGGGTTGAATGGTATATAAGTGCTTATTCCAATAATGCCGGCAGAATAGGAGAGCAGCAGGTCATCCAAAAAAATCTGCTCTGCACTCGATCATAAATTAGCTGCTTATATTGGGTAAGGGGACAGAGATTACGTGGGGAAGTAGGAATTACAGGCATGGAAAGTAGGCACAGAACAATCATTACAGGTTACAAGTCATGCAGGCTGGGGCAGGGATTGCAGGAGGGTGGGTGCCCCCAGACATCCCAGGACCAGGTTACAGGTAATAGGGGTGGGGGTTGTAAAGAACAGGCACCTCCTGGATTAGAGTATTTCAGCCTGGAGGCTGTAAATTTTTCAATAATGATAGGCAGTTCTTGGGAAAGGAGGATGGACTGTATTCCGATGTTAGCTCCCATGTCCCAAGGTGTACAACTCTCAGCGAGGTTAGAACGTGCTTTCTCTGATGTTTTGCTGCCTATGGATTCTTCTAAGATTTTTATGTTCTCACGTTTAAGTCTTTTATTCATTTTGAGTTCATTTTTGTGTATGGTGTAAGTTTGTGGTCTAGTTTCATTTTTTTGCATGTATTTGTCCAATTTTCCCAACACCATTTATTGAAGAGACTGTCTTAACTCCATCGTATGCTCTTGCCTCCTTTGTCAGATATTAATTGAGCATAATGGCTTGGGTCGATTTCTGGGTTCTCTGTTCTGTTCCATTGGTCTATATGTCTGTTCTTGTGCCAGTACCAGGCAGTTTTGAGAACAGTGGCTTTGTAAGATAGCTTGATATCTGGTATTGTGATCCCTCCAACTTTGTTCTTTCTCAGGATTGCTATGGCTATTTCAGGGTCTTTTTTTTTATTCCATATAAATTTTTGGAGAGTTTGTTCTAGGTCTGTGAAATATCCTGTTGGTATTTTAGAATCTGCTTTCTCTAATCAGAATAGAACCCCCATGGTTAACAGAGCATGATTAATATTTCTTATAATTGTAGTTGGTCCCCAATATTCTATTTCTGCCCCTAACAATCAATGAAGCATGTTTGCCTGCTACTGCCTCTTCTCATAGGGAAGTTTCTGCAGCTGCCCCAGACCTGCCTTCTCACAACTGGTGTGCATAGATGTGGGGTTCTTCTCTCTGCAGGCACAAGCTCTCTGCACCCACCAATGATCAGTCTCTCTCAAAAATGGGTCTTCTCCTAGGTCATTTGTTCCCTTAAGCACATCTCTGATCATCTGCTCACAGAGGTGAGTCACCCTTGATCTCATAAGTAAACTGGACTTAACCCTGGGGCTCTGAGCAAACTTGCTTTTGTTCAAGGGACTACAGAGCCAGTAATTTCTCTCAAGTCTTACTGGCAACACTGGCCAAGCCAGCTCTTATTATCTGCCTCTTCCCCCTACCACCCCACTCACTTCATCCTTATCATCACATCTTTCTACATTCATGGGCTGGTTGAATCTGCTCTATCTGTGGTCTCCATGTGCTGAGAAGGCAATTTATCTGGCCCCCATCAGTTAGGGGAGAAAGTAATACCTTCTCAGAAAGGTGAAGACTAAGAATTCCATCACTCTAGGAGAAAGGGGCATTATTTTTCCAATTTCTCTTAACATCACTAAGCTTTCTTCTTCGCTACAAATGATTGACAAAAACAGGCTTTCTTCTGCTAAAGCAAAAAACTTCCTAATTTTGTTGTTGATGATGTTGATGATGTTGATGGTGTTGATTTGTATTTGCTTTGTAAGGCTATACGTCTTTGGTTAATCTTTTTAAAATTGAGATATAATTAACATACCATTAAAGTCACCCATTTAGAGTGAACAACACTGTAATTTTATGTCTTTCTCTTTAACACTGGGTTCCATTTGGAGGTGGGTTAGAGTCTTGCATGTGGTCACAGGATGCTCATAGCTTATAATAAAAAAATGGCACAATGGTGATGTAGTTGGTGGTTCAAAAGAAAGTCAATTTAGTAGCTGGTTTACTTTAGTTCATTTCCTCTTTGAAAACTGGGATAATATTTTAGAGAGGCTGAAGCTTCCCCCAGAAGCAAGCTCTCCACTGATCCTGTAACAAGGGCAGAATCAACAGGTGGGTTTATTTGAGTGTGCTGGGGAGTTAGGAATGGATGAAGGCATGCACTGGCAGGACAAGAAGGATCCCCACCAGGACTGGGAAGCCACCAAAACAAGGATACTATGTCTCTACCTGCCTTCTCTGCCTCTTGCCGCCCCTTCTCCTTATTCTGGGAGCATCCTGGCTTTCTCTGGCCCCCTGCATGGCAGAATAGGACTGTCCAGAGCTCCCATGATAATCTGTTACATTCCCACCTACTTGGAGAATCAGTCAGTCAACCACCTGCTTATGAATTTTAATATGTTTTTACAAACTATACAAATATGCTCAGAGAAGACCTCTTGCCTCCCAAAAGAACAATGCTGGAACATGCTAAATGAGTAAACGTGCTTCAAGCTCAAGGATCCCGAAACATTATGCTGCTACCACTCAGTTTTTCTAGAACACTCCTTTTAAAATAACTTACAGAAAGTTGGACAAAGGGATTATTCTCAAAGTTTACAGTTAAACTCAGTTGAATTGCCTGCTTAATCCCCCACATTGAGAACTGAATGTCGCCTCATGTTTCTGACATTAAACTCAGTCTCCACAATCAGGGATGCTCACCACTGAAGTTATCCAAGAAAATAGGCTTGGTAGATATTATCAAAAGAAAGGTTTCCATAGTGATTTGAGTGATGGCAAGGTCATGAAAAGTGACCACTCCACTTAAGAACCTCTCTCTGACTTTGAAGGGAACTATAGATGCCGGGGTCCAGCCCCAGCAGGTCCAGGGGTCCCCAAAGGTGTGGACGGAGTCGGCGAAGAAGGAATGACACAGAGGCAGCATTCAGTTGATCAGCAGCCTAGCCAGGATCTCTAGCCCGGATCTCCAGCCAAGTTCTGGTCTGGATCTCCAGAGAGGTTCTGCTTTGGATCTCCAGCCAGGTTCTGTGGCCATGTTCCTTCGCTAGGTTCTCCAGCCAGGTTCTGTCCAGGTTCTCCAGCCAGGTTCTGACCAGGTTCTAGTCAGGTTCTCTTGGCAATTTCTGTAGTCAGGTTCAGTCCAGGATCTTTTGCCATGTTCTCTCCAGCGAAGTCCTTCTGTCTCTAGAGAACGTTCTATGTAGGTTCTGTGCCTAGGTTCTGTCTCTCTTGGTCCTGTCTTCTAAGTCCTGTCTCCTAAGTTCTGTGTTCTAAGTTCTGTGTCTTTCTGTCTTGTTACATCTGTATTTATACCAGTTGATTCAATCCTATCAATCTCTATTCCAAAGGTTAGGGCGTTTCTTATCTCCATTCCAGGGAGTAAAGATTATGTAGCTTAAGCATGATTGTTCGTAGTTAAAGTGATTAATTACCCGCCTGGCACTTAGTTGAGGGGTTTTATTCCCTCCCTAACTTCAGGGGAAAATCCCTACCTGGGGATTCAACCTTTCTCGGAGAGGTGACCTTGGTTAAAACACAGCGCCAAGAAGGTGAGCAAACATATTAAGAACCGTATGCCATATATGCCAGGTCCCTTGAAACAGCAAGGATTGACCGGCTCCCGGCATATACTCTTTCATGAAACGTACCGCTTATAACTAAATGTGCCTCAGAATGTTAGAGTTAATGCCCCTACTATTTCCTGAAGTGAAATTTACTTTCATGTAATATACAAGTTAATGCAAAAAATCCTATCCAAGCTTCATGAGCAGAAAGGCTAGAATCTGGAAAGACTTTATTATGCATTAACACTCATCTCTCTTCTCTAGGCTGCAAATATGGCATACATGATTATAAAAGAACTTCCGGATAATTACACCTGGGACGATTTCGAAAATTACAGTTACTCTGACGTACCCATTTCGCCAAACTCTGTCCCATGTCAGCCAGAATCTCTGGATATCAACAAGTATGCTCTGGTGGCCATCTATGCCCTGGTCTTCTTGCTAAGCCTTCTGGGAAACTCCCTGGTGATGCTGGTTGTCTTATACAGTCGTGTCAACCGTTCTGTCACTGACGTCTACCTGCTGAACCTGGCTATTGCCGACCTGCTCTTCGCCCTGACCTTGCCTATCTGGGCTGCCGCCAAGGCAACAGGCTGGATCTTTGGCACACCCCTGTGCAAGATGGTCTCACTCCTGAAGGAAGTTAACTTTTACAGTGGAATTCTACTACTGGCCTGCATTAGCGTGGACCGCTACCTGGCCATTGTTCATGCCACACGCACTCTGACTCTGAAGAGGCACTGGGTCAAGTTCATATGCTTAGGCATCTGGACTCTATCTCTGATCCTGTCCCTGCCCGTCTTTGTCTTCCGCAGGGCCGTCTACCCGCCTAATACTGGCCCAGTCTGCTACGAGGATCTGGGTGCCAATACAACTAAATGGCGCACAGTGATGCGGGCCCTGCCCCAGACCATTGGCTTCCTCCTGCCGCTGCTGGTCATGGTGTTCTGCTATGGGCTCACCCTGCGCACACTGTTTCAGGCCCACATGGGGCAGAAGCACCGGGCCATGCGGGTCATCTTTGCTGTCGTGCTCGTCTTCCTGCTCTGCTGGCTGCCCTACAACCTGGTCCTGTTGTCAGACACCCTTCTGAGGATCGGGGCGATCGAGGATAGCTGTGGTCGCCGAAATGACATTGGTCGGGCCCTAGATGCCACCGAGATTCTGGGCTTCCTTCACAGCTGCCTCAATCCCCTCATCTATGCCTTCATTGGTCAGAAGTTTCGCCATGGACTCCTCAAGATCATGGCCATCCATGGCCTGATCAGCAAGGAGTTCTTGGCCAAGGAGAGCAGGCCTTCCTTTGTTGGCTCTTCTTCAGGGAACACTTCTACTACCCTCTAAGGCCCCTGCTGCTGTTGTAGCCCCACTGGGCTCCTCCCCTCCCATCAGTACCTAAGCCTCATGACTATAGTCCACTGGCTAGTCACAGTCTCTGTGTCAAGACAGCCTCACACTGTGGTCACAGAAAGTTGCTGAGGCTCTGACTTTACCAGGTGCCCTGATCTGGTTCAGAAAGCCTGGCCTGGCTCCCCACCCCTTACTGTAATTACTATGTCTGTGCTAGAGCTCTGTCCATCCTACCACTGAGCCCATAGCACTCTGTCCTCTGAGACATTTCAAAGACATCCTTTTAAGTGAGTTCTAAAAGTTCCCAACCATGGGAGCCATTAGTGACAAACACCGTAGTTGCTTCCCTAACTCCCACTCTCCTTGTTTGCTAGCAAAGTCTGTTTCCCTTAAGAGAGACCAAAATTGACAAATACTCACTTCTATGATTTCCCTAAGCTAGGAGTGGCCACATCATCCAGTTATGGGTAGAAAGACTTACAGGCAAGAGTGTGCTAATAAACCAGTCTCCTGGGGTGGGGGAGTCCTGATTTGTAGTGTTTGCCAAGTCTCATGTTATAAATGTTCCCACCATGGCAATTTCAAGGGTGGTGGTATTCAACAACCAGCTCACAGAATTCTAGAAAATGTAATAATCTGTTTCCACAAGCAGGTACAAACTGGCTTCAGCAAAAACATTGTTAAGGGAATCTGCTGGGGCCAGGGGACTCTCGGGAAATATTCCTGATATTCCTGATTTAAAAAAGAGAGATGCACACACTTACACATCTTTGAATCTTGCCTTGTAATATGGTTATAGGATATGATATGTGGCACCTCAGTGTGACAATGAGGCAAAAAGCCTAACATACATAGGCTGATGGAGCCAAAGGATAAAAGAACCTGAAAATCAAGAGCCCACAAATAAACCTAAGCAAGCATAATAATACAACTGGTCCCTTACCTTATACCAGATACAAAAATTAACTCAAAATAGATTGAAGACCTAAACAGAGAACTAAAACTCTACAAATCTCATAAGAAAACAAAGGGATAAAAGCTTTATGACATTGGATTTGGGCAATAATTTCTTGGATATGACACCAAAAACATAGGCAACAAAAGAGAAAACAGTTAAGTTGGTCTTTATCAAAGTTAAAAACTTTTGTGCATCCAAGGATACTCTCAAGAGAGTAAAAAAGCAAACCACAGAATGGGAGAAAATATTTGCAAATCATATACCTTATGAGGGGTTAATATCCAGAATATATAAAGAATTGCTACAACTCAACAGCAAAAACAAAACAAAACAAAAAGACATTTAAAAATGGGCAAAGGATTTAGAGAAAATAAATTTCTCCAAAGAACACATACAAATAGCTATGGAAATGTATATACTAATAATTATGGAAATGGATATCAAAACCACAATGAGGCACCACTTCACACCCATTAGGATGACCTTTGTTAAAACAAACGAAAGAAGTGTTGGCGAGGAGATGGAGACACACTGGAACCCTTGTGCAATGCTAGTGAGAATGTAAGATGGTGCAGCCACTGTGGAAAACAATATGGTGGTTCCTCAAAAAATTAAACATACAATTATTGTATGATCCAGCAATTCCATTTCTGAGTTATAGCCAAAAGAACTGAAAGCAAAGACTCAAATAGGTATTTGTACACTAATGTTCATAGCATCATTATTCCAGCAATAGCCAAAAGGTGGAAAAAATCCAAATGTCCATCAATGGATGACTGGATAAAATGTGGTGTATATACAATGGAATATTTTTCAGTCTTAAAAAGGAATGAAATTCTGATCTATGCTATACCATGAATAAACCTTGAAAATATTATGCGAAGTGAAATAAGCCAGACACAAATACTGTATGATTCCATGTATAGGTGGTACCTAGAATAGTTAAACTGATAGAGACAGAAAGTCAAATAGTGGTTACCAGAGGATTGGGGGAGGGGGAAATGGGTAGTTATTATTTAAAGGATACAGAATTCAGTTGGGGATGATGAAAAGGTTCTGGAGATGGATAGTAGTTATAGTTATACAACAATGTGAATATACTTAATGCCATTAAACTGTACAGTTAAAATGCTAAGCTTCATTATGCATATTTAACCACAATTTTTTTTAAAAAAACCTACTTCAAAAAGATAAACCCTGGAACCACCTACCTATAACTTCCTGTTAAGTGAAATAAATGGTTTTTTTTGCACAAATCACTTTTATATTTTGTTGTTATTGTTGTTGTATTGATTTCAGAGAGAGGAAGGGAGAGGGAGAGAGGGAAACATCAATGATGAGAGAGAATCATTGATCGGCTGCCTCCTGCACACCCAAACCATGACCTCCTAGTTCATGGGTCGACGCTCAACCACTGAGCAACACCAGTCAGGCATGTACAAATCACTTTTAATTGGGTATTTCATTACTTGCAACAAAAAGCATATAAACTGCTATATAGAAGCCGGGCCAGGGTGAGCAGAGGTCCCTCTTGGGGGTCTTTATAATAAATAAAATCCCTTTGCTGTGTATTAGGTGCATGGAGAGAAGGACTGAAACTAGCCTTTCTCAGCCCAAGTCTCCTGCTACTGACACGTATCATGGAAAGAAATGTGCCCCAGGATCGTCTGGTGCTTCTCCTGTCCTTGGGTGGAACAGTAGTCAGGTGCGTCAATGCTGGGACTCAGAAGGGCACAACTACCACCACTCTCCATCTCCAGAACCTTTTCGTCACCCCAAACTGAATTTTGTATCCTTTAAACGAGGCATGCGGCCCACCTGCTGCGAGTTTGACTTTGATGTGCTTGGTCGTAAGTCCACCCAATCAGCTGATTGGATAGTAGGAAGCCAGGGCGCTTTCTTGAGCTCAACCAGCAACTCCCAACTTTGAGTTTCACTTCACTCTGTCTCCCACCCTTCACACACACACACACACACACACACACACACACACACCATTCAGGGTTTGACAAAAGGGAACCCCAAATGGAGAAATGATTGAGAAGATGTCACCCAGACAAACAAAGGACTTGACTCATTCCTTACAGTGTGTAATGAGTGCCTGTTGCTCTATCTCAAAACCCAGGCAGAACTCCTGGTGATAGGCCTTATCTCTGAAGGGCCTCTGGCTCTGAGCAGCCTGCTAAGGAAGTAAGAAAGCAAGAGGACCCAAACTTCATAGTCACCAAGCTTTTACCAGGTTCCACTCTCTTCATGGTAACAACTAGCAAGGGGATAGCAGCCATGGCTATGAAAAGAGGCCTATGGGGAAAGCAGAGCAAACTTCTGAACTGGAGCACACGGCGGGCAGGTAACTTTTATATATATATATTGATTTCAGAGAGGGAGAAAGAGATAGAAACATCAATGATGAGAGAATCATTGATTGCCTGCCTCCTGCACAACCCCCACTGGGGATGGAGCTGCAATCTGGGAATGTGCCCTTGACCAGAATCAAATCTGGGACCCTTTAGTCCGCAGGCCAAGGCTCTATCCAGTGAGTCAAACCAGCTAGTGCATCATCAAAGTGCTTTTCCTTTTGCATTCAGCAAACAGGATTAATTCAGCAACAATAATCCCTTGTTCCAAGCTCATGCTACTCAAGGCACTGTGCTAAGCTCAGGATCAAGAGTAGCTGTGCTGCTCTGGCCAAGCCTTCAGAACAGTTCTGACTCAATGGGAGGGAAGGCAGGGTAATGAGTATTTACCAAACACCTTGGTTGCTGGAGGGACCAGTGGTGTTCTGACTGGGCAAGGTAGACCGACCAGACAGCTACCTGAGATGA
The DNA here is from genome assembly GCF_963259705.1 of Myotis daubentonii. Taxonomy (NCBI): domain Eukaryota; kingdom Metazoa; phylum Chordata; class Mammalia; order Chiroptera; family Vespertilionidae; genus Myotis; species Myotis daubentonii. Next base: position 21,889,590 of record NC_081846.1, read on the forward strand.
CTGTCAGTGGGAGGAGGCCAAACCGAGTTTCACTCTGGTTCTGGGACTCTGCTCTTTCCTCCTCCAACAAGGGCTAGAGGAAACCTGGCTCCCCATGGCCAATAAAAAGATAAAATAAGCCCAGAAACAATGAGGCAGAGACAGTGTTGCACTTATGTGAGCTCTGTTAATATTCCTCTTTCTCTGTCTGCCTCCCTGTTTCTCTCTTTCCATATTTTTCTCTTTCCATATTTTTCTCTTTCAATCTCTCTCTCTCTCTCTCTCTCTCTCTCTCTCTCTCTCTCTCTCTCTCTCACACACACACACACACACACACACACACACACACACACACACACACACACATACACACACACACACAGAGTCTTGGCACAAATATCTACCAACCAAGCCAGTTCTAGGACAGGACAAACCCAGGGCCTGCCTTTGAGTCATTGATTTCTCCACACCCCCCTACCCCACCCCCCATGTTTCCAGGCCTGAGTCCCTGTGTCAGGGCCCAGCACCATCCTGCCTAGAGCTGCCTGCTCAGTCTTGCTTCCAGAAACATGTTTCTCTACTTAAACTAAGATCATCTGTCTTTCTTCTCTGTCCCCTGAGTTTATGACGTCTTCCTCCATCAAAATCCCTTCCCCAGAATCTGCAGGATGTGCTCCCTTTGTTCGTGAAATAGCAACACCCTCTAGTCTCTCGGGCAACATGAAGAAGTACTCCAGTTTGCATGTCACATCAAACTCATTTCATGTAGAGCCACGTGGAGAACAACATCACATGCAATAGCAGAGCCAGAGAGACCTAGAGCTCCCCTGGGTCACCCCTTTCAATATATAAGTGAGGAAACTGGGGCCCGAGTAAAGCAACTTGACCAAAATCTCCTGGCTGGATAGTAGCAGAGCTGGAATAAAAATTCCTAGTTCAGTTCATTGTTTGGATATTTTGCTTTTCTAGTGGTGACATTTCAGGCACCTGACAAACATATGGGAAAATACATACTACATGAACTTCGTAGCGCATTCCACTCACACAGGTGGGCACAGCCAATTTCTTCAGTGCCAAGACTCCTGCGGCCTGGCTGGAGTGGTTCAGTGGTTGAGCATTAAGCATCAACTTATGAACCAAGAGGTCATGGTTTGATTCCCAGTAAGGGCACATGCCCAGGTTGTGGGCTCAATCCCCAGTAGGGGGTGTGCAGGAGGCAAACAATCAATGATTCTCTCTCATCATTGATGTTTCTATCTCTCTCTCCCTCTCCTTTCCTCTCTGAAATCAATAAAAATATATATATTTTTAAAAAGTCCCCTGGGCCCAGTGCTGAGGTTGCTAGGGTCTCAATCATTTGACAAAAGGGCCAGATAAGGTTACGGGCACAGATGTGGAGCAGGCTCAGATGGGGTCATCCTATTCCTGACTAGCAGGCCGGACAGTTAAAGGGACAACCAAGCCCAACCCAAAGTTCAAAGGCAAAACTAGCCTTGGCCAGGGTGGCTCAGTTGGTTGAAGCATCATCCCATACAACAAAAGCTGGCAGATTAGATTCCCAGTCAGAGCACATACCCAGACTGTGGGTTTGATGATGTTTCTCTCTCACATCAATGTCTCTCTCTCTCTCTCTCTCTCTCTCTCTCTCTCTCTCTCTCTCTCTCTCTCTCTCTCCGTCTTTTTCTCTCTCCTCTCTCTCCCTTTCTCCCTTCCACTCGCTCTTAACAAAAAAACACAACAATAAAATTTTTCAAAAAGAAGAAGTGGGGGGTGGGAAGGGGATGTGAGAAGGACCTGAGATCACTGCCTCAACTCAAGGCCCCTCCCCCAGCAGCTTCACAGACAGGCAAAAGGCACCTTCCCGGAGAAGACAGACACACCACGGATTTCCCAACAGAGCCTTGCAAAGTCTGGTGTCAGACACGTTCCCCTAGCCATAAACAACAGGCTCCGATTCTTATCAAAACTGGCTCCGTGCCAAGCCGGACCCAGAGGTTAGGTCAAACTCCTGATTCCCATGAGGTAGTATCCAGCGGTCGCCAACCAGTGGTCCATGGACCACTAGTGGTCCGTGAGGTCCGAAAGGTTGGCGACCGCTGGATAGTCCATGCTTTTTCTCGATTCCACTACAGTAATAATACCAACTAGTATTTCTAGAGGACTTTCTAGGACGTTCAGCATTATGCTAAGGGGTTTAACACACTAAGACTACACAGCCGACTATGGCACTTTGGATGCCTCTGCCGCCCACTGCCTAACAACACCTTGCTCAAGGGTCCAACTCAGTCGCCAAAAAATGCATGAGGAGGACTTCCAGGGAACTTCTGAAGGGCTCAGGGGTCTCCATGTCATGGCAGCTCCTGGGGATCAGGTTCAAGGTTGCACAGAAACACTATGTTTAAGGAAAGATTCTGCTAATTCAGCTTAGGGCATACACAGCTAATGTGTGTTAGTCACATCTTACTCCATGCAAACGGCACACCCTTGGGCTACACAGTGTTCAGCCTGCCACCTCTGAGTGGTATCCCTGAACTACTTTTCCTAAATCTATACTATTCTGGGCAGAAGAGAGCTTAAAAGATCTACTTCTAAACTGACAGGTGAACAACTTGAGGCCGAGAGCAGGTGAACACTTGCCAAAAAGTCTTGAACTACAAGTGACAGCAGCACTGGCCCCTGGTCTCCAGGTTTCCACATCCATTGCCCTCTTCACTCTACCAGGAAACCTCCTCTCAAGTCACTGGGGACTGACGCATAGGACTGACAGCAGGACCCGTAAGATTGTGCCCATGATCTTTTCCTTCCAGTACCTGTAGATAAAGATTCAGAGGGAAAGAAAGCACAAAAACAATAACTCAGAGGACAGTCCTAAAGTTACTCCTTTCAGCCCTAGATGGTTTGGCTCAGTGGATAGAGTGTTGGCCTGTGGACTGAAGAGTCCCTGGTTTGATTCCGGTCAAGGGCATATACCTTGGTTGCAGGTTCCCTGGCCCTGGTCAGGGTGCCTGCAGGAGGCAACCAATCGATGTGTCTCTCTCACATCGATGTTTCTGTCTGTCTCTCCCTTCCACTCTCTCTAAAAATCAATGGGAAAAATATCCTCAGGTGAGGATTAACAAAAAAATTTCTACTCCTTCATTTATTCGTGCATTCCCATACATCACACGAAGCAGGTAAATATTTGGAGCTGGTTTAGTGGTGAACATTGGCATGAGGACAGCTTCGTGCAAGAGATTTTAATGCCAAGAAGCCATACAATCATGCAGAGGTTTTGTTTGTGTGTTTATTTTACATTTTTAACAGATTTATTGAGATGTAACTGTAGGTGTTTAATGTATCAAATTTGATGAGTTTGGACAGATGAATGCACCCATGATACCATCACAGTAATCAAGATAATAACTGTATCTATCACCTCCAAACATTTCCTTGTGTCCCTTGTGTTTTTGTGGGGGTTTTGGGTTTTGCTTTTTGTTATAAGAACACTTAACATGAGATCTATCCTCTTCACAAATTTCTAAGTGCACAATGCCGTGTTCTTAATTACAGGTACTATATTGTTAAGCAGATCTCTAGAGCTTATTCATCTTTGAGATACCTCTCAGGAACTCCTCATGTTAGATGCAGTCAGTAGCCATCTGGAAGGCACACACTAAGAAGTGGCCTCCTTTGGAGCACCTAATTACTAATAATCATGATCTGAGCAAAAATAGTATTTCATATTAAATTCATACAGAGCCATAGCCCTCTCTGTACATCTCAGTAGATTCTTGGATTTAGAGCATCTCTTTTTAGAACTGGAGCTTACCTAATGAAGCCTCATTTTATGGAAGAGGAAACTGAGGTTCAAAAAGTTGAAGTGAATATTTAAGGTCACATAGCTACTAAGTCTTTCTTTTCTTTCTCTTTTACTTAATTAGAATCATTTTTCCAAATCTTCAGATTCAGCTTGTGGTGCACTAGGACCCCCAGATAGATCTCTTTGTACCAGTCACCCTGATGCTACAGGAAATTTCATGAACTCCTCACATATCAACCATTCACAAATTTCCTTTGTCTCCTAAATTTTGTTTCTATAAATACCCGCTCTTGTTTTAAGGGACTAGCACAAGTTGGATACATAGCAGGCATTTGATACATAATCAGTTAACTAGTTATTTGATTCTTATTAATATATCCTATATAATAAAAGCCTAATATGCAAATTGGCCAAACAGCAGAACAATCGGTGGAACAACTGGTCACTATGACATGCACTGACCACCAGGGAGCAGACGCTTAACGCAGGAGTTGCCCCCAGCCCGCAGGCCCCAGGCCAGCCAAGGCAGGTGCCAGAGGGCTCCCCCCTCTCCCCACCCCCGCCAATTGCCCCGCCAGTTGCCCCACAGAGGGAGGCAACCGGCAGCAGCAGGGCGATCAGGGGGCTTTGCCCCGCAGAGGGAGACTACTGGCAGCGGCAGGACAATCAGGGGTGGGGCCAACTGGCGAGCGGGCCGGCACCGCCCCCCCCCCAATCGCCCCACCAGTTGGCAGAGCCGGCAAGCGGGCAGCGCCAGGCCAGTCAAGGCAGGTGCCAGCGGGGCCCCCCCGATTGTCCCACCGGTCACCCCACAGATCATCCCTGATCGCCAGCCAGGCTTAGGGACCCTACCCGTGCATGAATTTCATGCACCAGGCCTCTAGTGTTTTCTATAATGCTTTGGGGAATGTGGACAGGACACAATACCCACTAAGTATCATCAGGATCCCAGCTAATGGAATGTACAAGAATGCTGGCAGAGTGGGCAGCGGGGCACTGCATGGCCCTTAGGCCTTACTTGCTTAGTTCCCCTCCATCCTTAACACTTATTTTCAAAGTTGGAGCAAAGCCAGCTTTTTCAGGAAGACAGCACTGTTGTTTACAATTTAGGAACCAAGAGAGTTACGGATGTGGCCTCATAGGTTTCTGTTGGGCAATATGATTTCTTCCCATGTCGGAAGTGACTGGATTTCTTCAGAAGCACCTTCCCACTCACCTTCTTTATCTTGCTTCTCCCAACCCACTGATCTGGACCTGGTAAAACAAGGAGTTTCTAAAAGTATAAAGATTACCAGAGGGAAATGGGGTTGCAGGAATGAAGAGAGTAAAGGGAGTCAAATAGATGGTGACACAGGAAGACTAGACTTTGGGTGGTGAGCACACTGTGCAATATATAGATGATGTATTATAGAATTGTACACTAAAACGTGTACAATGTTTTTGCCCCTGTAAATTTAATTTAAAAGAATATGGAGATGCTAATTCTGAGATAACGTGAGGGCACTCACTACCAACACACACGTATATGCACAGATGTGTATGCTAGACATACACATAGACATACACACTGTGAGTTAACTAGAAATCTGGTCAATGTGCCTTCCAGACTGACATTTAAAATTCACTGGCAAAAAAAAAAAAAAAAAATTCACTGGCAGCCCTAGCTGATTTGGCTCAGTGGATAAAGTGTTGGCCTGCAGACTGAAGAGTCCTGGGTTCAATTCTGATCAAGCTCACATGCCTGGGTTTGCAGGCTTGATCCCTAGTAAGGGGCATGCAGAAGGCAGCCAATCAATGATTCTCTCTCATCATTGATGTGTCTATCTCTCTTTCCCTCCCTTTCCCTTTCTCTTTGAAAATCAATAAAAATATATTTAAAAAAATAAATAAATAAAACTCACTGGCAGAAAGTTTTAACAGTGCTTATCTTTAAGAAAAGGAAATATAAAGAACAGGAAGGGAAATTGTTTTGATTTTATGTGCTATTTGAATTTTTACTGACATCATGTCATGATGGTGGACTCAGGAAGCATGGGAAGCAACAACACACACACACACACACACATACACACACACACTACACAGAAATGCTAGATAACCTATATTTTTAATATTTAAATATCTGACACAACAAGCAAAGAGAGAAAGAGAAAAGAGAGAGCGAGATTTCTAAGAGCCAGAAATGAAAAGTAAACTTAGAAATGTATTGACTTACACTAATCATCCGAGAGATGCAAATCAAAACAACAACGAGATACCATCTCACACCTGCCAGAATGGCTATCATCAACAAATCAACAAACAAGTGCTGGCGAGAATGTAGAGAAAAAGGAACCCTCGTGCACTGCTGGTGGGAATGCAGACTGGTGCAACCACTGTGGAAAACAGTGTGGAGTTTCCTCAAAAAGTTAACAACGGCACTCAAATTTGACCCAGTAATCCCCCCACTTCAAGGACTATATCCCAAGAAACCAGAAACACTAATCAGAAAGAATATATGCACCGCTATGTTCATAGCAGCACATTTTACAATAGCTAAGATTTGGAAACAACGTAAGTGCCCATCAGCAGATGGGTGGGTTAAAAAACTGTGGTACATCTCCACAATGGAATGCTATCCCGCGATAAAAAAAAAGTAGGACCTTTTACCATTTGCAACAGCATAGATGGAAATGGAGAGCATTATGCTAAGCGAAATAAGCCACTCAGAGAAATATAAATATCACATGATCTCACTCACATGTGGGATATACCTGGTACATCCGGGTTCCAAACACCATTCTGAATCCAGACCTACATCCGGGACCCACACACCCATCCCAGGGCCCCAATGTCAATCCCAGGGCACGGACCTGTATCCCAGGGCCCAAATGACCATCCTGGGGCCCAGACCACCATGCTGGAGCCCAGACCTCCACCCCATGATCAGACCTTATCTAGGGGCCAGACCTTCCTGGTAGAACCACTATTTCCATGGCAGGACTCGGACCTTGATCCGGGGCCTTGACCAACATCCGGGGCCAAACCTCAACCCTGGGGCTTGAAAATCTATCACGGGGCCCAGACCTCCATGCTGGGGCCTACACCCCTACCCAGGATCCAGACCTCGATCCTGGGGCCCTAACCTCCATCCCAGGATCAAACCTTAATTCAGGGCCCAGAACTTCATGGCAGGACCCTTTTCCATGGTGGGACTCTGACCTCCATTGGGGCCCTGATGTCCATCTGGGGCCTTGACCTCCATCCGGTTCCCTGACCTCAATCCTGGGCCTGGATCTCTATCATGGGGCCCAGACCTCTATCCCGGGGCACAGACCCCCATCCCAGGGCCAGACAACAATTCCAGAATCAGACCTTACTTCGGGGCCCAGACATTCATGGAAGGACCCCTATTTCCATGGCGGGACTCAGACCTCAATCTGGGGACTTCACCTACATCCGGGGCCCTGACCTCAAACCTGGGCCCGGGACATCTATCCCGTGGCCCAGACCTCCATGTTGGGGCCTACACTTTTATCCCAGAATCCAGGCCCTGATCCTGAGGCACAGGCATCCATCCCAGGATCAGACCTTAATTCGGGGCCCAGACCTTCATGGCAGGACCCCTATTTCCACAGTGGGACTCGGAACTCCCTCCAAGGCCTGACTTCGGGGTTTTTTTTGTTTGTTTTTTTTGAATTGGTTTTATTTAATCTTACAGAAACCTGATTGGAGTTTGATATATAGTTATAAGTCCAGTGACAATTCTACAAAAATGGACATACAATGCCGGAATTCCTTCAAAGCAATAATATCATAGTCTTTTGCATAAAACATGCATTAACTGCCACATGTTGGCCAAAATCCATCTCCCCGAGAAGAGACAGTCCAATGCAGTCAAGAAAACTAGCTATGAACAACAGGTACCATGGAGGTGTTCTGGTTAGTGTAAAAGAGGAACAGTACCTTTCAGAGATAGGTACTATCTGTCCTTTGTCATAAAGGGCTCACAAGCCCTTCAGCACTGAGGGATTTGTACTGTGTTGCAATGTAATGCGTCACCTCAGACCTGGTCTTGACCTGTCAGAAGGAGGAACATTCTGGTAGTTACACATTTGAGAAGATATAAACTTGCAGGCCACAATGGTCCACCACTTGTGCAACCTTGCAGAGGGGGCGCAGAAATCCTGACTTGGAAGAGTTCCCTAGCTGGGGTTGTAAACAAGCTCAAGGACACTCTGAGCTTTCCAACCTAGCCTTTCACCCTTTTCTACAAGGCCAGCCCCGGGCACACAGCATCTCCTGTGGCCATAAGATCTCCAGCTCCACACCACTCTTCATGAGGATCTGTAATTGGGTGTGATGCAGAGAAACATGGGATGGATCATTTCTTTGAGGCCTTGACTTTCTGTAGTTCTCATTCACCGCATCCAGGGATCAGTGGACACTCGTCTACATGGCTGCTGAACACACAAAGGGATATTAATAAACACTTGTGGCCCCAAAGCCTCAAATGCTTGTAGTCACATAACTCAAAGTTTGTCATCTATTGTCAGGACAGACTTTGTTCCTCCAGAGCAGGGGTGGGGAACCTTTTTTCTGTCAAGGGCCATTTGGGTATTTATAACATTATTCACAGGCCATACAAAATTATCAACTTAAAAATTAGCCTGGTGTAGTCAGTCAAACATTTAATTAGCTTACCCCTAATGCCTTGGCAGGGCCAGACCCAATGATTTCCATGGGCCTTATATGACCCGGGCCAGACGTTGCCCAGCCCTGCTCCAGGGGGAGCAACTCCATTTATCAAAGGGTGTTTTCCCCTTAGACTGAAGGGCTTTAAAGAGATTTCAAACCAACTGAAAGGACCTCCCTTCCAATACGGGGTTTTATACAGCATTCCTTGAGGTTCTTCAAAAGATCTTAGTCATTAGGGAACCAGTGTGGGCATTAACACTTAAATTAATACATAAACACATTAATACATAAAGCTCATCATTCGCGCAACCTAGGGAGTCTGCCTCTCCCACAAAAGGGCTCTCTCTGCCCTGCTCACACGTAAGCTTAAGCCAGTATCTTTTCCCTCAGCACAAGTTAAGGGGGGAAATAATTTATTAGGGTTCTAATATCATTTTCATAACAGAACAATATCAAAATAGGTTTGTTTTTAATATATGCTTACGAATATCCCTGATAATATAAAGAAATCCAGAGGACTTTGTAAACCACCGAGATGTCACAGGGTAGCGCCCGGCCTGGTTTCTAGGCAGCAGGAAAAGGACTACTGTATGGCATGTTTTCTCCAGGAAGCCCTGTGCGCACCACAGTTCTGAAATTCTAACATGCTAGTGTCAGCAGAATTGTGAATGACATTTTCAATTTAAATTTATTAGTAAAATTCTTATCAAAGGTTGGGTTCCTCAATCCTGCCATCAGCCAATCTCCCTGCCTATAACAGGCCACAAAACCATCAACCTGGCCACTCCAGAGGTTGAGCCCAGAGGAAACAAGTTGTGAGATCCCTTGTAAGCCATGACCCAACCTCAGAAAACAGGGATGTGGGAGAAGGAGCAGACCAGGCTTGAGGAAGCTTTGACCCAAGGCACCACGATCACAGGGGTGAGGGGACCTAGAGAGGTTCTAGCTGCAGGAAGATGCCCCCAAAGCAGGTCCTGGAAGACAACAGCTCTGTGGCAGAGTAGACACATTCGGGAGTTAAAGACGAAAAAAATTAGAAAAGAAATTAGTTTATTCTCTCAAAACCAAATCAAACTTCTTAAAACTTATAAGCAAATAACCCTGGATAGCCTGGGGGTGTGGTGGGGGCTGAAGTCTGTGGAATGAGTTGCTTTTAACTGAGTCAGAAAGAATGCTGGTTGTGAAATCAGCATAAACACTGTGGCTACTGCAGTTAAAGAGAGTGAAGGAAGCTCAAGGTCAGAGGAGGCTCTTCAAAGAGAGGATGGAAGAGGAACAAATGTGAAATATGCCTTTTTTATTCCTGGATCAGTAAGTGGCATTTCCACTGCCTGGCTGAGAAGGCGCCTGGCTGAGAAGGTGCCGTACTCCAGTCTCGCTGCAATAATACTGCATCCCATCCACCCTTCTTCTCTTTTTGGACTGAAACTCTTCAAAGAACTGCTGGATGTCCTCTTTCTTTACAACTGTGCCTTCATCAGCAAATCTCTTCAGATAGTCTTTAAGTTCAGTCTTCAAGTCATTATATTCACAAATGAGTTCCACTTGCTGGACTCTGTTCATGCTGCTAAGGGTGTCCATTAAAGGATCTGTCCTGCCAGCCGCCTGGTCAACCTTGCCCCTGTTTTCATAAGTCAGAACTGTGTCATATTCATCTGTCAGGAACAGGACATCTAGATCACCATACATTTTCATACAGTCTTTGCAGGTACATAACTTGCTACGCCAGTTCAGGGGCCAAAAGGTGGCAGTGTCTTTCTTTATAAAATGCTTGGCTTTAAGCTCCTGAAGTTTGCAGCCAGTCTGTGATTCTGTATTGAGATGTTGATTCTTAAACACTGTCTGGAGATCAGACTCAGAACTAGAGCTGGCACATGGTTCATTAGTCTGCTCTGCTTTAACTGCCTTGACAGCATCCTTTGCATGTTCTGGAACATCCTCTTTGAGGGGACTATCATGATGATCTCCATTTTCAGGTTTGGTAACTTCCTCATCACCTATTCCATCGACATTCAGCACCAACCCATCATCCTCAGCAGATACTTTGGTTACTGCCAATTGTGCAGTGTAAGCCCACACACAAGAAAGAGCAGCGCTTCATACAGGCCTGGCACACCATCTCCTGGAAATCTCCACTCTCGGGGGGCATGGCACCAAGATGCCTTCCATGGAACCTGTCTTCACAGACTACACACTGGATCATCTCATCTGGAATCTCATCATCAGGATCAGGATAAGGTCTCTTACAAATGCAATACAATCCAAAAAAGTTGTCATTATATTTATTGCCAGAATTTATCTTTGCTTTGTCAGGAAATAATGTGCATTCCAAATTTTTAAACTTGCTGTTTCCAAAATCACAATGAAAATTTTTGTATATAGCTCAAATAGTTTATGACTTCCATGACACTCATAACTGCAAGCTAGGCAAATTCCTGCTGGCTCTTCTCCCTTGGGGTGCACGTACCACAGGCATATAGTGCTTGTCTCTTTACAGAGCCCTGCGAGTAGGAGCACTTCTCGGAGTCGCTGCCACCCAGGACGGTACACGCCTCCTTCTACAACTCCTCGTCCTCCTCCAGGACATCGACCAGCCACACCACGGGCTCCAGCTCCGACTGCCGCCTGGAGGGACCCTCGGCTCCGGCCATCCTCAACTGTCACCCCTCCGCAGCTCTGCGGCTGGGGGAGGCGGGAAAAGCGGCCGCGGGAGGTGTGGTCGGAGGAGCCAAGGCCTGACTTCTATGGCAGGATCTAAAAGGTCATGGCAGGACTCCCACCTTCCATTAATGATCAACATAATTTGATGAACAAGAACAGATCCAGAGACAAATGTCTGGGGAGGGCTGTTTAGAGAGCAACCAAAGGACTTGTATGCATGCATATTAGCATAACCAATGGACACAGACACTAGGGCAGTGGGGGCTTGCCCTGGGGTGGGAATGGCTTGTGGTGGGGAGGTCAAATGGGGGGTGGGGGGAAAGGAGACTTGTAACATTTTAGATAAGAAAGAAAGAAAGAGCCTTAACCAGTTTGGCTCAGTGGATAGAGCGTCGGCCTGTGGACTCAAGGGTCCCAGGTTCGATTCCGGTCAAGGGCATGTACCTTGGTTGCGGGCACATATCCAGTAGGAAGTGTACAAGAGGTAGCTGGTCAATGCTTCTCTCTCTTCGATGTTTCTAACTCTCTATCCCTCTCCCTTCCTCTCTGTACAAAATCAATAAAATATTTTTAAAAAAGAAAAGAAAGATAAGATAAAAACAAGTTGACCAATTAAAAGAAACAATAATAATATTTTTTAAAAGAAAAAAAATGTATTGACTTATCAGGGAGTAGTTGTTGAAGCCCCAGAAACTCAGAAATGACACTAGAACTGGTCTGGAATGGAAATGGGTTCACAGATCCCTTGCACACCAGAGAACTGGAATTAGATTTCCTGCAAAAAGTCAGGAACCAGGAAAGAGCTGGCCCACCCTTGATTGGGGGGTAGAAAAACACCTTTAACCTTTGAGACATGACCCCAAAGTGTCCTAGACCATAGAGGAAAGAGGAGAAAGAAGGCCACTTTAGCATCTGTTCAAAATTCCAAGCCCAAGTAGCAAATGGTGAGGACCCAAATCTGCCCTTTAGAATGGTGTGGAAACCTAGGACCAATAAATAACAACAAAAACAAAAAATGCTCTGAACCTTGTGACTCAATAGGGCCCAGCGAGACCATCAGGACACTGCCCCTTCATAATCCAGGTCACATGCAAGACTCCCATGAAAACAAAACTTTCCAATAGATGAGTTCACAATCAATTTTTACAGAGCACTAACAACCACTACAATCAATAGTCAGCTGACATAACAAATGGAACAATTCACACTTTAAGAACCAAAAATAATAGATTAATCTGAATGTAACTTTAAAATAAGTATGTCTTTAAATCTAGGGGAATTTTGTATCAAAAAATAGAGGATTGGAAGAATGTTTTTGCCTTGGATTCCTCTGAAAATTACAATGTGTTATTTTAAGGCATCATCCACAATATACAAAAACAAAGAAATGGAAGAGAAAATAAAAAGAGATGTTTTAATGTAAGTCAAAAAGTAGATGTAAAGTGGTAACTGAGTTATCAGACCAGAAGAAAAGACACTGAGACAATGAAAGGAGCTGGAAAAAATCTTAAAAAAAACAACAACAACAACATCATATCTTCAGAAATATCAGAGGAAATGCTACCAGATCAAATCCATGAGGCAAGAAAAAGGTGCTATGAAAAGAAACATTAAGGAACAGAAAAAAAAAGCCCATTAGAAATTTAAAATTGGACAGGAGAAATTTTAAATTCCAGTAAAATTAAGGGTAACTTCATGGAAAGTAGAAAGATGAAGGTATTGAAAAATAGGCAGGAAGTGATAAGAATATTAAAGAATCAATTTTGGGACTCAACACCCAGATAAAAGAAATCCTAGAAAAAAAAATGAATAGTGAAAACAAAGGGTGGAAAAGTAGCAAATAATACAAGAAAATTTCAGAGAACCTGAGTTTCCAAATTAAAAGGATTCACCAGGTGCCCAGCAAAATGAATGAGAAAAGAAAAAAACCACCAAGACACATTAATATGCATTATAAGACTAGAAAGATGAAGAGAATATCCTAAAAGCTTCTAAGAATTTCAGCCATTTACAACAGATCAAGAATTAGTAAAACATCAGAAATCCAGCAACTGTAAAAAATAGAAGAAACTAAGAAGAGCCTGCAAAATTCTGAAGGAAAATAAATTCCAACCTAGAATTCAGAACTCAGCCAAATACCAATGCAGTATGAGAGTAGAATGAAGGCTTTTTGGAAATTTAAGTTCTCTAAAATGTTATCTCCTATATATACTTCCCTCAACAAATCCAGTAATACAGCAAAATAAGGGGCTAAACTAAAAGAATGCTCGCTAACATTTATATAGTACCTATTGTATCTAGGCTTCTTTTATGTGTCTGTGTGTATATGTGTGTACTCATTTAATTAAATCCTCATAGGAATTAGCAGAACATTATTATTATTATCCACATTTTACAAAGTGGTAAAGGAAGGTTGAGTAATCTGCCCTTTGTCATAAAGCCTGTAAGCAGCAGTTTGGCTCCAGAGCCCATACCTTTAAATAATGGGGAAGATTTAACACCCATTCATAAAAGGAACTTCCTGGACCTGATAAAGCAGCTCTATGAGACTGACAAAAATCGTACACACATGATGGATGAGGACATTGGGGGCGGGGGGGGGGGGGTTAAGGGCAGAGGGTGGGGTGGGAACTGGGTGGAGAGGAGCTATGGGGGGGAAAGAGGAAAAACTGTAATAATCTGAACAATAAAGATTAAAAAAAAAAAGCAGCTCTATGAAAAATCTTTAGCTTACATCAAGTATGTCAAACTCAAAGGCTAACACGGGCCAAATAAACAAGGCATGTGGCCCGCGGACTGCAAGTTTAACATGCTTGGCTTACATCATCTTTATAGAGAAAGGTTAAATGCTTTATCCCTAAAAATCAGAATAGGGTAAGAATGCCCACTCTCACAACTTCTGTTCAGCATGGTAGTAGAGATCCTAGCCAGTGAAATAAGGCAAGAAAAAGAAATGAGGCATAAAGAAAAGGAAGACATAAACTGCTTTGTTCTCAGATGTCATGATTGTTTTAAATATAAAATCCAAAAGAATCTCTAAAAATAAAACTACTAGAACTAATAACTGAATTTACTAAGGTCCCAGAATATATATACAACTCAATTATATGTCTATATAACAGTAAGAAAAAAACTGGAGAAAGAGATCACACAAAAAAATAATATTTTCTAAAATACCATTTATAACAGCATCCAAATAACCATAAAATAAATACTTAGGGATAAATTTAACAAAACAGATCCAAAAGCTATGTACTCAAAACTCTAAAAGTAGAAAATAAATTAGAAAATCTTATATAACAAAACCCTAATATGCAAGTCGACCAAACTGCAGAACAACTAGTCGCTATGACACACGCTGACCACCAGGGGGAAAATGTTCAATGCAGGAGCTGCCCCCTGGTGGTCAGTGCGCTACCACAGGGGAAGCGCTGTTCAGCCAGAAACCGGGCTCATGGCTGGTGAGTGTAGCGGCAATGGTGGGAGCCTCTCCTGCCTCTGCAGCAGCACTAAGGACCCCTTGGGGTCCTGGACTGCAAGAGTGTGCAGGCCGGGCTGAGGGACCCCCCCCACCCCCGTGCACAAATATCGTGCACTGGGACTCTAGTATCTAAATAACTGAAGAAAGATACTATGCTCATGAATAGGAAGACTCAATATTGTTGAGATATCAATTTTATCCAATTGATCTATAGAATCAACATAACCCCAAACAAAATCCCAGTAGGATATTTTGTAGAAATTGACAAGCAATTTTAAATTATCTGGAGATGTAGTTAAAGCAATTTAGAAAAAAAAGGAGCAAGCCAAAACAGTAATCTGTCCAGATTGCAACAGGACTATTAAGAAGAGAGGAATAAAATCCAGATTATCATTATTTTTTCTGGAACTAGTAAGAATGGTCCTCAGATAGGGGGGCAAGGGATGGTGAGGGGGCTGTGGTTAGTCAGAAGGGAATCTAGTATACAGAAAAGCAGTATATTTCAACAAAATTACTTAGAGGTTGGAAAAAAATTGTAATATATTTTTATTGATTTCAGAAATAAAGGGAGGGGGGAGAGAGAGAGAGAAAAAAAATCTTTACTAATAAAAGGGTAATATGCTAATTAGACCAGACATCTTCTGGACGTCCTTCCGGACAAAGCCACTGTGGCGGCGGCCAAGGCAGAGGCGGTTAGGGGCGGCCAGGCCAGCAGGGGAGAGCAGTTAGGGGCGACCAGGCTGGCAGGGGAGAGTGGTTAGGGGCGACCAGGCAGGCAGGCAAGTGAGCAGTTAGAAGCCAGTCGTCCGGGACTGTGAGAGGGATGTCCAACTGCCAGTTTAGGCCTGATCCCTGGTATCGGGCCTAAACTGGTAGCTGGACATCCCCTGAGGGGTCCTGGATTGGAAAGGGTGCAGGCCAGCCTGAGGGACCTCGCACCCCACCACCCCGTGCACAAATTTCATGCACCAGGCCTCTAGTCAATGATAAGAATCATTGATCGGCTGCCTCCTGCATGCCCCCCGACTGGGGATCGAGCTCACAACCCAGGCATTTCTCTTGACCAGAATCAAGCCCTGAACCCTTCAGTCTGCAAGCCAACATTCTATCCACTGAGCCAAACCAACTAGGTCTGGGCTGGAACATTTTAACCAAGTCTTCAAAGCCAATTTTCAGTTTTTCAAAATTAGCAAGCATTGTGCAAAACATCCATTCACATCCCAACCCCTATCCCCAACAAACCCTATCCTCTGATATTCACCTGTCCTTAACCCCAATCTTATCTGTTTGATGGTGGGGTAGGAGGTGTAATGGCCACTGTAATGAGAAGGTATCCTTTTTTAAATATATTTTTATTGATTTTTAGAGAGTGAGGAAGGGAGAGGGATAGAGAGAGAAACATCCATGTGAGAGTGAAAAATCGATCAGCTTCCTCCCACACCCCCCTCCCCCCCGCAACCAGGACTGAGCCTGCAACCCAAGCATGAGCCCCAAACAGCAGTTGAACCAGCAACCCTCTGGTGCATGGGAGGATGCCCAGCCAACTGAACTACACCAGTCAGGGATCAAGAAGGTATCTTAAGACCGAAAAATGATGCAGGCAACTTCACAGAATATAACAAAATTGATTATAGGGTCATTTACTTAAGTGATGTAGGGTCAGAGGGGACAACAACCCAGCAATCTGCATAGATTATTCTCCACTAACAGGCTCCTGTTACAGTACTTGTTTTATAGTGTAACTCAGGTACTAATGATTGACAAGACAAAAGGACAAAGAATGCAGTGCATGCTAAGAGTCATACCTCCTCGTGGTCTTATGATAGATGATTGTTAATCATAAATACTATCACCATTTTGACATTTATATTTATCTCAGTTGTTGTGCCATTCCCACTCTTACTAACAAAAATATTTAAGGCTACATTGTGTAAGTTTAAGGAACACAGATAATCATGCTTGCTAATGGCAATAACATTGGTTAGAGATCACAACATGAAAACTTAGAGATGAAAGAAATCCGGGATACAGAGATGGAGTTAGTTTTGTTCACATCCACATTTATACACTGTCCCTAACTCTCTGCCATCTCTGACCCCTCCCCCTGACTCCTCTCCTAAGATGCACCCCATCCCTGATCTCAGCACCATCCTGAACATTGAGCTCCTCCCTGAGGTGAACTCTCTGCCTGACCTTCACTAGGTATCTAATCCTTATCCTATCTAGTGATCGAAATACCAGTCTTTTATATTTTAACTAGGGGCCCAGTGCACGAATTCGTGCACCTTGAAAGGAACTGTGGGCGCAAGGCTGAGGTAGGCACAGGGGCGGGTCTCGGCCCATCCTCTGTGCCCCCACCTGGCCCCTCCCACCACAGCCCTCCCCACACACAAACCCCCTCCCCCTGTCTCCTGTCTGCTGACAGCCCCATTCCCGCCACTGCCCTTCCCACATGCTGATGGCACCAGCCCCGCTCACGCCCACTGAAGGCACGGAGCAATTGGGGCCGGTGCCAGCAGCGGGTGCAAGAGGGGCCAGCGCAGTCAGCAGGTGCGAGTAGAGGCTTCCAGCCCCAATCACCCCTCAGGAGCAGGGGGAGGTGGAGAAGCCCTGAGGGACGATCAGGGCCAGCAGCCACCGCTTGCACCACTGATGGCACCAAGCGATTGGAGCTGGCGCTGGGCACTGGCAGTGGGTGTAAGTGGTGGCTCCAGCGCCAGCAGTGGGTGTAAGCAGGGCCGGTGCCAGCAGCAGGTGTGAGCGCCAGGTGGGACCGTGGCATGCGGGAGCAAAGAATTTTCAGTAACTGCCAGAGGCTCACCCCGATGACAGCGACTGGCGCCCCTGCTCACCTGCTCCACCATCCCACTACAGCCTACACCTGCTATGTTCTGTACACGCCCCCTGGTGGTCAGCACACGTTATAGTGACCAGTTGTTCGGTTGTTCTGCTGTTCAGTCTATTTACACGTTAGCCTTTTATTATATAGGATATGCTATGTTATTTCAGTACCAATATCCTGGCATTTTTACAGATCCAAAATCAAAACCTTTTATGTCTTGAGCTATACCCAGAGAATTACACATTGCCTTAACAAATCTAACTGAACAATGGTGTACTTGTTTGAAGACAGTTCTGACACCACCCCTCTCCTTATTGCTATTTGATTCCCTCTTCTCAATTACTAATGAGGCCAAGCATCTTTTCAAATGTGTATTTGTATTTCCCCAGGCCCAATATTAACTTACTGAAGCCCCTGATGAAGTTGTCTTTGGGATGGAGGAAGTTGAGCATTGGGGGATACAGTAGGGAAGGTGGGAAGAGGATTCAGGGATGGAAGGAGAAGAAAGGGAGGTTCCCAGGGCCAGTTCCCAGCCTTCCTTCCTGGATTCTTTCTGCATTCTTCTATCATCTCTCCTTCGTCAAATCCAGCTCTTAGGGATTGAGCCCCTAACTCCTTCCTCACCATCCTATTTGGAGAATCTTAAGCTAAGGCAGGCACAAGTACCTCCATCCTGGTCCTGGAAGAGCATCTTAGACAATACTCTAGAGATGGTGATGGCTTTCTGTTCCAGCCACTAACTGGACTAAATAGCAGTGGCTACTGCTGTAGTCACTAACCCACCCTAGCCATTCACTCTATTTCTGACACTTCTCCCTGAGACTCACCAACCCCCACATTCATCCCATTCCTAAGCCTCCTTCCATATATGCTCCCAATGCCATCTTGAACCTCCCTAAATTTCACTCACATCATTGCCAGCCTTTCCCTATTTCTGAATCTCTCCTTATACTCTGACCCTCCACCTTATTCCAAGTTGCCACACCATGCCTGACTCCCGCCTTTGACTCTAACCTCAACCCTGACCCTAATCCCAACCTTGATCTAAATCCCATTCCTGAACCTTACTCCATCCCCAACTACAACAGCAGCAGGGGCCTTAGAGGGTAGTAGAAGTGTTCCCTGAAGAAGAGCCAACAAAGGAAGGCCTGCTCTCCTTGGCCAAGAACTCCTTGCTGATCAGGCCATGGATGGCCATGATCTTGCGGAGTCCATGGCGAAACTTCTGACCAATGAAGGCGTAGATGAGGGGACTGAGGCAGCTGTGAAGGAAGCCCAGAATCTCGGTGGCATCCAGGGCCCGACCAATGTCGTTTCGGCGACCACAGCTATCCTTGATCGCCCCGATCCTCAGCAGGGTGTCTGACAACAGGACCAGGTTGTAGGGCAGCCAGCAGAGCAGGAAGACGAGCACGACAGCAAAGATGACCCGCATGGCCCGGTGCTTCTGCCCCATGTGGGCCTGAAACAGTGTGCGCAGGGTGAGCCCATAGCAGAACACCATGACCAGCAGCGGCAGGAGGAAGCCAAAGGTCTGGGGCAGGGCCCGCATCACTGTGCGCCATTTAGTTGAACTGTCACTCAGGTCTTCATAGCAGGCTGGGCTGGATAAAGATGGTTGATAGGCCTTATGGAAAACGAAGATGGGCAGTGACAGGACCAGAGATAGAGCCCAGCTGCCTAAGCATATGAACTTGACCCAGTACCGCTTCTGAGTCAGAGTGCGTGCGGCATGAACAACAGCTAGGTAGCGGTCCACACTAATGCAGGCCAGTAGTAGAATTCCACTGTAGAAGTTAACTTTCTTTAGGAGTGAGACCACCTTGCACAGGAGTGTGCCAAAGATTCAGCCCTTTCTTTGCCTTAGCAGCAGCCGAGATAAGCAAGGTCAGGGCGAAGAGCAGGCGGGCCATGGCCAGGTTCAGGAGGTAGACATTAGTGACAGAGCAGCTGGCCCAGCTGTATAAAATGACCAGCATCACCAGGGAGTTTCCCAGCAGGCTCAGCAGGAAGACCAGGGCATAGATGACAACCGCAGCATACCTGTTGAGTGTCTGTGTCCATGAGAAGAGGCTATAATATTTTTCTGTGGATGGTGTGCGGGTAACGTTTTCAAAGTAATCCCATTCATATTACATGAAGGAAGCCTAGATTTGATCTAATTGAAAAATTAGGAAAGAATTGTGACTTATAACTCAGATTCAAGTCACTCTCATCAAGAATGTGAGAACAGCCCTAGCTGGTTTGACTCTTTGGATCCCCAGTGGAGGGCGTGCAGGAAGCAGCTGATTGAAGCTTTGCTCTTACATCCATATTTCACTCTCTCCCTCTCCTTTCCATTCTCTCTAAAAATAAATAAATAAACAAAGTTATCTGAGTTTTCCACTCTATGGATGACAACGCTTATTCTCTTCCTTTTCTAATATTTATTTCCACTTGTTTATTCCTTACATTCCCTAGCAGACTGCCTTTAAAAGCTTCCAACTTGCCTGACACACAAAAAGGGGAAAGGATTTGACTTTTTACAGTAGATTTCAGAAGGAGTCCACCGGAGGAAGGCGCACAGGAGTATTCCACTTAGGAGAAATTTGGGAGCAATCTGGTGGGAAGGGCTGTGTACTTAAACAGAGTTTGCAGAAAAAGCACACAATTTTTACTTCTATTGTAAGCTCCTTCGGGTGGCCTGGGGGCTGGTGGAGATGTTGATGGAGATATGGAGGAAAAATTGAACCCCTCCATACCAGCCACCAGCACTTCTTTAGCACAACCACTACCAACAATTGGTTGATTAGAATGGCCCTGGGGCTGGGGGCAGAGGCCACCTGGGGTCTGGCTGGACAACGGGGATCATTGGGGCAACTAGTGAATGGAGGAGGTGGGGTTCATGTCATTTTGCTCCTCTCTCTGTTCTGACGGGTGGCTTCGCTGGGAACCTGCCTCAGCTGCCCCAGCAACTAATGTCGTCCCCTGGCTTTACACCTCTTCAATCACTGCTCCATTATCACATGAACCCTACTGTACTGCGATGCCGTGTTTACCACTTTACCAGTCAGCCCTCCCCACTAGACCAGGGACCCTCTCTGAGTCATCTTTGGATCCTCCGCCAGGGAACAAGTGCAATGACACTAGACATACCTCCTATGATTTATGGATCATGGATCATCACTAGGATTCAGAGTGTCTGTTACTGCGGGCACATGGTCATGCCTAAGGTGTGCCTGAAAGCTTCACTTGCACACAGCCAGGCTGGTCTGTCTGGCACTGTTCTTTCCCAACCATCCTCTATTGTTTAAAGTCAGTGTCCATCTGTTCGAGTGCAAATTATGCACCTACCCATAAATGCCAAATTTATCATGCCACTGGTGCCTACCATTCTGCCCCGAGCAAGCATTTTTTTTAAGGCTAAGTCATGCTCTCCACCTGGTTCTCTTATCATTTATAACTAGTAGCAGGAAGTGTAGGAGACCATTGCCTAGGGCTACCCATGCTTTGCTTTTACTGCCCTGAGACTATTGTGATCTAATGCCTGGACTAAAAAGGACCTGAGGATGGGAAAGTCCCTGAAGGGAGTGGACATTCCCCCTATTAATCATCTAGAGCAGTGGTTCTCAACCTTCCTAATGCCGAGACCCTTTAATACAGTTCCTCATGTTGTGGTGACCCCCAATTTCATTGTTACAAATTGAACATAATTAAAGCATAGTGATTAATCACAAAAACAATATGCAATTATATATGTGTTTTCCGATGGTCTTAGGCAACCCCTGTGGAAGGGTCGTTCGACCCCCAAAGGGGTTGCGACCCACAGGTTGAGAACCACTGATCTAGAGAAAAGGTAGCTCATGAAGCAGAAAGTAGTACTGGATACAAAGAAAAGAGACTGGGGCGTGGACTACAAAATGCCTGCAGGTCAAGCTGCAGCTACAGTAAAAGAGAGTGTTTGCCACCAGAGGGCAGCAAGGGACCCACTGAGAAAGGCCAGAGCAAGCAGCCATATCTTTTTTTGAGCATCCATATCTTAGTATCTATTTTAAGCCCCTTGTGTTTAATTTCTTTCTGCTTTTCCTAAGCCCTCAGTCAAACCGTTTCAACATTCCAGTCTATTTAAACTAATGTCTGAGAATTAGAAAAGAGTCTGGTCCACCCTCAAGCTTGGAGGCGCAGCAGTGGTAGCTTAGGTCTCCAGTGGGAACATGATCTGGGGGGGTCAAGAGTCAAAAAGAATCTTTGCCTTCATGGCAAGAAAGAGCATTTCATTGAGAAGGGGGAAGGGCACACGTACATGGGCATGAGATAATGTTTTACCCACTTGAAAATGTTCCAGCAAGTCTACCCACCCAAGTATCTTCCAACCTCACTTCCCACTTCTAACCGCTCCATCACAAACGGATCTGTAATGTTCCTAATGGGAAAGCATTTTTCCTTTCTGTGCCTAGCATCCAATGCCACAAAGACACATGGAGGTCCTGTGTCGTGATAGGTGAAGCCTGAATGCCACTCTGATGGCAAAATGCAGAGACCTCTTCTTGTCACCCTGCTTTTTAAATGGCAGCTTCTATGCAAGACCACGGGAACAGCACAGTATGGCTGTGAGTCTATCGATGTTGCCACGTGTCAGCTTTGATGTCCGCATCGGCATTTCTTCACATTCCTGCAGGAGAATCCACTTAAACCTGGGGACCAAAGTGGAGGCAAAGGAGGAGGAGGAGAGGATTCACCCCCCTCCCCGGGGATTACCCCCCCCTCCCCCCCGTTGCCAAATGACAGGTTCAAGGACAAGCATGTAGCCTAAGATGATCTACTCAGAGCCAAGTTCAGGTTGGTTGTTTAACAACAGTGGAAACAACAAGTATGTAGTCTTGTTGCTGCTGGACATCATTTTGCTACCATAAATGGCAAACCAGTCCAAGGACAAAAACTAACATACAGAGGAAGGCAGAGCTCAGAGAACCAGCAAAACAGGAGCCAGAGTCCTGAACAAACCATGCACAGAGGTCATCTTCTCTCTGTACTTTTCAGTTACAGGAGGCAATAAATTCTCTTTATTGTTAAGACCTATTCAAGTAAAGCTTTCTGTTACCCACAGCCAAAACTGTGCCCAACTGAGAGAGTTCTAGAAACAAAAGGTGATCTGGAATGAGAGGAGAGAAGGGGAATATCAGTGCATCAGAGGGTCTTGGTTGTGACTGTCAGGATAATGGCAGGACTTAACAGAGATAAGACCTCCTGGGTGCAGACCTCCTGCCCCCAATTGCCAAGTTCTGGTGGAAGCCAGAGAAGAACTTGGAAAGTTGAGGACTTGAGAACCCATCTCAGGGCACTCTCCTGCGTGAATTCAGAAATGCACATGAAGGATCCAGAAATCCCTGCTTTGAAGTCAGAACGTAATTCAAACACTGCCTCCCCCCGCCCGCCCCCCCCCCCCACTTTATTAGTTTGTGATCTTGGACAAGTTTGTTAACATGTATCAAAGTATTCTTATCCATAGACACGGGGATAATAAAACTCGTCTCATGGTTCTATTGTGATGATGAATGAGATAAGAGTACAGGATCTAGAGCAGCGGTTCTCAACCTGTGGGTCGCGACCCCTTTGGTGGTCGAAAAACCCTTTCACAGGGGTCGTCTAAGACCATCGGAAAACACATATATAATTGCATATTGTTTTGTGATTAATCACTATGCTTTAATTATGTTCAATTTGTAACAATGAAATTGGGGGTCACCACAACATGAGGAACTGTATTAAAGGGTCTCGGCATTAGAAAGGTTGAGAACCACTGATCTAGAGCCAAACCACCCACTTCCATACAAATCCCAACTCTGTCCCGTGGACAAACTTGCCTTGGGCCTCAATTTTCTCATCTGTAAAATGAGAATGAAAGTAGCACCTAGCTTATAGGATTGATATGAAGATCAATGAGTGAATACATGTAAAGTGCTTAGCACAGCATCTCACTGATAATAAATGTTTAATCACTTTTATCTGTCTTTATACAAAATTCTTATGGTCCTATTGGGGAAATAGATACCAAACACACTAAACAATACAGACCCTGACCCTACAATCCCACCTAATATAAGAGAAGGAAGGAACGCAGGAGGGAAGGAAGAGTGGAAGGACAAGTTTATCACAGGATTGTTCATAATAAAACTGGGTAATCATTTCAATGTCTTTCAAAATACTTTTATACAAAGTATAGTAGAGCTATAAAGTGGAACACTATGCTTCTATTTTGATCACTGTATCTCAAGGGCCTAGGAGGCATCTTAGTAATTAGGGTTCAATAAAAAGTTTTTGAAGAAAGAAAAGCAAAGGGAAGAAAGATGGATTATATTTCTAGAGATGGAAGACCCACAGTGACTTGCCTTCTGTTTATTTCACCTCCAGCCTCTGGGAAATAACGCTGGAGGGAAAGCTGACTCCACCATGGCCGTAAAGAAATGATCTAGCAGAACATAAGATCTCTAGCTATACTGGAAAACCAACTTAGATAAAGCAAAGGAGATTTTTCCTCAGGGGTTTTGAAATTCTTCCAGGTGATTCTAAAACACACAGCTGATTAAGAACCACACAGGAATAAGCCAAGTTCTAAAGAACATCAACGGCAGCTCATTTGTTTCATATTTTATTATACTCTTGCAATAAAATAATAAAATTTGTATGTTGCTTTCGTCTGAAAAAAAAAAAAAGCAAAGGAGATTTAAAAAAGAATCTAGGCCTGGTTGCCAGGGTCTGTAGTTGCAAGAACAATCCAGTAGAGGGCAGCATTATCTTCAGTGGGGGTGGTGAAATAATCCAGGTGAAAATACCTTGTACTCCCTAGAAGTTGGATTAGACAGCGAACATCTTGCACCTAACACCACCCTTGAAAGTTTGCAAACCTTTTCCATTCTCCCCTTAAAGTCCTTCCAGGTTAGACTTTAGCAAGTGCCAGAGTATGAATGCAGTTTGAGATGAACGATTGAGGTTTGTCACTCAACTAATCACTGGCTTCAAGAATTTAATAGTCTTATCCCTATGGTCATCCCCTTTTCCAGTCCACTGACCCTTCCTCCAGAGCAGTGTGAACCCTTACTTTCAAACAGCACCTTTGGATACTCTAGGCAAAGCAATGAAAAGGTATAGTTCAGAGAACTAAAAATTTTTCCATTTTCTTCTAGCTCACTTTTTGGTCCTCCAGCACTTAGCTCGGCCTGCCATCACAAAATCCCGTGGACTTGGTGGCTTAAACAATAGCTATTTATTTCTCACAGTCTGAAGGCTGGAAGTCTGAGATCAGGGTGCCAGCAAGCCTGTGTTGTGGTGAGGGCTCTCCATCTGGCTTGCAGACAGCTATCTTCCATGTTGCCGTTTGCTTGCACGGTGCAGAGAGAGAAGGAGCTCTGGTCTCTTCCTCTTCTTATAAAGACACTAATATCATCGTGGGGCCCCACCGTCATCACTCCATCTAAACCTAATTCCCTCCCAAAGGCCCCACAGCCAACAACCATGACATTGGGGGTTGGCGCTTCAACCTCAGAATTCTGAGGAGACACAGACATTCAGCCATAACAAGCACAGCATCACAATTTGAGTAGGATGATTTCCTTCTCCTGTAGCGCTCTCTTACATATTCATGAGGCAAGGTTTTAGCAAGTTCCAACAAACTTCTATCTGTCTTTAGTGCAGGCTTGCTTGTTTTCTCTTACATGGAGGAAACTACTCAGAGCTCTACCCTATGTGACCCAACCAGCATAAGCAACAGTCTGTCTGACAGCCGTGGCTGCCAACGTAGTATCCTTGGTTGCAGTAAAAACAAACTATACAAATAGTTACCTGGGAGTGGAGGGGTTGGAGATGAAAACTGGGTGGGGAGAGAGGGAACAGGTCGGAAGAATAGTTTTCATTAGTAATTCTGGGGTTTTTTTAATATATTTTATTAATTTTTTTACAGAGAGGAAGGGAGAGGGATAGAGAGTTAGAAACATCAATGAGAGAAACATCGACCAGCTGCCTCCTGCACACCTCCTACTGGGGATGTGCCCGCAACCAAGGTACATGCCCTTGACCGGAATCGAACCTGGGACCTTTCAGTCCGCAGGCCGATGCTCTATCCACTGAGCCAAACCGATTTGGCTCATTAATAGTTTTTAATTTTTAAAACGTGTGAGCTGGTTCCTATTTAAATATTAAGTGTAAAATATAAACCTAAAATGTTAAAAACGAACTTAAACATGGAGTGGGGAAATGCGGTGCTGCTAAGCATCTCCTTTAAGCGCTGGTGTCTGCAGCTGTATGTCTTCTGGCTGCTCTGTCTCAGCTTTCACCCAGGGAGCCAAGGAGGCCTTGGGCCAATTCCAGGAAGCACCTGGCTGGGCCCCAGGTTAGAGACCCGTTGCTTCTCTTCATTCCCCCCACTGCAGGCCCTTGACTCCAAATCAGCTCACCCTGGACTCTCTTGGTCCTTGTCTCCTTCCCTTCACTGGTCTGTCTAGCTTCTCGTCAGTCCCTCCACTGCAAGCCAGGGCATCCTGGCATCTCCTCATCTCCCCCTTGGCCCTCTCTGCCTGCGTTGTTTCCAGATAGCTCCATGAATGTGCTCCTACAGTCTCCTAGGCACCAAGGTGACATCACACCCTGGGTTTTAATCTAGCCCTGGCAGTGAACTCCCACTGACTTGCGTTGACTATTAAAACCCTCTTATGTGCCCTAGCAACATCCCCATTTTCTTTCATTTAAAATAAGGCTCTTGATTTATACTTGACTGTACACAGATCCAGCTTCCACTGAAATTACCTCTCATACTAGTAGTCCTAAAGCCACGGATGCAATCAGACTGCAGGTGAGTTTCTTTGGCTGCACAGAATTGATTCCTTTGTTCATTTAAATTAAAATTGGTTCCCAACTCTTAAAAATTTAAACTTTTTCATATTTAAAAAAATCTGGGTTTCTATGTCCTCTTCTAAAATTTAGAAGATCTGGCAATACTGAGCCATGGGGGAGGGGGGGAACCTGCTAAGTTGGTACAGAGAAGAGATCCTAAAAACACCATCCGATTTTAAACAAAAACCCCAAAGCAATCAAATGGGGAAAGGAAAGTTTTAGCAACAAAATGGTGCTGGAATAACTAAATATGGGAAAAACACAAACTTTGACCCCTATATAGTACACAAACATTATTCCTAGATGACTCATAGGCCTAAATGTAAAAGCTAAAACTGTAAAGCCTTTAGAGAAAAACATGAATGAGTATCTTCATAACTTAGGGGTAAGCTAAAGACTTCTTATACAAATAAAAGAATGCAACAACCATTTTTTAAATTTTTTGATAAATTAGACTTCATCATAATCAGAAATTTCTACTCATCAAAAAAAACAACGTTTAAAACAGAAATAGACAAGCCGCTGCCTGGGAGCCAGCACTGACTCGGTGGTGGTAAGAAGCCATGGCTGGCTGAGGTCTCCCCAAGAGAGACCATGGCGTGAGAAGGGAGGAGAGCCATAGCTCCCAAATGCACTGATTGTCCTTGTGCCTCTCACACAAATCTGTAACTCGAATGTCTCACAGCTTCCAGCCACGTTAAATTGTAATCAAGACAATAAATTATATGCCTAAAGTTTGGAAATAGACAAGCAGGAAACTAAACATTCCCTAGGCCTCTGAAACCCAGATGCACGACAGAGTCAAGCTGCCCCCTGCCTTTAGACACAACCCAGAAACAGAGCTGATGGGTGACATTGACAGGCCCCAGAGGAAACCCATCTCTCGTCTATTTATTCCTTTTGTCCTCTTGATGCTATTTAAGGAATAAACATTTCCCCTTAAAGATGGTCCTCCTAAGAGTACAGAGATGGCATAAAGAACATACTAGTTGTCAGAAAACCTGGTTTAGAATTACATTAAGTTGGGCAACTTAACCACTCAGTGCCTCCTTTTCCTCTTGTGTAAACTAAGGATAATAACTGCTAAAGAACAAAGGAGAAAACACACTTTAAAATGTGTCCTGCCCTAGCCGGTTTGGCTCAGTGGATAGAGAGTCAGCCTGCGGACTGAAGGGTCCTGGGTTCAATTCGAGCCAAGGGCACATGCCCAGGTTTGCGGGCTCGATCCCCAATAGGAGGTATGCAGGAGGCAGCCAATCAATTCTCTCTCATCATTGATGTTTCTTTCTCTCTCTCCCTCTTCCTTCCTCTCTGAAATAAAGATATATTTTAAAACAAAAATAAAGTGTGTCCAAAACTTGGCTCAGGGTTATAAAGAAAAGAACCCCAGCCCTAACCGGTTTGGCTCAGTGGATTGAGCGTCGGCCTGCGGACTCAGGGGTCCTAGGTTCGATTCCCGTCAAGGGCATGTACCTTGGTTGCAGGCGCATGCCCAGTGGGGAGTGTGCAGGAGGCAGCTGATTGATGTTTCTCTCTCATCGATGTTTCTAACTCTCTATCCCTCTCCCTTCCTCTCTGTAAAAAATCAATAAGATATATTTTTTTAAAAAGAATAGAACCCCACCCCCTCTAGGGACATATGTTACTTGTATGAAAACTAAAGTTAATAAGTATTTCATTTTGAAAAACTAAGGAATATGTTATCTATGCTGTGCTTTAAAGGATTTCTGCATGTATCCTTTCATTTGACAAATATTAATAGTTGATTATGTGAAAGATGGTGTCTCAGGGATTGGGATAGACACAAGAGACAATCAGAGCTGAGCTATGAGAACCTCTCTCTACTTCCTGACACCCAATGGGTCCCACTGCTGGACCCACTGTCCACACCTTCCTCCTTTGCTCCTGCCACAGTGGAGCTGCTGTCCTTTGGCCACCTTAGATTCCATCTCCCAATTTCTCAGAAGCCTCACACTATTCATTATTGTCTTTGCTTTATCTTCCACTTCTTGTCTCTTGCCGCTTATTTGTGGACGAAGAAAACTGCTCAACGTTCTTCCATACTAATGGGAGGGAGGAAGAAAATAAGTACTAGCCGAAACCGGTTTGACTCAGTGGATAGAGCGTCAGCCTGCGGACTGAGAGGTCCCGGGTTCGATTCCGGTCAAGGGCATGTACCTGGGTTGCGGGCACATCCCCGGTGGGGGGTGTGCAAGAGGCAGCTGGTCGATCTCATCGATGTTTCTAACTCTATCTCTCTCCCTTCCTCTCTGTGAAAAATCAATAAAATATATTTAAAAAAAGAAAATAAGTACTAAGACAGAATTACCTGGGAGGAGGGAGAAGGAAGGGAACAGGAGGAGAGAATGGGGGAGGAAAGAAGCCTCTAGAGTATATTCTCCATTCTTATTTAAAAAATATATTTTTATTAATTTCAGAGAGGAAGGAAGAGGTATAGAGAGATAGAAACATCAAGGATGAGAGAGAATCATTGATCGGCTGCCTCCTGCATGCCCCCCACTAGGGATCAAGCCTGTAACCCTGGCATGTGCCCTTGACCGGAATGGAACTCAGGACCCTTCACTGAGCTAAACCAGCTAGGGCTCCATTTTTTAAAAAATATATTTTATTGATTTTTTACAGAGAGGAAGGGAGAGGGATAGAAAGTTAGAAACATTGATGAGAAAGAAACATTGATCAGCTGCTTCCTGCACACCCCCTACTGGGGATGTGCCCGCAACCAAGGTACATGCCCTTGACTGGAATCGAACCTGGGACCCTTCAGTCCGCAGGCCGATGCTCTATCCACTGAGCCAAACAAGTTAGGGCTGTTTTGTGGTTTTTAGTGTGCAGACCTTTCTCCTCTTGGTTATACTTATTCCTAGGTAATTTATTCTTTTAGATGAAATTGATTTCTTCATTCCTTTTCAGATTGTTTCTTGCTAGAGTATAGAAACACAACTGATTTTTGTGTATTGATGATCTTGAACACTAAAAGTTTACTGAATTCATTTATTAGCTCTAGCAGTTTTTGTGGATTCTATGGGATTTTTTAAAAAATATACTTCTTTAATTATTTCAGAGAGGAAGGAAGAGGGAGAGAGAGATAGAAACATCAATCAACGATGAGAGCTAATCATTGACTGGCTGCCTCCTACATGCCCCCTACTGGGGATAGATCCTGCAACCCAGGCACGTGCCCTTGACTGGAATCAAACCCAGGACCCTTCAGTCCACAGGCCAAAGCTCCATCCACTGAGCCAAAGCAGCTAGAGCTATGAAATTTTCTTTATACAGAATTATGTCATGTGCAAATAGAGATAGTTGAGTTCTTGTTTTCCATTGTACTTCCAGTACAATGACAAATGGCACTGGTGAAAGCAAACACCTTTATCTTCTTTCTCATCTGAGGAGGAAAGCTTTCAGTCTTTCCCCATTGAGTATGATGGTAGTTTTGAGGTTTTTCTCATAAATTCCACTATCATGTTTTAAAAATTCCCTTTATTCCTAATTTTCTGAGTATTTTTATCATGAAAGGGTGCTGAATTTTGTCAAATGTCTTTCGTGCATCTACTGAGTTCTTTTTTCTTTTCCTTCATTCCATTAATGGGATGCATTACATTCATTGATATTCTTATGTTGAACCAAGGCAGCTAACCAGTGATTCTCATCACTGATATTTCTGTC
Source organism: Myotis daubentonii (assembly GCF_963259705.1). Classification (NCBI taxonomy): domain Eukaryota; kingdom Metazoa; phylum Chordata; class Mammalia; order Chiroptera; family Vespertilionidae; genus Myotis; species Myotis daubentonii. The sequence continues at coordinate 21,919,581 of NC_081846.1, forward strand.
TCTCTTCTTCCTCTCTGAAATCAATAGAAATATATATTTTTAAAAATCCCCAACAAATTACTAGCAAACCAAACTCAACAGCACATTAAAAAGATTATAGCCCTGCCCTAACCGGTTTGGCTCAGTGGATGGAGTGTCGGCCTGCGGACTGAGGGGTCCCAGGTTCGATTCCAGTCAAGGGCATGTACCTTGGTTGTGGGCACATCCCCAGTGGGGGGTGTGCAGGAGGCAGCTGATCGATGTTTCTCTCTCATCTGTGTTTCTGACTCTCTATCCCTCTCCCTTCCTCTCTGTAAAAAATCAATAAAAATATATTAAAAAAAAAAAAAGATTATAGCCCTAACTGGTTTGGCTCAGTGGATAGAGCATCGGCCTACGGACTCAAGGGTCCCAGGTTCGATTCTGGTCAAGGGCATGTACCTTGGTTGCGGGAATTCTTATGCATTCCTGAGATAAATTTTACTTGATCATGGTATATAATCTTTTTATTCTTTTAATTTTTAAAAAAATATATATTTTATTGATTTTTTACAGAGAGGAAGGGAGAGGGATAGAGAGTTAGAAACATCAATGAGAGAGAAACATCAATCAGCTGCCTCCTGCACACTCCCCACTGGGGATGTGCCTGCAACCAAGGTACATGCCCTTGACCAGAATCGAACCTGGGACCCTTGAGTCCTCAGGCCGATGCTCTATCCACTGAGCCAAACCAGTTAGGGCTATAATCTTTTTAATGTGCTGTCGAGTTTGGTTTGCTAGTAATTTGTTGGGGATTTTAAAAAATATATATTTCTATTGATTTCAGAGAGGAAGAAGAGAGAGACAGAAATACCAGTGATGAGAATCACTGGTTAGCTGCCTCCTGCACGACCCCTACTGGGGATTGAGCCCGAAACCCGGGAATATGCCCTTGACCAAAATCGAACCCAGAACCCTTCAATCTGCAGGCCGATGCTCTATCCTCTGAGCCAAACCGGCCAGGGCTTGTTGGGGATTTTTGAATCTATATTCATAAAAGATAGTGATCTATAGTTTGCTTTTCTTATGGTATCTTTGTCTGGCTTTGATATCAGGGTAACACTGGCTTCATAGAATGTGTTAGGAAGTTCTCCTTCCTTTTCTGTTTCTTGGAAGAATTTGAGTAGAGTTAGTATTACTTCTTTAAACTTTTGGCAGAATTTACCAGTTAAGCCATATGGTCCTAAACTTTTCTTTCTTGGGAAGTTTTTGATTATTGATTCAATATCTTGTTATAGGTCTGTAGATATTTTCTACACTTGAGTTTTGGTAATTTGTGTGTTTCTAGAATTTGTTCGTTTCATCTACATTACTTAATTTTTTGGTATACTGTCGTTCATAATATTCTCTTAATTATTTTAATTTATGTAAGGTGTGTATTTTCATTTCTCATTTTAGTTTTTTGCATCTTCTCTCTTTTTTTGTCTCAATCAAGCCAAAATCTTGTCAACTTTGTTAATCTTTTCAGAGGGTAGTTAGGGTATCTTTCTTCTTTTTTAACATTTGAAACAATAAATTTTCCTTTGAGCACTGCTTTCACTACTTCCCATAAATTTTGGTATATTGTATTTTCATTTTTATTTATCTCAAAGTACTTTCTAATTTATCTGGCAATTTCTTTTTTAATGTATTGTTTGTTTAAAAGTGTGTTGTTCGCCTTTCGGCCGGAACCGCCATCTTCCAGTAATTCGCCAAAATGACTAACACAAAGGGAAAGAGGAGAGGCACCCGCTATATGTTCTCTGGGCCTTTTAGAAAACATGGAGTTGTTCCTTTGGCCACATACATGCGAATCTACAAGAAAGGTGATATTGTGGACATCAAGGGAATGGGCACTGTTCAAAAAGGAATGCCCCACAAATGTTACCATGGCAAAATTGGAAGAGTCTGCAATGTCACCCAGCATGCAGTGGGCATAATTGTGAATAAGCAAGTTAAGGGCAAGATTCTTGCCTAGAGAATTAATGTACGTATTGAGCATATTAAGCACTCTAAGAGCTGAGACAGCTTCCTGAAACGTGTGAAGGAAAATGATCAGAAAAATAAGGAAGCCAAAGAGAAAGGTACCTGGGTTCAACTGAAGCGTCAGCCTGCTCCACCCAGAGAAGCACACTTTGTGAGAACCAATGGAAAGGAGCCTGAGCTGCTGGAAACCATTCCCTATGACCTAACACCTGGTCTATCCTGGAGAATGTTCCATGTACCCTTGAGAAGAATGTATATCCTGCTGTTATTGGAAGTGGTGTTTTACATATGTATGTTAGGTTTGATTGGTCTTGTGTTCTTCAAGTCTTCTTTTTCCTCATCAATCTTCTGTCTAGATGTTTAATCCATTATTGAAAGTGGGATATCAAAATACAACTCCAACTATCTTATTATAGAACTGGCTATTTATCCCTTCAATTCTATCAATATTTGCTCCATATAGTCTGGGGGCTCTGTTGTTAGGTTTATAATTATTACATCTTCTTGATAAATTGGCCCTTTAATCAGTAGATAATGTCCTTTTTTGTCTTTTATACAAACTTTTAACTTAAAATCTTTTTTGTTGTTTTTAATAATAGTATAGCAACCCCATCTCTCTTGTGATTACTATTTGCATGGAATATCTTTTTTCACCCTTTCACTTTCAACCTATTTGTGTCTTTGGATATAAAGTGAGACTCTTATAAGCAACATATAGTTCAACCATGCATTTTTTTAATGCATCCTGCAGATTTCTTAATTTTAATAAAGTGAGTTTAATACATTTACACTTAAAGTAATTACTGATAGCCCTAGTCAGTGTTGCTCAGTTGGATGAGCGTCATCCTGTGCCCTGAACGGTTGCTGGTTTGATTCTGGTCAGGGCACATGCCCAGGTTGCGGGCTTGATCCCCAGTGGGCAGCATGCAAGAGGCAGCCAATCAATGATTTTCTCTCATCATTGATGTTTCTATTTCTCTCTCCCTCTCTCTTCCTCTGTGAAATCAATAAAAATATATTAATTTTTAGGAAAATAAACAGTATGCATTGTTATGCCAGTAGTGGCCCCACATATCTCATGCTTACCAAGTATCCCAATTAAATAATTTTCTCCTGCCCTAGCCAGCTTGGCTCAGTGGATAGAGCATCAGCCTGTGGACTGAAGGGTCCCGGGTTCGATTCCAGCCCGGGGCACATGCCTGGGTTGCAGGCTCGATCCCCAGTGGGGGGTGTGCAGGAGGCAGCCGATCGATGGTTCTCTCTCATCATTGATGTTTCTATCTCTCTCTCCTTCTCCCTTCCTCTCTGAAATCAATAAAGAAATATATTTTAAAAATTTTTTAAAAATAATTTTCTCCTGTGCTTGATTTAAGCTCATGTTGTCTTATACAGTAACATGCTAGGAGCAATAGGCTATACCAGGGGTCCTCAAACTACGGCCCGCGGGCCACATGCGGCCCGCCGAAAACATTTATCCGGCCCTCCGGGTGTTTTTGCTGCCACTGCCTGTCCTGCTTAGCAGCCGACTCGTCCCGGGCCCGCAGTGTGCATGTGTGGAATGTCTGAGGGACAGTGAACTGGCCCCGTTTAAAAAGTTTGAGGACCTCTGGGCTATACCATATAACCTAGGTGTGTAGCAGGCTATACCATCTAGGTTTGTGTAAGTGTGCTCTATGGTGTTTGCAAAATGACTTAATCATCTAACAATGCATTTCTCAGAACATATCCCCATTGTTAAGTTGTGTGTTACGAAAATGTGGATGCAGCTAAGTTGATACCACACCTAGGCCCTAAGGGTTGAGGAGAGGGGACGGTTATCAGGACCTGGAATGAAGGAAAGAGCTTTGCTGAGGTAGCCACCTTGAGAGAAGCAGTGGCATTTGGTCAGCCTGAGGCAACAACCTCACAAGGAAGATGAAAAAGAGGATTGAATACTCTGATTCCTCTCTCTCTCTCTCTCTTTCTCTCTCTCTCCACCCCCGAACAGCTCACTCCCCGCTTCTTCCTTCACTCCCTCCCTCCTCTTTCTGGGGCTTCCTATTGACAACCAAAGCCCAAGTGCCAGGGGACCCAGTTGATGTGGGGGTGGAGAAGAGGGAAGAGTAGATCCAGAGGACTAAATGGAAGATAGCCAGATAGCCCCTCCCACCCCCAAGACGACCTCCAGCCTCTATCTTTAAGACTAAAAACAGCACATTTCTGGCTATTTTAGAACAGGTTTTTCTACTTTGGTCAACAGGGTTCAGCAGAATGAAAGTTTAATCAAGAATCTGTTCTCGTTATTTTTAAATAGAGTGTCAGTTTCCTCATCTACAAAATGAAGTAATAGTAGTACCTTCTTCTAAGACAGCGGTTCTCAACCTGTGGGTCACGACCCCTTTGGGGGTCGAACGACCCTTTCACAGGGGTAGCCTAAGACCATCGGAAAACACATATATAATTACACATTGTTTTTGTGATTAATCACTATGCTTTAATTATGTTCAATTTGTAACAATGAAATTGGGGGTCACCACAACATGAGGCTGAGAACCACTGTTCTAAGAGTTGTCACAGGGATTTGGTGAGATGGTACATGTAAGGCTACTATATGTACCATCTAGCCCAGAATAAATCATCAACCTCAATAAATGTTAGCCATTATTGTTTCCAGCCATCCATCTCTTGGCACTTCCCCCTTCCAGGTGCATGCCACATTTTACTGATCTTTCACTTTCTGCAAGATGTCATGCTATCTGGCCCCTGAGTCTTCATTCATTCCTCTCTATCTGCTGGGATAATTCTTATTTTAATAACAATCAGGGAACATTTGAGATCTTGCTCTGTCATCAGTTTGGCTCAAATAAACTCGAATAACTTCTCTAAAAAAAAAAAAAAAGAACAATCAAATATATTTTTCATATCCATTCTTTTCAAAGGCTAACAATACCAAGTGCTAGCAAGGGCAGGGAGTAATAATACCCTTCATACATTGCTCATGGAAGCATAAATTGGTACAACTACTTTGGAGAGCATTTTGGCATCATCTAGCAAAGTTGAAGATGTCTGTAGCCCACAGTTACATTCCTAAGACCATACTCTAAAGAAACTTCACACCTGTACAAAGAAGCTGGGTAGTAAGTACAAAGATATTTATTTGTTCTATTTGTCATTAGTTTAAATAAACCAAAAGTGAAATGAAGACAATGATTGAAAATGTGTTCGAGATGCCCAAGCAGTCAAGTAAACTATCCCTTTTCCCACCCAGCCTATCTCACTTACACATCTTCCTTCATCTCCTCCACCAGAGGTCCATTTGCTATAGACTCTAGCTCAGTGGAAAGCAGTGGATAGGCACAGGGCTGATAATGGCATTAAGTGGAAGTCAGCTGGGACTCAAAACATTCTTCCCTGTTCTCATACACTCTGGGAATACTCACAGCCAAGCTTGTAAACCCTAAATACAACTGGATGATTCTCCTTTGGAGAAAAGACATCCCAATGTTGATATTTGTGGGCTCCTAATGAAATCTGGCACATCATTGGTGCATCTTATAGTGAAGCCCATCCATTCAGTGCTTCTCACAACGTAATGTGCATTGTGATCTTCTTGAGGTGCAGATTCCAAAAGCTGCAGTTTATAATGGGACCTGAGATTCTGCATTTCCAAAAAGCTCCCAATGAAGCCAATGCTAGTCCCTTTTGAGTAACACTCAGCCTCCACCCAATTGTTTTACAGCCTCCTTGTCCTTAAATATGAACAGATTGCTAGTGTTGCCAGTCTTTTGAGGATGGCTAATAACATAACAAATTAGCATAAAGATGGACCCAAAGAAACAGATCAAAGCAGAAAGGAGAATAACTAAAAACATATCCTGTATAATAAAAGGCTAATATGCAAATAGACCAAATGGCGGAACAACCAGTCGCTATGGCATGCACTGACCACTAGGGGGCGTGCACGGAACATGGTGGGCGTCGGCCATGGCGGGATAGTGGAGCAGGTGGGGGTGGGGGGGTGCCAGACCAAGGCAGGCTGCCAGTCACTGTCATCGGGGCGAGCCTCTGGTGGTTACCGAAAATTCTTTGCTCCTGCACATTGCGGTCCTGCAGGTGCTCACACCTGCTGCTGGCACCAGCCCAGCTCGCACCTGCTGCAGGCACCTGGTGCTGGCCCCAATCACTCAGTGCCATCAGTGGGTATGAGCAGTGGCTTCTGGCTCCAATTGCCCCTCAGGGCTTCTCCACCTCCTGAGGGGTGATCAGGGCAGCAGCCACTGCTCACACCCACTGATGGCGCTGGCCCCAATGGCTCTTCGCTGTCAGCAAGATCCAAGTGGGGCTGGTGCCATCAGCGTGTGGGAGCAGCAGTGGCGGGAGTGGGGCTGCCAGCAGACAGGGGTTGGGTGCCGCGGCAGGAGGGGTCGGCGGGGGTGTGGAGGATGGGCCAACACCCACCCCTGTGCCCACTGCAGCCTCACAGTCCACAGTTCCTTTCAAGGTGCACGAATCCAGGCACTGGGCCCCTAGTATATTATAATGTCCTCAAAGAGAAAATATTACTATCCATCAAACATATACTATGCTCAGAAAGATAGAAGATATTCCTGTCCATAAAACAAGGATCAAATAATACAGGGAGGGGCCAGTTGGGGGGGGGGAAAGATCTTGGAAATTAAATATACATTATTTAAAAACATTAATGTCAAAACATTAACACATAATTTGGGGAGACTGACAATGTCTTGAAGTTTACCCATGGCTGGTAAGTAAGGAAATCTGTTTTAAAGGGCTGTATGGGCCTTGAGGACAGGTGCTAGGGTTGTGTTTTGTTGTTGTTGTTATTGTTCATTTTTTGGATCCTAATCCCCCCTTCTGCCCAAGAGCACTTAGCAGAGAATAAATCAACTAAGTTTGTTAAATTCTCCCTGGAGGAGACACTCAGGCAGAAGGTGCAGATGAAGCACAAATACAGTAGGTCCTCGGGTTACTTCGGAGACCCGTTCCTATGGCGCGACATAACGCGATTCTCCCACCTCCATAAGCACCTACGGCACTCACATGGAGCACATACACAGCAGTAATCAAGTGAAACAGTAAAAAAAAAAAATTTAAAAGAAAGATAACAATTCCTGACCTTTACTTGTGGTAAATAATAAAAAACATAAAGCACATATGTACATATGTTGAAATGACGGAACTTTTTTTTTTTTTATAAATAAATGGGAGATGGCCACGTAACCACGAAACGATCTAGTGGAGTCAATTTAACCGGAGGACTGCCTGTATGAGTTCAGATTCCGCGCGTGGACGAGAAGGTACGTGTGGCCGAGGTCCTGGGGGGTGAGGGGCGGCAAAGATAACCCCGCTGGCGGACCGGAGGCAGCTCCCCAGGCTCAGGAACCCAAGGAGGCCCATCCCAGGTGCCTTTTCACCTAGATGACTTCGCATTCCTGTCCTTCCTTGCCCTTTAAGCAACTTCTAGTTATATAATTGGGCGTTTATTGCCTGTTCGCTCTACCAGACGATAGCTCCACTCGGGCAGGACCTTGCCTATCTCATTCACCACTGCACCCCCAGCCCAGAGCAGGGGCCCACTAAACAGTGTTGGAGAAATGTGTGCCACTGGACAGTCATTCGTGTGGCATGAGGAAGGAACACGTCGACAAAAAACATGCCGAGAGCAAAGAAGCCGGTTGGTAGATGACAAGGGCGCGCTACTTGCGAGTTCTCTGAAGTGACAGGAGCGGAAAGATGGAGCTGGACCTCTGGAACGAGCGGGCGGGAGGGAGGGGCTGGACAGTGCGGCCGGCCTGGGGACCAAGCGAGACCGGAGCTCGACAGGGGCGGGGCGCGAGCCGGCGGTAGGAAACTGGAGGTGGGGTGGCGGCACCCCGAGCACGGCCCTCCGGCCGCCCGCCCCCGCGCGCCTGCGCGCGCGCGCACGAAGCGGAAATGGCGCCGCGGGGCCGCGCGTCCGGGCGGCGAGCGGAAGTGGGTGTGAGAGCGGAAGTGGCCGGCTAGAGCCGGGGGCTGGGCGGGGACCGGTCTTGTGGGTGAGGCGGCAGCAGCGGTGGCGGCGGCTCGGCAGGCGGGTTCAGGCATCTGGGGCCAGGTCGGTCCGGTGGGTGGGTGGGTGTCTCCACCGTCAGTGCGTGCATCTTCCCCTTCCCCTACCCCGATCCCTCTCCCCTTCTTCCCTCACCTCCTACCCACCCAGACCCCTCCTCAGGGGGCAGCAGGGCCGCTCCCTCTGTCCTTCCTTCCCTGACCCATCCTCACCCGCCCTTGTTTCTCCTTCCCCTGCCCGGGGCAGCCGCCGCCATGATCCTGCTGGAGGTGAACAACCGCATCATCGAGGAGACGCTCGCGCTCAAGTTCGAGAACGCGGCCGCCGGGTGAGCGCGCGCCCGGGGACGGAGGGTGGCGGGGGAGGCAGAGTTGACCCCTGCTGATCCCCAGCGTTCAGCCCCCGAGACGTGGGGAGGAGAGAGATGGGGGACCCGGCCGGGTGTGGGCACTGGCCCGGCGGAGCAGACGTGGGAGGCGATTGGGTGCGGAGGGGTGAGGGGCAGAGGTGCGTGGGGAGCGGCTCCGGGGAGGATGCGGAAGCGGTGAGTGGACAGGAGTGCGCGTGCTAAAGGGCAGGCGACCTGTGGGACGTGAGGGCAGCCGGGGCCGGAACTCTCACCCGAGGATGCCACTGCCCTCTGTGGCAAGCGTGGGACCTCTCCTCTCCGTATTCCCCGTCATTGTTAGGAACCTAAGACAGCCCCTACGGATTGGGTTCCAGGAGTTTGCAGGAATTCCCAGAGCTGGAGGAGGGCAGGAGATGCAGGCCCGGGTCGTTCAGCCTTCTCGCACCCCACCCAGCTCCTCGTCTAAAGGAGCAGGAGGGGAGCCTGAAAGCAGACCCAGTCTCGCTGCCAGAAAAAAAAACACGCCACCTCTCTAGTTCCCCTTCCCAGAACCCTACTGTGAGAGACACTGGCCATTCTGTTTTATATTTCTCAAGCAAAGCTCATAGTCTCCCCATCCACACCCCTTCCTTATCTCTCTTCTTAGGCTCTCATTCTCTTTTCCCCCACCCATGAGGCTTTATCTGGGTATCTCTTACGTTCTTATTCCAGCTCCCTGATCTGTGATTTCTTCTGTGGTAATTCTGGCCCAGGTACACACTTGAAAGCGTCCGGTGTGTGAAGGTCCTAGGTAACCTTTTCTACCATCGGCCTTTTTAAACGTGGGCTTGGGACACATTGCCAAGGCAGCCTTCTCCGTCAAACGTAAGACTCAGTGGAAGACAGCCTCCTCCCCTGCTTTGCTTTTAAAACATGAGGCAGGGGATTTTAGCTTCTAATTTGTAGCGCCCTGTGGTTAGTCCCGTTGCCCATTTCCCCATCTGTGAGGACGGGGCTTCACATTTTGGTTGCACAGTTGAGGAAATAAGTGCAGACTCTTTCTGGTGAGCACGGAACTGGTAATAAGGAAACTTGGTGCTTGGCGATCCATAGATGGGAGAGGATTGGCGGAAGGGAAATTGTAAGTAGTCATAGGAACCTGTGGCTTGGAGGCATTAAAAGACAGATCCTTCTAACTCACTGCTGAAATTGAACATAGTGTGTCTCCTATATCTTTTATAAGGCCACCGATTTTGATCTGTAAAACCAAGAACAGCTTTCCTTGAAATAATGCATACAGTGAACGGCAGCTTTGTTTCCTGCCAGGGGCTGCAGTTGCTTATATTTTAGGCTAACTTGCTTCTTGTCTTAAGCCGCCACTTACCAGTTCCTTTACATTTTAAATGTTGAAGCGAATCAGCTCAGACTTATTTTGGGTGATTGCTCTCTACTTTTAGAGCAGTGTTGCACACAAGAGGAAGTTAATTAACTTCTGCATTTTCACAGCTGATCCTAAGTGCATTCTCAAGTCCAGACTAGTAAAGAAATGAGACCTAGGTGGTTATAAGCTGGTGCATTTTCAAGTAGGAGCATGCCTTGTACTGTGGGAGTCTGTTCATATCTATTTGTGTACTAATAACTTGTGGTTCCAAAATATAGCCCATTATTCAGAACTTCAGCTCTATTCTTTTTAGAAAATTACTCTTAAAAGGACCAACTAACCATTTTAAAGGACTTAAAAGTAGTCACTCAAGTCTGGAAGGCATAAGTTATAACTTCTAGGGCATTTCTTACAAAGTACATGTTGTAGCAGTGTTGGACATTGGGGCAGGGCAGTAAGGTTTGGCTTTTATTCTGGCCCATCTTCCCTTAGAGACGTGACTTTAAATAATTGGGCTCAAAACATTCTGCTGAAAAGCACTTTGAAAATCTTTGAAATGAGACCATGATAGCCAGTTTAGGAAGTAGGACTTTCCTGGGATTGCACATGTAACACCCTGGTGTGAATTTCCAGGCATACAGGTAAGGTGAGGCGACAGAGAAGTAGTTGAGTATTTATTAAGGCACATGCCTAGGGTAGAACTTCCAGCAAAGGTTAACTAGTGTGATCATCATAAACATGTATGGGATCCTTCTAGTGCTCAGCACCAGCAGGACAGAAAAGGGGGGCCTTTCTGAGAGAGCTTATTGGCAGAGGCAGCTAAGGGGTGAGATGTGTTGAGTTGAAGATCAGAGAACTAAATTAAGGAAAAGGCGTAGCTTGGAGGAGAAACCCTCGAGTTTTGAAAGGCTTTGCCCGTGCGAAAACATGCTAGAGAGGTCAGCTCCACCCTCCTTTACTCTTCTCAGAAGAAACCATTTGGGGGAGATTATAGTTCAGATCAACCCTCTCCAGAGTGAATCTTCCAACTCTGTGATAATCCTATATGGTAGCCAGTAGCTGTGTGTGGCTAGTTAAAGTGAAATAAAGTTAAGTTCCTCACACTAGTCACAGTTCTAGTGCTCAGTTTGCCCACGTGGCTAGAAGCTGTGGTGTTTGAACAGCACAGATGTGTAACATTTCCATTCTCGCAGAATATTCTCATGGACAGCAAGCACTCTTCCAGCTACTGAAAATGTAAGCATGAGATAGCCTTGCAACAGTTCTGTGGCATATAATTCACAACACTGGCAGTAACTTTCCTTTTGAGGTTGGTCTTTTTTTACATGATGCACCTCAGATCATCCTATTGGGTCTTCTTGCCTGTGACATCCTACTAAAAAGCTCAATTTCCTTTGGTAGTCACTCATTGGGTAAAGCAGTCCTATCATCTATGCTGTTTAAGAATACATTTGGTCATGATAACATTTTAATTTGGAGGCAGTTCCGACAAAGCCCAAGATTCATTCCAAACAAATTGCTTTTTATTTTTCCCTACCACACTCCTGGGAGAATGGCTTATTGGAATGATTCATATATCCTCACAAAATGATGATTATTGGTAAGTTGTCTTCCCAATAGCCTACAAACTAAGAGAAAGTGACTGATTAAAAAGCTATACTCAACATTGCAAATAACCTCATGTGCAAGGTCTTGTCAACAGCATTGCCTTTTCAGTTAGGAATTCTTACCCAGACCCCCCAATTGAAATAGAAGTAATCTGTCAAGTTAATTAAATTCTTTTGTTACTCTGTACACACCAAGAACTTTTTCAGCCTCAAAAGCTAAGCTGTCAACTTAGCTAGAGTCTGGAGTCCAAGATTGAGAAAATGCTGTCTGATGCAAATTGCTGTTGATTTTAAGTGCATTCTGGCTCCTTGCCACAGCTGTGCATATTGTGGGGAGCTGTGGTTCTGTGAGGGGGAGTGAAGCTCAGTAAGCAAGCATTGCCAATTGGTGTGGGTGAGAACTGTGGGAAGAGATATTTGAAAAAGAAAGGAATAAATTAAATCTTGCTGATACCTTGTTCTCATTCCCAGCTATACTGCATATGTCCTCAGAGATAAACTGGTTTGAAATGACTTGGAATTAGGACATTGTATGTAGTGGCTGATTTGCTAAAAAGATCTGGTTGGTCTTTTTACAGGTCATTATAGTTACACACTGTTGCCTGTCCTCTGGCCTCCTTGGGGCTGCTTTGGGCATGAAGCCCCAGAGCTACACTCCACCAACTGATGACTCCTTCAGGGCAGGGTCTGTCATTTTAGTCATCTTTCCCCACCCCCACCGGGCTTCCTCACATACATATTGTCAGTTTGGTAAATGTTTTCTTGAAGTAGATAAAGCCAGCTAGCATGGTTCTTACTTTCTTTAAGAGTTTATTGCTTTTCTGACATGGTGGGAATTGGCTTTTAGATCCTCTTCTCCGAATTTTGAGATATGGCTTTAGCAGATCTTTACTATCTTTATAGTAAGATAGTGAGCAGAATTCAATAATTCCTTCAATTTATGGACAGGGATAACTAGAAGAGAGACTTAAGTGCCCAAAGGGAATTGGATATATTTGGGAGTAAAACACTCCAAAATTCTTAATGGAAAAAGAGGATTGGATAATACAGTTCTTGAAATCCATACAGTTCTTGAACGAATATACTATGTTTTAGTGTCTTGTGCTGTCCAGTCAGTAACCCTGAGGACTTCTTCAGCTGGCTTGTACTGCTGATGCATTGCTAATTCTTGGAATTACAATTCCAAAACCTTTCCCAATTGTGGCTTCAAAGTCTGGTCTCCTCTGACATCACCTAGAAGAAAAACTAGTTTATTGGTCACCTTCTGTGAACCAGGCGCTTTGCTATAAGCTGTAATATGGCTTCATTTGATTTCAAATGTGCACTTTGACAGAAGTTCCCATTTACAGTGGGGAAAACTGCTCTTGGGAGTTATGGGGAATAGACATATATTCTAAGCATTGTGCAGGTGCACCCAGCACTGGTGATTCCTGACCTTATTTATGATATGTCACACATAGATTGGTACATTTGGGTAAATGGCCTAGCCTCAAGGTCCTGCCACTGGACTGCCCTAAGGGCTGTGGGGATCATTATCTCAGCATAGCTTTAACTCAGTCATAAGACACTGATTACAAAACTTTGCTGTGCCGGATCATCTCAATTAGTCTTCACAACAGCCTTGTGAGGTGGGTGTTTTAATCTCCATTTTCTAGAAAAGGAACTTGAGACTCAGCAATATTAGAGTAACATTGCTTGTGGTTACATAGCCAGTAGGTGATAGAACTTGCATTGAACCGTCAGCTCTGAAGAACTTGGTTTTTCTGTGATTAAACTCACCCTCACTATATGAAACTTTAGCAGATGGTAGAACCGAAAATAACCGTTTATCTATTTGGCCTATTAAGGTTAAGTGGACCAAGATGCAGACCAATATTACACCCCTCTGCTCCATGATATTTTTAAGCCACAGGAGTAAACAACAAACACCTGGTCTTGGAATTGAGATAGATCTTATTATGGGATATTTCATACTCAGTACGGTCTCCTTGTTGGACAGTTCTCGGACCTCTAGCTCCCAGATGACTTCTCTGGCAGACTCCTTTGGCCTAGTGCTCTCTGCAGCCTGTCTCTCCTCTGCAACCTTTTGTGCAGCCATAAATAGTAAACTAAAATATTAATGGCAGTGATTTGACAAATATTCTCAAGTCAGGCAGAAACCACTTAGAACAGATCTTAGCGACTTCTCTCCTAGGGATCTGTGCTCAGGGAACTCTACACACTAGAGAAATGTAAAATTTCAGAATCAAAATGTTTCTTTGGAACCCTAAGGTGATTTATTTCTAGTTGATTCTTCTCAGTCTGTTAATGAAGTGGGAGAGTGAGGAACTCAGTCTTTCATTGGCCGAGTTAAAGCTTAAAGGTTAAAAAAGAAAACCACCACCACCTACTTACTACATGATGCAATGTCGACTTTTATAAACCCTCCACCCTTTCTGGCACAGCCAGCCTTCTCCAGGAAAATATGCTTCAGTGCTTCCTCCTGTTTGTGCAGCCTCTTAACATCTCATTCAAATGGACCACAGATTAAAATGCACTTCTTTCTTCTTTGCTCTTCTTTTCTAGAGATAAGGAATGGTTGTTGGCCATTCCTTGCTTCTGTTCTTGGCTCCAGTTTCAAATGAAAGATCAGAAGCAATTTAAATGTTCATCTCATTCTTTTCATCATATTCTGAACGCATTGCTTTTTCATAAACCAACTTGATGCTTCCATTCTTAGGGATACCAACATGTTTTTCCAATATGGATGGCTTTGATTTTTCAACAGAGCTAACATATACTCAATAGAAGCCAGTTTCCTTGAAAGGTATTGTTGAGCTTCTGCAGCAGCTTTTTTAAGTAGTCGAGCCATAAACCACATTATATATCCCGTTATTTCCCAGCAACCCTGGAGGGCAACTCAGTCTTGGTTCCTTTTACAGGTGAGGGAGCATGAAATCCTGAGCAAGTTAGGCAAGAATAAATGTGAAAATGTGTCTATCTTATCTACTGGCCCATAAAACAAAGTAGAATCATTTGAGTTAGTGGTAGCCAGCTGGTAAACAGTTTTCATTTGTTTCCTACCATCGGGCTTTGAGAAGTGGGGAGAGCATGTAGAGTAGCTTTTCACTGGGGGTTAATTGACTATTATTGTTTATAGCCAGGATATATGTCATGCTTTCTAGGTAATAGCTCAATAGCATTTATCAAATAGAAGTGCATGTACCAGACTAAGCTGGAAAGTGCACAGAGAGTATTAGGCTTATGAGGCTGCCTGCCTTCCGTGACAGGTTCTTTCGTGTCTGTTCTCTCGTTTTATCTTTAGCAGTTCTATGAGGTAGGTAGGATCACTTCTGTTCTTTCATTTTATAGATGGGTAGATCAGAAAATACACACTATGGATAATAATCTGTCTGAAAATATGGTCCTGGTGAAAAAGCTACAGTTGGAAAACAAGTGTCTTGACTATTCTCAGCGGTTTCACAATGTTGTTTTGTGCTACACTTTCTATGGAAGTATAGCACTGCGATTACAAAACAAAACTAGGGTAGAACCAGTCAAAGGTGGCTTCGTAAAGGAGAGCGGTGAGTACTTTGGTGATACAAAGGGAGAGGGAGATGTGCAGGAAGGCTTATATATTGGCTTTGAAATGGAATAGAACTTTCTGTTTTGCTTTATGGCCTGAAATCATCCTTTTACTTTAAATAAATTAAAAGCATTCTATCTTTTTTTACCAGTTTTCCTGCTGAATGTACTACCTCCATCATTACTGTCCTGAGGGGAGGCACTGACCAAAAGATGGCATCTTGTGGTTCATAAATATAAACATGTATATCAGGGTCTTAAGGAATTCAGAGCTGAACCACAATAGCTCTGAGCACCAGCCACAACAGAGATTCCACATCGGCTGGGAAACAAAAGCTACATCTGTCCTGCTTCCCTTTTTTTATCCTCCACCTTAAGTAAATCCAAAGGTTCAGGTGCATGAAAAAATGAATTGTGTATTCAGATCAGCAGTAAGCATAAGATTGCATCAGAGTGGTCTGATCTTAAATAAAACTCAGGAGCCTTTGCAAGTCCCCTTGAAGGCAAGCAGCAATACAGTTATCTTAACTAAAGAATTTTTGTTTTGCAGAAACAAACCAGAAGCAGTAGAAGTAACATTTGCAGGTAAGTGTCTTTATCTCAATTCTATAAAGAGAAGAGACAATGAAAAAATAGAAAACAGCCCTAACCGGTTTGGCTCAGTAGATAGAGCGTCAGCCTGCACACTGAAAGGTCCCGGGTTCGATTCCGGTCAAGAATGTACCTTGGTTGCAGGCACATCCCCAGTGGGGAGTGTGCAGGAGGCAGCTGGTCGATGTTTCTCTCTCATCGATGTTTCTAACTCTCTATCCCTCTCCCTTCCTCTCTGTAAAAAATCAATAAAATATATTTTTTTAAAAAAATAGAAAACAAATTTGTTCCTCAAACAAGCCTTGACATTTGGAGCACTATACCTTAAATTGTCAAATCTTTATGAGGTCTTTATTATAGATGATTTTAAAAAATATTTTTATTTGTTTCAGAGAGGGAGGGAGGGGAGGGAGAGATAGTAACATCAGTGATGAGAGAAAATCATTCATTGGCTGCCTCCTGCATACCACCCCCTACTGGGGATCAAACCCATAATCCAGGCATGTGCCCTGATCAGGAACCGAACTGTGACCTCCTGGTTCATAGGTTGACACTCAACCACTGAGCCACACCAGCCAGGCTATAGATAATTATTTTATGGATTTATGAACTATATAAAATTGCCTGCTGTTATCTTGGAAGTTTGGGTTTAATTTTGTGGTACAAAATAAGGTTTTTTTTAATTTTGAAATATTAAGATGTTATCTTCAAGTAGCCATCTCAGTTTGCCTAGAACTAGAGTAGTGTGGAAACACAAAAATGCAGAGACCTATTCAAAAAGTTAGAGATGTTACTGTTTTCTATTCCCTGCAAAGAATTAAGCGATAATACTACTTTCTTGCTCTGTGAACTTTGAGTTATACAGCCACCCTCTGTAAAATGAGAATACTTGACTAGATGATCTTGGAAGCTGAAGTCTGAAGTGCTGTGATTTTGGCGGTAGGTAGGCACAGTCCCCATACCCTCCTAGCTAGGAATGCTAGATCTCCCTAAAGAAATGGCAGTCATCACCTAATTTCAGGAACTATGTAGGGCAAGTTCTCTGTGTACTACAGGAAGGTAGAAGCCAAAGAGAAAGGAGGCCTACAGATTAGAAGAAACTTAAGGGATAACCAAATGCAGTATGTGGGCCTTGTTTGGATCTGAATTCAAATAAAAAAACAGTATTAAGAAAACTTTTTTGAGACAGCATTTGGACATTTGACTAGATATTCGATATTAAGAAATTATTTTAAAATCTTAGGCATGATAGTGGTGTTGTAGTTATGGTTTTTTTTAAAGTCTATTTATTTTCTAGAAATTCTAAAATATTTATGGTGTGATGTCTGGGATTTGGATTAGAATCAAATCCATTGGGGGGGGGTGTCTAAATAAAACAAGATTGGCCATGTATTGATAATTGTTGAAGTCATATAATAGGAATAGGGGTTCATTATACTGTTCTTTTAACTTTTATGCTGTTCTTATAACTTTTATACATTTAAAGTACGTCACAATAAAAGTTTTATTAAAAAATTTTCCAATACCAAGCTGTGATTAAGGTAAGGATAGCTTTGTAATTTTAGAAAAGAGCAAAGAAATGGGTACTTAACAGTTCTATCCCAGTGTTTCTGCTGACTGCCCACGTGGATTTAAAATAAATGTCAATTTACTTATATGCCTTCTAAAAAGAGGGCAACAGATAGGTACTTGGAGATATTTTTCCCCATTCCCAAGTTAAGCAATCTTACTTACTTTACTTACAGATTTTGATGGGGTCCTCTATCATATCTCAAATCCTAATGGAGACAAAACAAAAGTGATGGTCAGTATTTCTTTGAAATTCTACAAGGAACTTCAGGCACATGGTGCTGATGAGGTAAGTTCCACATCATTTTCCTTGGGACTCACCCTTTGTTTTTCTCCTCTCCCTTTGTTGACAACTTGCCACCCAGAGAAAAGATCCATGGCACTGAATTTCCCCCACTGGCACTGGCCACTCTGGATAGCTTGCTCACCTAACCAGGGTTTTGGTTTTTTGTTTGCTTTTTACTCTAGAGAAATAAAGATGTTCCCTAACCATTGAAAACAAAAACAGCTTTAGTTCTAAAAAAATAGAGCAAAGAATACTCTTCGTTGACTGATAGAAAAATGGCTACCATGAGAATGAGATGGGTTCCCTTCTATTTCTATAACAGGTCAAGCAGGTATATTAATTCTGGCCTGTTTAAAGTTTATAATCATAATTTTTCATTCTGAAAATGTGGGCACAAATCTTCCATTTAAATTTTTACATTTAACATTCTTTAGAGCTGGCCTCTTAAAGTACCTCCTCTTCTCTATGACTGCCTTAGGGGAACTATGAAAGGATGTCCATGCGTTGTGAAACCCTTGGTGGCCATGCCTTATTCACTGGTTTCTTTCAATAGTTAAAGTAGCAGGTTTGGTTCCTGTTGAACTATATTTGCTCTGAGGAGAGCCATTTATGGAAGAAAGAAACTGCTATTACACCAGTGTGCGCACATTGTGGTTGGGTCTCAAAGCAGGAAGTATGACTCAGTTCCTGAATCAGTTTTCAAATATCTTTTAGTTTTAACAAGCTAGGTTCTTCTTAATCTGGTGAATGAAGATGCTGCCATTTCTTTTTTCTTTCCGATTAAGAGTAGTAGCTTTTGATTATTTAAAATTTATGTAATGAAAAGACTGTTTGCAAAAGAATATGATAGAAATCTCAATAATTTTTTGGTTTAAAAACTGAAATTATATGTTAGCCAAACAATGCCAAAAGCCATTGGTAGTCACTTACCTTAGTTATTCATATGCAGTTGGTTTGCCCCATAAATTCAAGGGAAGAGTCAAAACCTTTTCTGATTTGCCTCTTAAGTTCAAAGGACGAAGAAATGTTTAAAGAGTTTGTATTCATAGTTATTTTACCTGGGAAAGAAAAGCTTCAGGAAGAAGATCTAATCATATAAAGGATAATATTAAAGATAGTAGCTGATTCTTCTCTTTACCAGATAGAGAGCAAGAAGAAATAAGTGACTCTTAAAGTGGCCCTGCTTAGATTATCTGTAAAATAGCGACCTGAAAATAATTGTTAAACAGTTGAATAGCCAACCAAATTGTGTAATGATTTTCCCTACACAGTCCTCTCTCTGTAAAGATCTAGGTGCAATAATAATAATAATCTTTAGAAGGGAAAGAAGTCTTACTTAAGCTAGATTTCTTAAATCTCCTTCCAGTCTGTGCTTTCTTTCCAATGGAACGCCAGAACACATTGCTATTCTTAGAGCTACCACAAGGGTCAAAGAACCAACCCCACCCACTCAAGTGGGTGGAGTGAGTAACATTCACGGTGTTGGAGCAGAGTGCACAGTAAGTGGCTCCCTGGGTTGGTTAAACAGTGACCAGCCTGCAATAACCACAGGAAGCTTTTTACTTTGTCACAGGCCCTTTTTCAAGGCATAAGGCCTCCGCCTCTATGGTGGGAAGGTTTGATGGGGTGACTGATAGGTTATCTATACCATCTCCTGGTGTTAGGTTGGAAGAGTGGGCACAAACTGAAAAGTGAATCGTAGTTAAAAGTGCAAGTGAAGCAAACCAGGTGCGTTGGCTGGTTTGATCAAGGGGAGGGAACAGAGGAGTTGAATGTGTTATAAATTTGGCTCTAAAAACCTTTTAGATCTTAGACCTTAGTAAGCCTAGAAGTAAACCTAATCTTAGGGGCTGTGGTTTCTGACATATCTGATTTCCCTTTCCTCCAAATACTAACAGTGCACATAGTACAGAAGTGTGGCTCAGGAGCAGTGCGCCAGTTAAGATTCTTGTAAGATGTGCATGTTATTTTTCCCCCCAGAAATTCTTTATAAGAAACATATAAGACACCTGAAGATCAGAACTCTCTGCCACCAAGAAACTCCAAGACCTTGAACCTTTCCCCTTCAGTTCCTCTTCTGTGAAAGAGATACCTCACAGTGGCTATATGGTCACCAAATAGGAACTATATGTGGCATTATTTATTTTTTGCCTTTATACAAACTGATCTGATCACTGGTTCATGCTTTGAGGTCCACCCCATTATCCGAATTTTGCAGTTTGAGAATTTCTTCCAGCTAAAGGAAAATGGTTAAATAATATGTGAAATATTAAAGAATACCTAAGAATGGGAGCACGGAGAACCTCACCATGTAATAATTTTCTCAAATGGGACATAAAATATATGGTCTGCTGCTTTTTTAAAAATACCTAGAGAGCACCTTGAAAATAAGATTAGAAGAAAAACATCGATATTCAGTCACATCTATTTATTGCTTGTCCTGATATGCGGGTATATGTAACTGAGACCACAGCAGTGAACAGCACAGAGTGCCTGCCCCCATGGAGCTCCACTCTGTTGCTGCCTGTGTCTACAGTGCTTTTCTTTGGCGAACGCAGTTTTTTAAAACATGCAGGTATAACTTCTATAATTAAAACAAAAGTTTGTGCTTTATTGATTTCAGAAAGGAAGAGGGAAGGAGAGAGAGAGAAACATCAGTGATAGAGAGAATCATTAATCGGCTGCCTCCTGCACACCTCACACTAGGGATCGAGCCTGCATCCCGGGCATGTGCCCTGACCGGAAATTAAATCGTAACCTCCTGGTTCATAAGTCAATACTAAACCACTGAGCCACGTCAGCTGGGCAAATAGCTATCTTTTTAGTGCTTAATGTGTCCAATGTAACATTAAGTCAGAACAATTCCTTCCAAAATAAAAAGTTTGTTTCTTAACCCATGGCAGCCTAAGAGCAATTTCCACCAGGTGAAGCAGTCACACTAGCACAGAAAAAATGGGAGATGTGAAAAGGTTTTATCATTTACTTCAAAAAGCTGGAAAGTAGCCAGCAGTAAGTATTGGTTTGGGGGAAAATGCCTTTAGAGAGTACAGTCTTCTGTGGACCCATCAGTATAAATAACTGGCTAAGATTCAGTTATCCACTGTCTTGCCTTTAAAAAGCTGGTGATGAGCAAAATAATTTTAAAGCATTCAAAATGAGCAGGCTAATTAGAATCAGTTCCCAAAAATTGTGATTTTATCTCTTTATTCACCTGGGTTAATGGTTTGGCTGTACTTACTTGATAATTAACATTGTCTATACTCACTTGGCATGCATCCTTCTGCTCTATTGAAAAAAAGATGTTTACGTGCAGTGTATGATCTGGAGGTTGTGACCAAGTCCTAAAAGAGTAAAGGATGAGCCTTGATTGAAAATCAGGTCCTAGGCTAACCTTTTGGATTTAATAGTTCTGTGAGTGACTTGCTTGGTAGCGCAGATAAATCTGCTTCCCTCTATCGTTTCCCATCTACCGAACGAAATGAAAAATGCTGGCTTAGGAGAAGCTTGGCAAACACAGTGCTTTAAAAATAATGAAATTGCCGAAACCGGTTTGGCTCAGTGGATAGAGCATCGGCCTGCGTACTGAAAGGTCCCAGGTTCGATTCCGGTCAAGGGCATGTACCTGGGTTGCCCAGGAGGCAGCTGGTCGATGTTTCTCTCTCATCGATGTTTCTAACTCTCTATCTCTCTCCCTTCCTCTCTGTGAAAAATCAATAAAATATATTTATAAAAAAAAATAAATAAATAAAAATAAAAAATAATGAAATTATCATGACCTTTGGATTAACATATTTGTTTTTGTATTTTCTAGTTACTAAAGAGAGTGTATGGGAGCTTCTTGGTAAATCCAGAATCAGGTACGTGGCAATATATATGACTGGACAGACATGAAAAGAGACCTGCCCTGTTTGTACTATGCTTTTTTTAGCCAGCGGATTTTGTTTATTATCTTGCAAATATTTCTGTGTGACCCCAGTTCCCACTTCAACTCTCCATAAAAATAGTTTTTAAGGGGCTTTGCATTGTTCAATAATGGTGTACAGTATTGGTGTATGTTTTTTCACATTTATTTAAAGGGGTCAGTTGACTTTCTTATTATTCTTTCAGCCAGAGAGCCCCCTTTGTGATGATTAAGATGCCTTTTGAAAAGACTAAGCAAATATTGATCCCCACCCCAATCCCTAGTAATACCTTTTTCTGTACACAGCACATTTTGGAGAAGGAAAAGGAATATTCACAATTGTTCTCACATTTTTAAATAACAAAAATGGCCAGAGGAATTAAAAAGTTCCATTGCCATCCTTGATTAGAATAGCTATGTTATACTGCTTTAAAGGAAGTTTAAAGTAGAAAAGCAATATTTTCATCCCTGAATGATTAAGTGATCATCTCAAATTTTGAGGCATTTAACTGGGCCCCATAGTTGGACCAGGTAGTAAGACCATTTGAGGGTATGGTTTTTTACTCAAATATTATTGCTGTGGTACCTTGATTAATACATTGTTTTAAGAAGGAAGATGTGTCTGTCACTTTCTTTTAATAGCAATTACTTTTGCTAGCATATTGCCTTCTCTTTTCTGACATGGCCCTGACTCACCACTCCCCTTACAATACTTGCTGTCTCCTATATGCTGCTTAGAAGCAAAATATCAAATACAGAAAGGTACTTTTGGAATGTAACTTGTTACTAGGAGTATTTGTGGATGGGAGTTTTAACTGCCATCCATAAGGAATGCTGAAATGTGTTAATCTCCAAATTGATGGTACCAATATATTGCAGAAATAAAAAACAAAGGTAAATAACACTGTAGACTTTAAGAGGAATCAAGGAGTTTGAGGGAGGATGGAAGGAGAGAAGGAGAGAGAGAAAGAGAAGGGAAGGGAAGGGAAGGGAAGGGGAGGGGAGGGGAGGGGAGGGGAGGGGAGGGGAGGGGAGGGGAGGGGAGGGGAGGGGAGGGGAGGGGAGGGGAGGGGACAAGAAAGAATCAGAGCTAAAACAGAAAAATCACATAGGAACTCTTGGGCATGCTTGTCACAGCTCAGATCCTAAAATCTATCAGGATAACCGGAGTAAACACAGAGAGCTTATATTTTGTACCTGCCTTTTTTCCACTCCCTGCTAAAGCACAGACATTGTCAGATTACAGACCTGTGTTCACACAAGTGCAAAACATGTGAAAATAGTGTCTCTCCTCTTTTTCTATGGGTTTATCTGGGCAAGTTTGGAAAACGCAGCAGGGCATACTAGATTTTTTATTTTCTTCATCCTCAGTATGTTCTTTTCATCATATCAGAAGCCTTACTTAAAGTCTGACTTCAGCAATGGTTTTGTTTATTTTGTTTTATTTGGCTTCTTAAAGCTAGCAAACCTCAACTTTAAATATTTTCCTTTTTTATCTAATCTTGTAGTCTTTTGCTTACTGGTTTTTGGGTCCCTAAAAAGGAATAATGCTTGATATTATTTAATATTGGAGGGCCAAAAATGTGCTAAGCACTATCTAGAATAGAGATTTACGTAGCTCACGCTCTCAATGAGGATAGACTCAACAAAAAACACAGACTGAGGAATGTTCTTGGGAAAAAACTAAATTAAAGGTTCAAGATGTTCAGCAATATGAAATCCTTTGCGGTTCTGGTAAAAGTATTCCCATCAGTTGCCTAGAATATGAAATGATCCTCAGTGATGTACAGATATTAATCTATAGGCATTTGGGCACATATTAATCATATCATTATATAGTCAAGTGTGCCAGCCTTGTGTGCTGGCATTTGTACTCGGTATGCTGTAAGGAGCCAGGAAAGTGCAGTGGTCAGCAGCCTTGGATTTCAGTCCTGTTCTGCCTCATTTATTGATGACTCGCTGTGTTCCAGACACTTTAAATATTGTACTTTTCTCTTAAGTCTCCCAATAGTCTCCCCCATCTCACCACCCCCTTTTTTAACAGATGCAAGAGTTAGAGGGGTTAGGCAATCTGCCCAAGGTCACAGAAGAGGCAAGGCCAGGATTTGGCTCCAGTTGTATTTAGCTCCAAATAGAGGTGCCTCTACCTCTCCGTCATGCTGCATTTGTCATGGCACTTTGCCTGTTTGAAGCTCTTTTTCCCTCTGAAATGAGAATAAACATCTGACCTGCCTGTTTCAAAGAATTCCTATGGAGACCAAATGAAATAAAATATTTTCAAACATTTTGAAAAATTTAGTGTATACAAATAAAAACTACTGGAGATATTTTTTTTCTAGATTTTTCCATTTTCTGCCTCCTTCCACAAAGGACTTGGAATGTTACATAGGAGGTATTTTTATTATCAAAAAGATACCCAATGCCCTGCCAGTGTGGCTCAGTGGTTGAGTATAGACCCATGAACCAAGAGTTCAATTTCCAGTCAGGGCACAATCCTGGGTTTCAGGTTCAATCCCCAGTAGGGGGTGTGCAGGAGACAGCCGATCGGTGTCTCTCTATACTTCTCCCTTCCTCTCTCTCTAAACTCAAAAGCATATTAAAAAAAAAAAAAAGATGCCCAGTTTGTTGGCACTTGGTACATTAAATCTCAAAAATTTTACTCAGTCCCCTTCAAAACTGTGCATAGAACACTAAATTTTTTTTTTAACATATTTTATTGATTTTTTACAGAAAGGAAGGGAGAGAGATAGAGAGTTAGAAACATCGATGAGAGAGAAACATCGATCAGCTGCCTCCTGCACATCTCCCACCGGGGATATGCCCGCAACCAAGGTACATGCCCTTGACCGGAATCGAACCCAGGACCCTTCAGTCCACAGACCGACGCTCTATCCACTGAGCCAAACCGGTTTTGGCGAACACTAAATTTTTAATCAAATTTCCCAGAGTGTGTCATCCATTTATTTGTAGTCAGTCATCTTCAATATTGATTCAAATTTTGCATAGCATTTGTTAATTAGCTGTATATATTTACAGTGATGTTACAAGAATTGAGATTTTATTTCACCTCATTTGTCCTATGAGGTAGGTGGGAATGGACAGCATTCTACCGGGGTTAAAAGTATGATCATGGAGACAAAATAAAATGTCATAAGAACTTGGAGAGTTTTTGTTTTTTAATAATATCATACTGGGTGTTTTTTCCCTCCAGGGTACAATGTCTCTTTGCTATACGACCTTGAAAATCTGCCTGCGTCCAAGGATTCCATTGTGCATCAGGCTGGCATGTTGAAACGAAATTGTTTTGCCTCTGTCTTTGAGAAATACTTCCAGTTCCAAGAAGAGGGCAAGGAAGGAGAGAACAGGGCAGTTATCCATTATAGGGATGATGAGACCATGTGAGTATAGAATATGGTCCTGAAGCTTGGGTGTGGCTGTCGCACTCGCTTTTCAAAAGGCGTACAGCCAGGTCAAACCTTAGACTCTGTTGTGTGAACCCCCCTCCTCTGAAGTGTCTTTCTCATAAATTCTTTAAGCCAGGATGTATGATTTGAGGTCAGAGGGGAGGCTACTTCCCTAGTCTCCAGTATTGAACGTTGGCAAAAGATAAAAAGAGAATCCAGTGCTTTCCTTAAAGGTACCATAGTTCTGAGTCCCCTTCAGTAATATAGCCAGATAATCAGGAGGTAGAGGGTGCCCATAGGTTCTGTGTTATTGCAACTCTTGGATCATCTACATGCTGTGAGTCTCATTGTATGTAAATAAGTAAAACTTTTTAAAGTGGTGTTCAGAGAATCACTAACTTGAGATTCCATTTCATATCATATAGACAAATTTAATAACATCTACTTTGGTGGTTTTCATCTCCTGCCGCTCTCAGGCCATGCATTTATTATACGGACTTTGTTGGCCATAACTACTTAGTCTCACTGGGCATACCTTGTTTTATGAATTAAGAGATTTATGACTTTACCCTCCTAATTTACTTGTAGATCAAGTTCTTAACAAAACCCCATTCTGATTCTGTACTTACTCATGGGTTTTGTTCCCCTCAGGTATGTTGAGTCTAAAAAGGACAGAGTCACGGTAGTCTTCAGCACAGTGTTTAAGGATGACGACGATGTGGTCATTGGAAAGGTGTTCATGCAGGTATGGAGCGGACATCTTGGGGCAAAACCATAGCGTGGTGGTTTATAACCTGGCACCAAAACCCACCATAGGCACAGAAAAGAGAACTGTCAGTTCTGTTGATGTTGGACCTTGTTGAAGATTTAATTAAACAGCCCCCACCAAACTCACTGAATGTATCTTAGTGGTTTTAGCCTTTGTAGGACTGGACTAGAGGGTGATTTGAATATTTAACATACTAACAATATGACTAAAATATTAAGCATCCTTCCTGCCATGGGGGTCTTTGATTTAAAGCTTAGTCACACTTCCTATCCTCTTGTATTCATCAGGTTTCTGGCAAGGTCTATTGACTTGTGTCACTAGATTTCTGAGTCTGATACCTGCTAATCAGTTGCTGGCTCTGGGACATGAGAGCTCATGATGAAGTGGTATCCAGGCTGATTTCTCCTGAAATGGCTTAGCATTCAAAACCTAGTATAGTGGTTAAATTTTCAAAAAACTTTATGTTCATTCTGTTCCTTAGCAGGGTGATGAGATTTAAGAATTCTGGGACAGAGTCTTGAGTTGAAAGATAGTTGTGCTTAATATAGTGAGGGTACTTTATTACAACGTGGCTAGGGAAATCTTCAAAAGTGATCTGAATTTGATCCATCTGTCATGGCTTTTTGTGTGTAGACTAATGAATCAGAAACTCTAATTTTGTATCCCCTATGCAGAAGAATTAGAATATGAATACTTCCAGCCTTTGAGAGTAATAAATTTTGTGTGTATGTTAGAGAGAGAGAAAGTGTGTGTGTGTGTGTGTGTGTGTGTGTGTGTGTGTGTGTATCTTGGGTCCAAAATGTAAGCCTCCAGACAGGAGCTTCATATATTTTTGTGCAGAATTGACGGGAATTAAATGCAGTAGCTCAGAAATTGGGGTAAATCCAGACCAGCGAACTAATTTTAAAAGCTATGAAGTATATATTTAGATTTGGCTGGTTTTTACCAATCTTGTTCCATTTTATTCCAGGCGACATCTTAGCTTCTTTTTATACTCTAAACAGATCTTATCTTGGAGAGTGTACTGGAGATTTGTTTCCCAGGAGAATTTTGTGTATTCTTTTTTTGTGTATGAATGTAAACTCGTCCCTCACAGTACATGTGGTAGAGGACTTGTCTAAAAGAGAAAACAAAGTCTCTGCATTTTTGCACTGACAGTATCTCTAGTTAGTGACTGGCCTGGCACTGTGCAGACTCATATGATGTCTGGGAATGTGAAATGGCTGTGTTCAGGAAGCCATCTGCCTGCCTCCCTCTCCAAATTTAAAGTCTGGGGTCACTTATTTGAAATGACCATAGAAACCTAGACTGACTTTGCCAGTTTTTTCCCCAAAATAAATAATCTGCACATTTTCTTGGACCTAGTGATTCTAAATTTCTCGGAGAAAGAACAATGGATGCCTGGCACAGAATGTTGTGACCTGGGACACTGTTTGGAGTCCCTCATGGTCACTAGTCTGCTTGCTGTGGGCCTTTGTGGGTTTTCCCATGCCAACATGGACTTTCAGCCTAATCAGAACACAATTCCTGCTTTTGTCATTTGGCAGACACACTCTGAGGGATGCTACTGCCTGTAGAAAAAAGACAGGGAGTTTCCAGTCCCCATTCACATAAATGATCTAGTGCCTGGATTTGGTGCATTATCTTTGTAGGCCTATCTATAAGCTGATGTATGCCCACAAAGAGAAAGGTTGGTAGATGTCATCATTTCAATGCTTATTCTGTGAGAACGACTCTTGGAGATTGGAGTATGGTAAACTAGAATTTTTCCATATTAGATCTTAAAGTCAGTAACTAAGAAAAGTTAAATGGAAACCACTGGGTTCTGTATGTTGAGGGACAAGACACAAGCATTCTGCCTCTTTAGATAGTTGTAAAGATAATATTTTGAGGACCCTTGCTATCTGTATATATATCTGTGATTATATATAATACTAGGGGCCCGGTGCACGAAATTCGTGCACTGGGTGTGTGTGTGGGGGGGGGGGGCAGTGTGTCCCTCAGCCCAGCCTGCCCCCTCTCACATACTGGGAGCTCTCAGGCGTTGACCCCCATCACCCTCCAATCGCAGGATCGGCCCCTTGCCCAGGCCTGACTCCTCTGACAGAGGCGTCAGGCCTGGGCAGGGGACCCTCATTTCCCCCCATCACTGGTTCTGCCCCCAGCCCAGGCCTGATGCCTCTGGCCTAGGCATCTGGCCCGGGCAGCGGGGACCCGCAGTGCCAGCGGGGGGCGCCGCGATCACACAGGCTCCGCCCCTGCCCCTGCAGGATGCCTCTGGCTGAGGCGTTCGGCCTGGGCAGCGGGGACCCACAGCTGCAGCGGCCCCGCGATCGTGGGCTCCGCTTTAGGCCCAGGCAAGGGGCCCCTAGCTCCTGGGACTGCCAGCTTCGACCGCCAGCTTCGACCGTGCCCAGCTCCCATCGCTGGCTCCACCCCTACTTCCTGCTATCACTGGCCAGGATGGAAAAGGCGCCTGATTCTCCGATCATGGCTGGGGGGCAGGGCAAAGGCGGCCCTAGGGCCGCCTTTGCCCTGCCCCCCAGTTCTTAGCTCCCCCCTGGGTTTCCGATCACTGTCAGTGGCAGGGGGCTTCTTCCTGCTTTCCCTTTCGCCTCCCTGCATTGTGCCTACACATGCAAATTAACCGCCATCTTGTTGGCAGTTAACTGCCAATTTTAGTTGGCAGTTAACTGCCGATCTTAGTTGGCAGTTAATTTGCATATAGCCCTGATTAGCCAATGAAAAGGGTATCGTCGTATGCCAATTACCATTTTTCTCTTTTATTAGTGTAGATACTAGAGGCCTGGTGCATGAAATTTGTGCATGGGTGCGACCTCTAGGCCTGGCTAGCAATCGAAGCGCGAGTGTCTGGTATGGATGGGCAGGTACCAGCTGATCTCTGGGCCCCCGCGTGCCCCCTCTGTCTGAGTCATCGGGCCCCTGCCCAGCTCACTCAGCACCTGGGAGCCCCACTCGCACCTGCCTTGGCTTGGCACCACCCACTCACCTGCTCCACCATCCCATCATGGTCCTGCTCTCAACAGGGCCCATCATGACCGGCAGCGCCTCCATTGTGGTCCACTGCTAGCGCCATGTTGCCTACACCCATCATGTTTGGCACCACCCCCTGGTGGTCAGCACACGTCATAGCAAGTGGTCGAACTCCTGGTTGAGGGGACAATTTGCATATTAGGCTTTTATTATATAATGATACTAGAGGCCTGGTGCACAAATTTGTGCACAGGTGGGGTCCCTTGGTCTGGCCGGCGATCAGGGCTGATGGGGTGGCAGGAGGTTGGCCAGGGGGAAGGGCCACAGGAGGTTGGCTGCGCAGGGGAGGGGCTGAGGGAGGTTGGCTGTGGGAGTGCACTGACCACCAGGGGGCAGCTCCTGCATTGAGTGTCTGCCCTGTGGTGGTCAGTGCGCGTCATAGCAACTGGTTGTTTGGTTGTTCGGTCATTCGGTCACTTAGACTTTTATATATAGATATAGGATATTTTCCTGACCTGGGAACAGAGTCAAAGTCAGTAATTTTTTTGTTTGTTTTGTTAATCTTCACCCAAGGATACTTTTTCCATTGATTTTTAGAGAGTAGAAGGGAGAGGAAGAGACAGAGAGAGAAAAACATTGATTGGTTGCCTCCCACACACACCCTGAACAGGGATAGGGATCAAGCATGCAACTGAAGTACATGCCCTTGACCAGAATCGAACCTGGGACCCTTCAGTCCTTGGGCCAACGCCCTATCCACTGAGCCAAACTGGGTAGGGCCAAAGTCAGTAATTTTGATAGATATTGCCAAGCTCTCTTCCACAGAAGGTGTACCATTTTCCCTTCCACCCGTTTTAGCATGCCCATTTCCTCAGAAAGTGTTGTCAGACTTTTGGATTTCTTTCAATCTAATGGATTTTAAATGGTATCTATGTTCCATTATGAGCAAGGTCAAAACATATTTTATTATGTTGAAGGTTTTTGTTTTTCTCTTCTTGTGAGGTGTCTTTTTATGTTCTTTACCCATTTTTCAGTTGGGTTATTGATCTCTATTTCTTTATATAGTAGGGAGATTAGCCATTTGTCTGTGATAAGAGTTGCAATTTTTCCCCCCAGTTTGTCATTAGATTTTGTGGTCTTTTTATTCCCCCATGCAGAAGTGCTTATTTACACATAATTACATTGATCAATCTGGTCCTTTATGGCTTTCTTGATTTTGAGTCATAGATACTCCTTTCCTACTTCAAGATTATAAAGAAATTGACCTAGCCCGGCCGGCATAGCACAGTGAGGTCACGGTTCAATTCCGGGTTGGGGCACATGCCTGGGTTGCAAGTTTGCTCTCCAGTAGGAAGCGTGCAGGAGGCAACCGATTGATGATTCTCTCCCGTCATTGATGTTTCTATCTCTCCCTCTCCCTTCCTCTCTGAAATTAATAAAAATATATTTAAAGAAAAAAAGAAATTGACCTGTATTATTTTTCTAGAAATTTTAGTTTCATTTTACACATAAATTTTTTTTATTATCTGTTTGGAGTTTCTCCTGGACTGTAACATAAAAGATGGACCCATCCAGCCATCCATGACTACCCACTGGTCCCAATAGCAATAATTTGAAAGCCCATGTTTATACTACTGATTCAAGATGCTACCTGTATCATATACTAAACTTCTGTAGATACTTGGATTTATTCTGAACTTCTGTAATAAATTGTGCTGTTGCAGAAAAGAAAAATAGTATTGTGATGCTCAAAACATCCTACCTGGAGGGAGAAAAAAGAGATAGTATTGCTGATACATATGTAACAAAGACGCTAAGGAAAGAAACTATTTGGGTGGGTTGGTGGGTTGATTTTTAAGTGTTTAGAGAGAGAACCAAAGAGAAAGACATGACATTTCTGAAGGATAGTCCCAAATGAGAAGTACTGTATATTTGTTAAGTCTTAAATGTATTATTTTCTGTCTGCAGAACTAATGAAATAGTAGTTTCACCTCAGATTTATAAATACCCCATCTGGATATGAATGCTGCATTTATAAGTGAATTGGAGCCTTCGATAAACTTACTAAACACAAAAAAATGCTGGCAGATGGTTATTATCTGTTTTGTTTTCTCCCCTGAGGCTGAAGAGTAAAATGATAGAAGTTAGAAAACCTCCCAGCCACTTTGCGTAATGAAAGGTGTTTTCTAGAGATGGGCAATCTCTAGAGTTTTGCTTTAGGAATTTCCATTTTGAATGATCTTAACTCCTTTTCAGCTTCTCCAAATAATTTTCTTTTGGAGAACAAAATTCAAAAGGGAGTAACCTAACCTAGCTATGTTGATTTATTTTCCACCAACTGAGATCCCAGAGTAGACTTTAGAACTCCTCAAGTGTTATCCTTCCTTTGCCATTAATTTGCTGGGGGCTTCCTGATCAATGTGTATTATTCTTACCTCCAAAAGGAAATATAGTTTCTGTTCCTTCCTGTAGAATGTATGACACTAAGTCAGCTAGGGTAGAAATGCTTTTTTTTATTCAGCAATCCATGTGCTAGGCAGCCTCTTTGAAGGACAAAGGAAAAGCTAGAGGAATAAAGCAGAATCCTTGGCTTGAGGAACTCACAACCTGGTAGGGAAGCCAGCTGCATTAGTAAATAGTGCAGTGTCATAGTAGAGGTTTGTAGAAAAGACATGGGAAACCAAAGGAGAGAGAAGCCAGCTGCCCCAGGCTGCTGGGGATGGCATTATTAAAGAGGACATAGTTGAGCGTAGTAGAAGAGCGGCTGTTTAAACATGCTTTTAGTGCTCATAAAACTCAGGTCTTGATTAAGCCCTTGGTTCCATCCTTCTGCCATCTCTCAGTGACTTTGGATCATCTGGTCTTACTGGCATTGCTAGAAAATCTAGTTCAGTTCTTACGGATCTGAGTTGAGACAGGGATGCCTTGTATCACTTATCTATTTACACAGGAATGTATGGGTTGGAAAAGCTTGAGACTTGGAGATTTGAACAGGGATGGAGTGGCTGATTGTCTTATCCTCAGTCATTTTGCTGTAGTTTGATAAGGATGGGTGGGCTCATTTTGTTAAAGGTAATGAGCTCTTATGCAGCATGGTGGCTGTTTATTTAGTCCAGGGCCATTCAAGAGCCAGAATTAAACATTAGGTTTTCATTTCTCATGTGACACGGTCTCCTTGTCTCAGTGAACACTAGGACAACTCAGCTTCTTTAACTGCGTTGTCTTCTGCCCCATGAAGAGCTTAAATTTCGTCTAAAGTTCTCATTGATGAATTCTAAATAGTAACAGGATCTAAGATATTTCAGTGAAACAAGACTTGTGTTAACACCCAGAGCCCAGAGAAAATGTGGTATTCATGAGACTGAAAATAGTGGAGATGAGGGTGAGGGGAGTGATAAAAAAAATTGGTCTGCTCATCAGGGCGTATATGCAAAGATAAAAGGAATTGAGACTTGGTTTTGAAGTCTTAACCAAGTTTAAGCTTGGGTTCCATTCATCCAGAAATTTTAAAGATTTCTTGAAAAATATTACCTCCTTCACATTGAATCGACAAAACTATTAAGTAGTAGCCCTTATCTTAAACGTAATCTGGTTCTCCCAGTGCTTTGCAATTTGTCATCTGTTTAATCTCAGATATGATTCTATCACCTATGATATTCTAAAACAAGAGAAAGGGAAGATTAATGATTTTCAACGCATTTTGAATATTGAACTTAAGTACATTGTGACTTCTACGTTTTTTAATCTGAAGTGCGTTGTTAGCAGCCAGCACTTGTAATATTTCACATTAGGTATAGTTGAGTTTTAGTCATCTACTGGTCCAGGGAGCTAAAAGGTCACACCCCATAGGGCAAACCCCGTAACATAAGTTCTATTCATCTTACACCAGATTATCTTTGCTTGTCCTGGCAGGAGTTCAAAGAAGGACGCAGAGCCAGCCACACGGCCCCACAGGTCCTCTTTAGCCACAGGGAACCTCCCCTGGAGCTGAAAGACACCGATGCTGCTGTGGGTGACAACATTGGCTACATTACCTTCGGTAAGCAGGGTGAGGTCGCCATGTTTGTGTGCCTTTGATGCGTTCAGACTACAGACTGCCTGCCCTGGACAGACCTTCGTTAAAGGGGGAGGGGGCAAAAGCAAGCATACCAAATTGTTTCTATTGCCATGACTGTAAGGGGGGGTGTCACAAGACACTAATTACAGGTCATGTACAGTAGTCATCTCTCCTTTTTCCTGTTTTAAAACCTAAGGGGGGCAGGGTAGCCTCTGATGTCAAGTGTTGGGAGGTAAGCATTGCTGAGCAGCTGGTGGGAGTTCTCTGTCATTTGGCATATCTTGGGGTTTTTTTGGAGTTAGGCTGAAGCTCCAACCATGATTCACTTATTCCACTTTTTCCACTGAAGGAATTCAGGTCTTCCCATCTTACAGCTGCTTCTGCCTAGTGAGCTGGCTTGGCTCATTGTTAGAGCTGACAGTTTGGAATAACGTTGTGTACACACACTGTACCTCATGCCCTAAAATGACCCCTTTCATGAAGTTTTCATTAATTCATCTCAGTGCTAAAAGGAGCGAGTGGATTTACCCTGTTTCCTTACATCTAAGCTACACATTTTTTCTTTTCATGAGGTCAGGATGCAGCTACATTTCATAGCATATGGCAGTTTAATTGGCAGTACATGTCTCTATGGTACATAAACTGATGGTAAACTTCCAGCCATGAGCATCTTAGGTTCTGTACAGTGCAGTTATCCTATCCCTGGTGGTCACTTCTTTTCGGGGCACATTCCTTTTCATTTCAGCAAAACTTCATACTTAGGATTTTGCTGATGGTGAAACCACTGAGTAGAGTAGGTGCAGGAAATAGGATTCAAGAAGCCAAAGCAGGCAGGGGCGGGGGTGCAGGTGCAGAGGGCTGAGTGCCTGCACGGGTCTTTAGGTGGTCAGTGCCATGGGAGCTGCTTTCCTCAGCCTCCATCCAAGGCAGTCCCTCCTGCCTGTCCTCATCAAGAAAGTTCAGGTCCTTATTGTTTATACCGTAATGCTTGGTTTTCACCACAGGAATACAGGGTCTTGTCTGAATCTAGTTTCTCTGAAGGTTTACTCTACTTCAGTACCAAGGACATAGGGCAGGCATAGGTTTCCTAATCCTGATTTCTTTTTTCTTTCTTTTAACATATTTTTTTAATTGATTTCAGAGAGGAAGGGAGAGGGAGAGAGAGATAGAAACATCAATGATGAGATAGAATCATTGATCAGTTGCCTCCTGCACACCCCCTACTGGGGATCGAGCCCGCAACCTGGGCATGTGCCCCTGGCTGGAATCGAACCTGGGACCCTTCAGTCCGAAGGCTGATGCTCCACCACTGAGCCAAACCAACTGGGGCCTAATCCTGATTTCTTAAGTTAAAGTGTTTTCTCCAAAGTTAGTAGATACTAGTATCACCTTTCAAAGAGATTGCTGAGCTGCAGAGGCAGGAGCTAGTGGGCATGTGGCAGGCAAGGTTTTATTATGTTGGGAGTGCAAAGCCACAGAATCCGGACCTGGGATGAATGCCAGGGCCACACCCATTCCTTGGGGAACTCTGTTTTCTGCCATGATCTCCTCCTTTTTCTCAGTGTCCCCCACCTACACTCGCTGGCATGTGCCCTAGTTAAGGTATTTATCCCTTCCTGGTCTCAAGGAGGAAAATCTGACAGCCTGGGCATGAAACGAGTGGATGGTACTTAAGCAGGAGATGGGAACTGACTGTGGGTTACTGGTCTTCCTGCCTTTGGCATTGGTGTTACATGCTGACTCCTTGTTTGTGCCCCCCAGTGCTGTTCCCTCGCCACACCAATGCCAGTGCTCGAGACAATACCATCAACCTGATCCACACGTTCCGGGACTACCTGCACTACCACATCAAGTGCTCTAAGGTGAGAAGAGCCACAACATCTCAGCTCCTGTGCTCTTGGTCATTCTCTCCACCAGAGCTGATAACAAAAAGTCATCCAGTAGTCCAGGCTGTTGCTGTGAACTCTAAGTAGACGGTTCTAGAGGTCAGGAAATCATAGTCTTGTTCATCTCTCCCCCTACCACCACTCCCCCTAGCAGAGAGATGAATCTATTATTTCCAAACCTTCCTGATAACTTCTAGTGAAAGCAAAGCTGTCTTTCTAGTACAGGACCCTGCTTCAGTACTCACTGTGTTTGCCTCCAGGCCTATATTCACACACGTATGCGGGCAAAAACATCCGACTTCCTCAAGGTGCTGAACCGTGCACGCCCAGATGCCGAGAAGAAAGAAATGAAAACAATCACGTGAGTAGGGCGAGCCCACAGCAAGACCACCTTCCTCTCTTGAGCTCACTCAGCAGGAAGTAGTGGGTGTTGGTAGCCTGGCCCTTCAGGGAGCTGGGCAGGAGCTATCCATATGTGAGGTGGCAGGGTTGGGTCTCAGCTACCAGACAGACTAAAGGTGGGGTGAACAGGTTTTCTTTTCTGAGTGGGCGGGGCTGTGTTTCCTTATTCCCACATGCTTGTGAGCTAGAAGAATGGCAGCTAGAACACAACGGGACCTTTTTACCCAGATAGGCTGTGTTCTCTTTGGGCCTGTGTTGAGGTCAGTGTTATCCTTCCCAAGGTCTTCCTGAAGAAGGAGCAATTTACTTTAACAACATTTACTTGAGTAAATAGGCCTGGAAACACACACCAGTGTTCTTTTTCCTGGTCTGCTCCTCAGCAGGTATTTTGCATGGAGAAGAGGTTGTCTTTATCAGGGATGGAAATGGTGAGTGTGTGCAGAAGAGGCCTCTTGATATAGAGCCTGGAGATTTAGGTCTTTGTGCAAGGTGCCAGGCCTTGGTTCCCTTTCTGGTGACGTTTAGGCAATCCCTTTCTTAAAATAAGGTAATAGGTGCTTATTTGCTGTCTTTTGTGCACATTGAATTACAGTATTGAGGGGACCTAAGCCTCCCTCCCACATTCCCCTGCAGCCCCCCACCCCCCATGCCCCTCACACCCAGTGTACTTGCCAACACCCAGCACTCTTGCAGGTAACTTTGGTAGGTGTGGTATGCATAAAGCTTCAAGCTCTCTCCTCTGGCAAGTTAGTTTCTGCTGCCACTTAACTGGATGAAAGGAGTATCTGGCTCTTAATGTGCCTGAGTAGAGTGTTTTCAACCTCTGAAACACCAGACAGCAGTTAAAGTCACCCCTGACTTCTTCAGGCAAAGGCTTTGGAGACTTCTGGTCTCTTTAGGAAATTAGTACCAAAGGCCTTTCTCTGGAGTAGCTCTGTGCCTCCTGCCCAGAGCTGAGTGCTGTTCAGCCTGTAACTAGATCCTCTGCTTAGAGAGATGTCCAGGTACTCTGGCAACAAAATGGCAGCATGATTCCTTCTGCAGCTTCTGGCCTATCCTAAAATGGGGTGGCGAATCGGGGGGAGGCAGAAGCAGGTATAAGTGCTGAGACACACATGTTCTTTCTGCCCCTCCAGAACCTTGCCTCCATCCTGGAGTGTACAACCTCCCTTCTTTCTCTGCTCACTTTCCACAGGAGTACTTTTCTCATCAGGCACCACTTTGGTGACCTTGAGCGTGAGGCAACCCATTTTGTGCCACTTTCAAAACTCAGGGGAGAGAAGGCAGTTTGGTAGAGCCCAGGAGGTAAACAAGCAGCTAGGGACAGCAGAAGGAAGCCTGACCTGGCCAGCCTGTCACACACCAAACACTGGGCATCACGGGGAGTCACAGGGCTGCCTGCTTGTCCATTCAGGAGATGAGCCCACTGGCCAGCCTGTCACACACCAAACACTGGGCATCACGGGGAGTCACAGGGCTGCCTGCTTGTCCATTCAGGAGATGAGCCCACTAGGCAGCCACTGCCCAGTGTCTCCCCCATGCCTCCTGCACCCTGCTACACGCCAACAGGTGCTCCTGAGGGTCGCTGCAAAGTGAGTGCAGTTGTCTGAGGGGCAGGATAGAACAACTCTATCCTGATGGGGGAACTTGGAAAGGATGAGTCATTGAAATGAATAAATTGCCCATAAACATCCTCCCTGGGACTTACAAAGAGCAGCTTTGCCTTTTTCTGTCCCGTAGCCTCTCTTTGGCAGAGGTGGGCCGCAGAAGGAAGGGGGAGGCAGACAACTGCAGCCATCCCCAAAACCAGATTGTTACTAAGGGTGGGCAGGAGTTAACTGGTTCAGCTGGGCAGGAGAAGCCAGGACACACGCACACACACACACTCACTCCCTGGTACAATGGAGCAGAAGGGGTCTGCAGAACCATGAACAGCATGTAATAGGGTGGCAGGCCGGCTGCAAGAAATGGCCTGGATCAGAAGCTAACCATCAGCACCCACCGTGCTCTGCCAGAATCAAATGCTCATGAGCTTTTTATTAAAGGTGGGATGGTTTCATTTCCGGGTGGTGGGACATTCAGGACAGGAAAAATTTCCCATAGTTCTCAGCTCTTGCTTCCAGGCTGCTTTAGCAAATACTACTCTGTCATTGAGAACCTACCTGTTCTCATAGCTGCCCTTGTGGGGGACTAGTGGGTAGAACACAACTCAGAAGCCTAGCCAGGCAGGTGTTCTGTAACCCACAGTGTAGTTGAGGGTTACTTCTTTGACATTCTGCCTCCATGGTGAAAGATTTAAAATGGGATTGCCATCTGCTGCCCAAAAAGCTATAAGCTGTGTAGAAGGAGCCTGATCTCTACCAGGAAAAGGCTTGAGCCCACTGTTACACAAGTAGATCTAGGCCATCCAGAAACTGTGGACAAATGATTCTCCTTTCTACTGGGGAGGTTGAATGTCCTCATGGACTTAGCACAGGTTTTTCCTGGTACCTGAAAGTATTCAATAGAATGAAAGAGCTGGTGGAACCTTTCCACCTCATGCTTAGTGTCTCTTTGGGATCCCATCCCTAGTTCAGGAGTGTGGGTGGAAGGTAAGGTGAACCCGAAACTAGCCTTTACACTTATTCTCTGCTTTTAAAGGGGGAAGACGTTTTCATCCCGCTAACTCTTGGGAACAGGAAGAGGAAGCGGCTGGCAACTGAAGGATGGAACACTTGCTACTGGATAATCGTAGCTTTTAATGTTGCACCTCTTCAGGTTCTCAAGGGATTCTCCATTTAGGTTCCATTTTGTACACGTTGGAAAATAATCTGCAGAAACGAGCTGTGCTTGCAAGGACTTGATAGTTCCCAAGAATTAAAAAAAAAAAAAAAATCCACTTGATCAACTTAATTCCTTTTCTTTATCTTCCCCTCCTCACTCCCCTTCCCTTCCACCTTCCTACCAAGCTCTTTTGCTTTGCAATATGTTACTGGTAATGAGTTGCAGGATAATGCAATCTTAACTTGTTTTCTCTTGAGTATTTGAGTTCAAAACTCCTGTATCTAAAGAAATACGGTTGGGGTCATTAATAAAGAAAATCTTTCTATCTTACATGAGAATTTGCTGGGTTTCTAGACTGTGAGTCCAAAAGAGGAGAGATGGAGGATGAGGAATCTGCAGACCTGAACTGGAAAACCTCAGGCTCCAGAGCCCCTCAAGCCTTCCTTTAGAGTGGTTCTCAACCTTCCTAATGCCGTGACCCTTTAATACAGTTCCTCATGTTGTGGTGACCCCCAACCATAAAATTATTTTCGTTGCTACTTAACTATAATTTTGCTACTGTTATGAATCATAATGTAAATATCTGATATGCAGGATGTATTTTCATTGTTCACGACCCACAGGTTGAGAACCGCTGCTTAGAGAGAATGGCTAGCTAGTGAGCTCTTGGTTAGTATTTCTGACTGAACTTGAATAAGTTTGCTCTAAAGCTCTGTTACTAAGTCTGTCTGGCTATAGCCAAGAAACTCCCAGGACAGTGATAGGCACATTAAAGTGTGTTCTGACTTATTCTTTTATCATGAATAATGTATAGCATTTCCCCAGTGTGTTCCAGGAAGTATGTGATTCTGCAGGTAGGTATTTAGGTGTGGATCTGATGCAAACGAAGTGGCCACATTTTTCTTTCTCATATAAACAGCCCAAGAAACTGGCACTCCAAAAAACTCACTTTGGGAGATTCTTACCTAGCAAATAGTACAGAGCCTAGCAAAGTATGCTGTCCCTTAGTAGGACACTGATCCCTAAAATAAACTTGGTTCAGAAAGTTTGTTTGGTAAAGAACTATCAGGAGGAAAAGAAAAAAAAAAACTACCACGAGGATTTTAGGAGCACCTAAAGTGGTCTGAGGGCCATCCTTATGGTTTCTATCTCCTTTCCCTGTTTTTAGAAAATACATTTTTATTGATTTTAGAGAGGAAGGGAGAAGGAGAGAAAGAAACATTAATGATGAGAGAGAATCATCATTGATCAGTTGCCTCCTGTAGGCCCCACGCTGGGGATCAAGCCTGCAACTGGGGCATGTGCCCTGACCTGGAATCAGAGCGTGACCTCCCAGTTGATAGGTCGACGTTCAACCATTGAGCCATGCCGTCCAGACTCCTTTCCCTTTTAATTTGTCTCCATCTAATGCTCAAGCTGGGTTGAGGCTCGTTAATGAATCGTGAAATTTCTTGACTGAATCATAACCAGCATTTTCACTTCCTGTACTATCTTGAGATAATTATATCTCACATACAGTTGTAAGAAGTAATACAGAGATCCTGTGTACCTTTCACCCCTGGTAACATCTTGTATAGCTAGTATCATAGCCAGGGAACTGATGTGGTTATAGTCCTGGCATCACTCAGATTGTACCAGTTTCACATGCACTCATTTTTGTTATTTCTATGCATTTTTATCTCATGTGTAGCTTTGTCACCAGCATTTTTAAAAAACAGAATAGTACAGACTAGATCAATCAGTTCATCACATCTGTTAAGGGTAAGTACCAATTTTGAAATGTGTTTTAAGGTATATATGCATATCTTGACTGGATTGTAAAATGCTTTACTATAGGTCATAGTCAAAAAGTTTGAAAGCCACACAAGGTCATTTAGTCACCTAGACTTCATTTGACTTCATTTAAATGGGCCCTTAGCTCAGGATGCAGTCAGGGAGTTATGTGCTGGTCCCAACAAGCATGTCCCCTGGAGAGTGCTATCCTATCCCCTGGCTTGTGCTGACCCTGTGGCCTCCAGTGGGAAGAGTACACCACATGAAATCTGCCCAGCATTTTCCTGGGACATAGCCCCTTGTCACCTACTCCTGTTAGCTGGAAAACCTGGCTAAATTAGATATATTGGGTGATGGTGACATGTATGTATGTATTCTGTACCCCTGTGCCTGTTAGGGTTAACCAACCGGATTCTCCACGTCTCCCCAGGAGCCAACTGCAGTGCTTTTATCAATTTCCAAAGGGAAAAGTATTGCTTGAACTCAAATAGCACCCGTTAATAGCTAGTAGGGGTTTTCAAGGGTAATTTTGACTAGGAGCAGTTTTTGCTTTCCTGCTGGGTTTAGAGCACAGCTCCGTAATAAGTTGGAATTCACTTGTACTCTCAGCCAATAGTAGAGATCAGATTTCTGAGAATCTGAAGCCTATACAATCTATAGATGATAAAGCCAAGATTGCTTAGAAAATACCGAGGGGGGAAAACGAGGCATTACATATTTTTTACAGCATAGATCCCAAGGCAGCATCCTATAAAAGTCCATGCGGGTGAAGACTCTCCAGACTTGCTCCTTTTTCTTCACCTGTGTCAAGACACACTTGGTATTGGTGTAGAAAGACCCTCCCTTTGTGGACAAAGGCCCACTCACTTCAGCCAAGTTCCTGTGGACTGTGGGAGGAAGGAGGCCTCAAGATAATGAGGGTCAGCTTTTGAAGATAACTGGATATCACATAGGCAATTACAGTGCCTATAATTATCCTTGATAATGCCATCTAAGAAATGTTAAGTTCCATTCTTATACACTCAAGGGGATCAGAAGTGGCAGGACTGCTAAGGAAGCAAAGTCCAACATAAGCCAAGGTCCTTCCCAAGAGAGGTGGTATTTTTCTCTGCTTGGGTGCAGTGGGAGATGAGGAGGGTGTTGGTGGGACCCTCTGTGCCTGGGTAAAGTGGGACCTGTGTATGCTAAGAACTCAGTGGTTGAGTGTTGACCTATATATAAATCAGGAGGTCACAGTTAGATTCCGGGTGAGGGCACATTCACAGATTGCAGGCTCAATCCCCAGTGTGGGGCGTGCAGGAGGCAGCTGATCAATGATCCTCATCACTGATGTTTCTATCTCTCCCTCACTCCCTCTGAAATCAATAAAAACATATTTAAGACCTAGGAGCTTGGCAGAAAAGGCAATAAGACTAATAGGAAGTGGAGGGGTGGGGATGAAAGGACAGGAAGTTGCAATCAGGAAAAGAAAGTAGTGCTAGCTGCTACATCAGAGGTGGTACTTAGCAGTTGCCATTTCAGTCCCTTTTGGTGTCATTCAAAGTTGGAATGATAGGCACTCATCCCAAAAGCTCTGTAGAGGCCTAAGACCCAAGCCTGGGTCTACTGGAGGGAGGGGGTGCTATTTGAGTTCAAGCAATACTTCTCCCTTTGGAAATTGATAAAAGCAGTGCAATTTCCTTTGGCTCCTGGGGAGAGGTGGAGAATCTGGCTGTTTAACCTTAACAGGGCCAGGGGTTCTTCTGCCATATAGCTGACTTAGGGCTTCCTGAAGCCAGGATCCTGGCCATTTCAGTCACACGATTATGCCCTGAACCTTTCGGAGACTCCCAAGAGCTAGTGAAGGGTTGAACAGCGGCTCAAGGAGGATCAGCAAAAATCATATATCCAAGAGAATGGAATGGGCAAAGGAGGCCCAGAACATTCCCTGCCAGAGTCTGGATCGGGCACCATGATGCAGACTTTACCTGAGGAAAGGAGAACTGGGTGGGGCTGGGTGGTAGAGCCTGCAGAGTCAGCTCAATGGAACATTTGCAAGCTGCCTGCATTAGGACTCCTTTGGGTAAAGGAGAAATGGCAGATGAGTCAGTCGCAGGGATTGTGGGGGAGCAGAGAGGAACTGGATGATCCAGTAAGGAAGAAATGGCTGAGGGAGCAGGGGATAGAACCCAGGCTTCCCAATTCCCACTGCCTAAGCTGTTCCCCCTTCACACGTCATCCCACACACAGTGTTTAGACAGAGCAGTAAGAAGAAACACAGACATCCTGGATCCCTCAGGGAGGAGGCCAGAGCTGGGAACAGAAGGAGGTCTGTTTATTCCTGGCAGTCCAATATCCGAGGGGCCCCACACCCACTTCTGTCCAGACTCCAGGATGAACTCTCCCAGAGCCTCTGACTTCTGTCCAACAGATAGTGTGGGGCTGAGGACAATCTGTTGGAACCCAGTGTCGCTCGCCCACCGGCTTCCTTGAGGATGAGTTTGAGGCTAGATGCTTTCCTCTACCCACTTTGTCCCAGCGTAAGTCCTGCCTCTCGAGGACCCCTGACAGCTGTGCCTCCAGTCCTTCAACCCTGGTTTCCCCCAGAGAACTCCAAAGTCCCCTTGTCCATCCACCTGTGCTCTTGAGCGAGGAAGTGTTTCCTAATGTCTCACCTCCAGCTTTCTTGCAGTTTTAGCCTGTTCCCTTCCATTTCAGGGCTTGTAACTGGCTTCTCTCCCTCACCCGAAAGCCACACTGGATATGATGTAGAAATGGGGGCACCTCTGGGCTTTCTAACCCTGAACTTGCCTTTCCTCTCACTATACAGTCATGCACTACTTAAAGACGTTTGACCCTGGCTGGTGTGGCTGTTGGTTGAGTGTCATCCCATGCACTGCATGCACTGAAGGGTTGCTGGTGTTCATCCCTAGTCAGGGTATCTCTCCCTCTCCCTCTTTCTCTGAAATCAATAAAAACATACTTTTCTTAAAAAGACATGTTGGTCTTTAAAGGACTGCACATGGGACAGTGGTCCCATAAGGTTATGCAGATGTAGCCTGACTGGCAGCGTTCACTTGCCCAGGTTGCGGGCTCGATCCCCTGTGTGGGGCATGCAGGAGGCAGCCAATCAATGATTCTCTTTCATCATTGATGTTTCTTTTTCTTTTTTTTCTAAGGCTTCTGAAAGGTTTATTGGAATATCTTGGCCTAGACATTTACTCATCACTTTTTTCAATTACTTTTCAACATTCTAAAAACTTTCCATTTAAAATACATTTAGCCCTAGCTGGTTTGACTCAATGGATAGAGTGTCGGCCTGTGGACTGAGGGGTCCCGGGTTCGATTCCAGCCAAGGGCACATGCCTGGGTTGCGTGCTTGATCCCCAGTGGGAGGCTTGCAGGAGGCAGCCAATCAATGATTCTCATCATTGATGTTTCTCTCTACCCCGCTCCTTTCCTCTCTAAAAAATCAATAAAATATATTTTTAAAAAAATACATTTAACTTTGCCAATACTGGATTCTCCCCCAAAGGACTATCATAACTGTTTTCAAACAGGAAAAAAAAATTAATACAATAGGATATAAAACTGAACTATGTAACCTATCACTGCATGTTCCAAATCCTTAAGTTAAATGTGGGATGAATTTGAAAAGGGCCAGGATCTGGGTCTGCTCTAAGCAGGTGGATGCAACATCTTACCTTTCCGAGTTTAATTATACCAACAGGAACAAAGTTATGAGAACGAAGGGCTCCAGAGAAGACAGAAAAGGTAGCTTTTATTTCTCCAGTAAAGCCCTCCAGAATGTCCTCTCCATCTTGTCAGGCCCACATTTTCTCCAAGGACAAACCCACAGCGGCTGGCACTGCCTAATTTACTTGACCAAGGAATTCAAACCATAAACCAAAGCTTTCTGCGCAACCCCTCAGTACTGCCCCCCCAAACACACACGCACAATTGGGGGCCAATGACATGTAGAGGAGAAGACAGACACTCATCATTGATGTTTCTATCTCTCCCTTCCTCTCTGAAGTCAATAAAAATATATATATTTAAAAATATTTTTAATTGATTTCAGAGAGGAAGGGAGAGATAGAAATATCAATGATGAGAGCAAATCACTGATGGGCTGCCTCCTGCACAACAGACCGAAAGGCATAGAATGCCAGAAAAAAAGGGACCCATGTAGAGCACTGCCATCTGGGACATATTTTGGGTGCATTTAGCTTAGTTTTGAAAAGCCTAATATAACAAACAAAACAGCACCAGTTTCCTTCATTGTGCACACATTTTTAGAATGCTTCTTAGGACTATGAGATTTGAGGAATGGCCCCTCATAGTCCCGGATTGCAATAAATGTGACTCTCTAATTCGAAAAAAAAGAATGCTTCTTAGATGCACAAGCCTGAAACTGAGGCGTGTGCCCTTGACTGGAATCGAACCAGGGGCCCTTCAGTCTGCAGGCCAAGGCTCTATCCACTGAGCAAAACCGGCTAGGGCTAAAAAATATTTTTTTAAAAAGATTATGCAGCCTAGTTGATTTGGCTCAGTGGATAGAGTGTCAGCCTGCGAACTGAAAGGTCCCAGGTTCGATTTCAGTAAAGGGCACATGCCCGGGTTGTGGGCTCAATCCCCAGTGGGGGACTTGCAGGAGACAGCCGATCCATGATTCTCTCTCATCATGGATGTTTCTATCTCTCTCTCCCTCTTCCTTCCTCTCTGAAATCAATAAAAATACATTTTAAAAAAAAGATTATGCAGTTGTAAAATTCCTATCATTTAGTGATGTAGCAAAATGCATTACACAAATACCATTATGTTACAAGTGCCTACAGTACCCAGAACAGTGACATGCTGTTCTGGTTTGTAGCCTGGGAGCTGTAAGGGAACAGAATTTGTCACCCGCAAATATGTCTCTTTAGCATAAGGATTATTTTAGGCTGGTTAATTTTAAGAAACCCTCTGACTTGGAAGAAGCTCTGTAAACCAAGTAGAAGTTACTCTTTGTAAAAGAT
The DNA here is from genome assembly GCF_963259705.1 of Myotis daubentonii. NCBI lineage: Eukaryota > Metazoa > Chordata > Mammalia > Chiroptera > Vespertilionidae > Myotis > Myotis daubentonii. The sequence goes on from NC_081846.1 coordinate 21,963,885, forward strand.
ATTTGTGCTTGTAGGGACCTCTCCATTTGTAAGTGTGTCTTCCTCAGTGTACCAGGACCTTATCTCTAGAAAGTCTTATCAGTGTAGAAGACCTTGACTGAAATTTGCATTATAACCTTACCCCTTTCCCCCAGCCCCAACATCAGTGGTTCTCAACCTTGGCTGCACATTAGAATCACCTGGGAATCTTTTTAAAATCCTGATTTCTGGGCCTCATCCTCCGGAAATTCTGTTTCTTTGTTATGGGGTGGGGCCACAACATTAGTAACAAAGAAACAATTTCCGGAGGATGAGGCCCAGAAATCAGGATTTTTTTAAATTTTTTCCCCCCAGAAATCCGGATTTTAAAAAGATTCCCAGGTGATTCTAATGTGCAGCCAAGGTTGAGAACCACTGCCCAACATCCTTTGTCTTAAGCTAAAGATGGTATTTAAGGTGATGGTTTCAGGCATTCTGGTGAGTTACTCAGTTTCCCTGGGTAACTCCTAGCTCCCAAGTATGCATGTTATCAAATGTTTTCTCTTGTTAATGTGTCTCTTATTAAAGAAATGTCTCAGCCAAGAGTCCAGAGGGTAGAGGGAAAATTATTTTTCCTTCCCTACAGAGCTATAAGCTATACTAACCCTAGGTGAGTAGTAGGCTATACCATATAGGTTTGTGCAACTAAATTCTATGATATTTCCATAACGACGAGATAGCTAACAACCCATTTTTCAGAATGTATCCCTGTTGTTAAGTGACACATGATTGTACTTAGTTTCCCTGTGGAGCAAAAGCGTCACTGCCCTCTTGCTTTTCATAGGTAATCTGCTTTTCTCAGGGAAGTTCTTTCTTAGAGGGGAGGATTGGCTGGAGGGAAGGGACATGCAGAGAAGGGCAGAAATCCTAATAATGTTATTAACTGCTACCTTTCATTGAGTGCTTATGTGCCAAGCACTGATCTAAGTTTTTATCACATATTTCATTTAGTCTCAATGGGTGAGTACAATGTGAGCCCCATTTTGCAGATGAGGAAACTAAGGCAAGAGAACTTTAGTTAACTTGCCCAAATTTATACAGCTAAAAAAATAGGATCTCAGCCAGGATTCTGAGATCCAAAGCCAGACTTTCTGATTCCAACACTGGCTTGTGCCTCTTATTCATCGAAGGAGGGGCAGAGTGAGAGAAAAACATTGATTTGTTGTTCCACTTATAAATACATTCATTGTACAGGCCATATAACATTTTCCACAACAACCCTGAGAATGGCTTCCCCCATTAAGTGTCAGGCACTGGGATCTAATTAGTTACATATGTTATCCATAACATTTTCCACAACAACTCTAAGAGTAGCTTGCTTTCTTCCCCATTTTACAGGTGGGAAAATTGGAGCCCAGAGGTAGCTTGCCCAATATCACACCCCAGAGCTATTTGAGCTTGTAGCCCACAACTTGACTCACAAAGTAGCTGAAGAAAATGCGGCATGACCCCAGATTCTAGAAGGCAAGGCTGGCTTTATAATCTGAAAGGTCCACCAGGCAATAAGATGGGGGGCAGTGAATATACTCAACCCCTACCCCCTACTGCCACCATTACACACACACTCCCCTTTGGCAGACAGGTAGGATTATGGAGCTCAATATGCTGTCAGCTGGCTGGCCACTCCAGTATAAAGCTCATAAAATGTAAATGTATTAGCTGGGGCAGAAAGTGGGGAGGGGTAGAAGGAAATCATTCACTGGGGAATGCATTTCTCAGATCAGCTAGGCCAGTGGTTCTCAACCTTCTGGCCCTTTAAATACAGTTCCTCATGTTGTGACCCAACCATAAAATTATTTTCGTTGCTACTTCCTAACTGTAATGTTGCTACTGTTATGAATCGTAATGTAAATACCTGATATGCAGGATGGTCTTAGGTGACCCCTGTGAAAGGGTCGTTCGACCACCAAAGGGGTCGCGACCCACAGGTTGAGAACCGCTGAGCTAGGCAGTATCAGGGGAGGGGTCTCCAAACTGAGTGACCTGAGAGAGGATCTGCCCCCTAAGTGAAGCTATGGCCAGTAGCTGGAAAGGGGAAGCTCGGGTCCAGCAGGAGAGGAGGAAGGCCTCCCATTTGCTAAAGCCGGGGTGTGCCAGGTCCCACCCTCAGAGGCGGGGCCAGGCTAAGCCCTGTGGCCCACAGTTCCATCCTCCCAGAACTCAGGCAGGAGCAGAGCTGGGGCAGCTACGAGCCTGGGGCCCTGCTATCCCAGAGTGGAGGCACCATGCTCTCCGCGGCCGGGACATCAGACATCTCCAGAGGCCCTGCAAGGTCGGCTGCAGCAGTTCCCTGACACAGGCCAGGCCAGGCTGAGGAGCACCTGTCTCCAACTGCCATGTGAGTCGCTACGCCCCTCCCCACCCCAGACCTCAGCCCCAATCCTGAAGAAGCCATTGCCACCAGAGCCAGCAGGGTCACACTACCCACACACCACTGGGAAGTCGCTCCTGGGGCTGGCCCTTCCCTTCTTGCCGCTCTGGTGGGGTAGGGGACTCACTCAGGAGGGCTGGAGCTCCAGCCCAGGATCCAGAGGCTAGGTTGGAAGTAAGGTACCCTGAGGTCTTGTGGGGTTTAATCAAGTTGACATGCAGGGACAAAGGGGAACAGAAACTGGAGGGCTGCTGAAAAGAAAAGATGTCCTGAGTTGGGGGCAAAGGGAAGATTGAGGAAGAGAAAACAGGGAGGGGGGGGGGAGACGTGGGGGCCTCAGCTTCTCCTGAGTCAGGGTGGCTGTCGGGAGGGGGCAGTAGGAATCCTTTCCTTATTGACTTTAATCCTAGCAACAGCAGCTGCTCCCATGGACAGAAGCAGGCGTTCCCACAGGATCCAGGACCCCTCCCTGTTTCCCGATGTAGCAGTGGGGCCAGGGTGCTGGCGGGCTGAAAACAAGGAGCCAAATGAAGGAAAGGACAGGGACAGAGCAGAGCTGCAGAGAGGCCAGCCCTGTCCAGCAGCTCCTCTCCCCTTTCCTGGGGGTCAGCTTCAGCCTCAGGGTGTGGGAGGTGTCCTCCTTGCTGCTGGCATCTCCACATTCACTGCCAATCCTCCTGCAACCTCCCCCCCCCACCACCCACTCACTTCTACCCCCAGCAACTCCTCTCTCTCCTCCAATTCCCTGGAAGGGACCTGTTGCTAGTGGTGCAGATGAGTCAAGTTTATGGGCTGGAAGTCCTATCCAGAGGCTGCTCACTCATCTGTAACCAACTGGCCACAGGGCAGATGGGGATGGTGGTGCAAGGGACAGGGCATCCCACTTGCTGCCACCATTGCCCTGACCTCGCCACTAACTCTGATGCTTAGTGATCCCTCTCTCTGCCTCACTCCTGCCCCCACCCCAATCCTAATGCTCTGGTTTCCCACCAGGCTTCGAGCATCTGAAGACAGAGACCCCTCTCCTGCACCTGAGCACCCACTTCTAGCACCTGGCCCTAGCCCAGAGGAGGCTGTCAGCTTTGGCTGACCACTACACCAGCCACACCCCGTCTTCCCTTCTGGCTAGTTTAGAGGCCTTGCCAGTAGAGGCAGGGGTGGGCAAGATGCTTTGGGGCTGGATGGGTCATTCTTTCAGTTTAAACAGGCATAAGCACAGCTGCCCAAGGGGGCCAAGCGGGTAACAGAAATGGGTGAAGTGGCCTGTGGGGAGGTCCCCACTCCAGCTGGTCACTACCATACAGGACATAGGTATTGCCACAACTGATTTCTTAAGAGAAGCCAGAAATAGAAATTTTAATTGGCCATTAATTGAAAAAAAATGTGTATACAGCTTAATCCATTTGGCTGCAACCTCTAGATTAATAAGTATTCCCAAGAGGACAGTGACCCGCAGCCCCACCCTAACTCTGGCCACCCCATCTCCTGTCCAGGCATGTCGGCCGTTGCTCCAGATTTTCCCTGTCCCCAGACCCAAGATGACACCCAACAGCACCAGGGAGGTGCCCGGTGCTGTTCCCATCGGAGCCTTTGGGCTCTCCCTGGTCCTGGCGAGCCTCATCGTCGTGGCCAACCTGCTCCTGGCCGTGGGCATTGCCGGGGACCGCCGCCTGCGTAGCCTCCCTGCTGGCTGCTTCTTCCTGAGCCTGCTGCTCGCTGGGCTGCTCACGGGGCTGGCACTTCCCACACTGCCAGGCCTGTGGAGCCAGAGCCGCCGAGGCTACTGGTCCTGTCTCTTCCTCTACTTAGCTCCCAACTTCTCCTTCCTCTCCCTGCTCGCCAACCTGCTGCTGGTGCACGGGGAGCGCTACATGGCAGTGCTGCGGCCTCTCCGGGCCCCGGGGAGCACTCGCCTGGCCCTGCTCCTCACCTGGGCTGGCCCCCTGCTCTTCACCAGCCTGCCCGCGCTGGGGTGGAACCACTGGGCCCCTGGTGCCAACTGCAGCTCCCAGGCTGTCTTCCCAGCCCCCTACCTCTACCTCGAAGTCTATGGGCTGCTGCTGCCTGCCGTGGGTGCTGCGGCCCTTCTCTCTGCCCGTGTGTTGATCACTGCCCATCGCCAGCTACAGGACATCCGCCGGCAGGAACGGGCAGTGTGCCGCGGGGTGCCCTCGGCCCTGGCCCGGGCCCTTACCTGGAGGCAAGCAAGGGCACAGGCTGGAGCCACACTGCTCTTTGGGCTGTGCTGGGGACCCTACGTGGCCACCTTGCTCCTCTCAGTGCTGGCCTATGAGCAGCGCCCACCGCTGGGGCCTGGAACTCTGTTGTCCCTTGTTTCACTGGGCAGTGCCAGTGCAGCGGCAGTGCCTGTGGCCATGGGGCTGAGTGATCAGCGCTACACAGCTCCCTGGAGGGCAGCTGCCCGAAGATGGCGCCGGGTGCTGCGGGGAAGAGCCTCCCGGAGCAGTCCTGGCCCCGGCACTGCCTACTGCACCAGCAGCCAAAGCAGCATGGACCTGGACTTGAACTAGGGGAAGGGCCTCCGCTTACTCCTACTAGAAGCATCCATCCATCTCAGCCACACCTGTCTCCACTTGTCCGCACACCCCAGGATCAGAGACCCTGCCCTTTTTTATTGGTGGAATAAAGCTCCTCTGGCCGAGTTTATTGGTATCTCATTCCATATCACAGAAGGGGAGAGGCAGGTAGAACAGCTGTGGAAAGAACCTAAAATAAGGGAATCAAGGGAGATTCCAACTCTGGATAGAGCAGCAATTGTAGGTGAGGCTGCACCACCCGCAGGGAGGGCGGGCTGAGTGCTGGAAGTCCAGCACATGTGGGGGCCTCGCCCTGATATGCCCCTCACCAGTTCTTCCTCAGGTCCAGCCACCACAAAATCCACAGACATAGTCTCTGGGAAGTATATTTTATTTACATTTTTAAAATCTGTAACTAATCTCTCTCTTCCTCCTTTCCACCCCCAGAGACTTGGGAAGGGAAAGAACAGGCATCTCAAACACCTACTCCCCACATACAAATAGGCACCCCATAACTCACACCCACAAATGAAAGTGAAAGAGAAAGAGGTCTGAACCTCCCTCTGAGAGATCCCCCAGGTCTGGGGGAGGAGGAGGGGCCTGAGGGGTGAGGGGTGGGTCTCTTATGAGAAGAAAGGGACAGAGGGGCAAGTCAGTGTGAAGGGGTTGGAAAGTAGTCCGAGGCCCCTCCCATCCTCTTCCTTCATACCCTCCTGCCTCTGCTGGTGAGGGGTCTCCCTTCACCTCAACACCAGACCCAAAGCAGAGGCTGCAGCCACTAGCGGTCAGGTCTCTGGACACAAAATACTTTTGCTTTGTGGTCTCCTGATGTGGTCACCACCAGGGAGGCATCTCTGTGGACAGAAAGAATAGGCTCGAAGGGATGGGAGCCTTGGGGCTGGCCCAAGCCCATGACCCAGGGCCCCCCAACCCCCCACCCCCACCCCCAGTGGCCCTCTGGAGCACATCAATTCTATGCCCTAGGTGCCCAGCACCAGGCTGACACACCCATGTCGAATGAACACATGTGAAGCCAGCAGTCAGCGAGGGAATGAGAGGAACCACAATATGGGGGAAGCAGTCCCAGCCCCTCAGCCCCGGGACTGACATGAGACCCAGCAAGTCACTGTCAACCAGAAGGGCAACTCTCTCAGGCTTCCCAGCACTCCTGCCTCCAAAGCCACAACCAGTCCTTGGGTCCCAGCTTCTCTCAGGAAGCCCCCCCACACCCCCATTTCCGTGTGGCCCTCCACATGCTACTCCCCGCCTTCCAAATACAGAGACTCCAGCCCTTGCCCATTTCACTTACTTGCTGAGGGCAAAGTCCAGGATCTCAGCCGTGTGGCCCCGGTAGTCAGTCAGCAGGCGGCCAGTCCGGGCATCCCAGAGGCGCACGATGCCATCCAGGCTACAAGTGTAAACCACGGCGGTGCCCGCCTCCCACAGCAGCTGCACGATGCCCGACTGCACGGGTACAAGAGGCAAGGTAGAGGTGAGAGGAGGAGAGCTAGGAGGCACCTCAGGGAGGGAGGGTGGGAACGTGGACCATAGACAGGACCAAGCAGGAGCCAGGTCTGGGGTGGATGCTGACAGTGGCCTGGGCCTCCCCACGGGTGCCTGTACCTGGTGCTGACATTGGTGCCTGAGGGTCTGCGTAGACAGGTCATAGATGGCCAAGGTCCCATCCAGGTAGCCAACAGCTGCCAGAGGCATCCTGGGTAGAGGGGAGCACCACAAAGCTCACAGAGGGAGCTGGGCCCACATGCCCTTCGTCCCTTCCTGGTCTCCCCGCCCAGGCCCCTCCCCAAGCGCAGTCCCTCTCATCTCCAGGCGGCCTCCAGGCCTAAGCCTTAGCTCACACTCACACACTGCAGAAGCCCAAGGATTCCACTGAGTTGGACTCGCTCTCCTCCCCTTCTCCCAGGTTGGGCTGGGAGGCCACAGACTCAGGCCTGAAAACACCCACCACCTATGAGCCAGAGGAAAGCATCAGAGAAGGTCCTAGAAACATGGTCCTCTAATAGAGAAGGAAGGTGGAGAGGCAGGGAGGTTGAGTGAAGGATAAGAAAGGGAGGGGGGAAGAGCGGAAGGCTCCACAGCAAGGCTTCAGGTCCCACTCACCTTGCCGGTGGTGGCACTGACCAGCTTGGCCTGGCAATCCACAGAGCCAGTTAGGATCAGGCTGCCATCCTGGTTGGTGGCAACACAGGTCAGAGGGCCCTGGTGACCCTCAGTCCCTAGGATGGAGCAAAGGGATAAGTTAGACTTCACCCTGTCCCGAGTCCTGTCCCAGGTCTGAACCACCCGCCCCACAAAGGCCGAGGGTAACACTTCCCCCAACTCTGATACCTTTTAGTACGTGGATAGGGTTTCCCTGCTTCAGGTCCCAAATCCTGATGGTGCCATCTTCATAGCCGACCACAGCTCTCTTCCCTAAAGGGCCAAAAGTACAGATGAAGACAGAAGGACAGACCACACACTCAGACATACCCAACAAGGGAATTGTGGGTATGGGTGGGAGCCAAGAGAGGGAGACAAGAAAGGGAGGGGACAAACACACCCAGGACCCAGCAGAGGAGACTCAGTTCAGGGTGGAAAAGAGGGAGCTGACGGCTCTGGGGCCTATGAGGTCAGTGCTGCTGAGCCCGCACTCTGAGCCTTGTGCCCAACCTCTCTGCACTCAAGAAAGGACACTCAGGGGAGCTTATCTCACCATCAGGGAGGACTCGGCCACAGGTGGCTGGGCAGTTGGGACCCTGGAAGGTCTTGCAGTCACCACTGGGGACCTTCCACATCCAGGTGTTGCCATCAGCAGTGCCCGCCAGTAGGATAGGTGCCCGAGGGTGCCACTCCATCCACTGGACAGGGAGAAAGAGTCAGCAGGGAGGCCCATCACCCCATCCCACCTAAGAACCTGTCTTCTGAGCCCCACCAAGCTGCCCCTGCTTCTGAGTCAGGGGGGACAGTCTAGGTAACAGGCACAGATATTCTTGCTGTACCTTGAGAGTGCACTGGCTTAGAGATGGCTTGATCTAGTGAAGGTGGAGGCGAAGCTCCAAGCTCTCACCCACTACCAACCAAGGCCCCTGAATTGAATCCACCCTAATCACCTCCAGGTCTCCTGCTTCAAAGGACCAGACCTCCTCCTTGGTGTCCACCTGCCACACTTTCAAGAGGCCACTCATGTCCCCTGTGGCCACTAGGGTGGAGTCATGGCTGAAACCAGCACAAGTCACAGAGTCCTTATGGCCTTCAAAAAAAAACAAAGAGAACATCAGGGCACCTAGTGCTGGGGCACATGACCCAGGTATCTGGCCTCTGAAAGGACCAGCTGAGAGAAAACAAGAGTGGAGCCCAGCAGAATAGGTGACCGAATTCATTGTAGTTGCAGGAATCAACACACCCAGGTCTCCCCACGGAAGACAATGCTGGCCCTCCACTCAACCACACGCAGCCTAGGCCTAGGTCTTACCCTTTTGTCCATTCTGCACCTCTGCCTAGAATACCCACATCCTTCCCTCTTCCCAAATACCCCTACGTCAGCATGTGTCTCCTCCTCTCAAGCCTTTCCCAGACTCCCTTGCCCAATTAGTGCCTCCCTCCCCTATATCCACAGCAGACTATGCTATTCCTCTTCAGAGTCAATAAATGGCTGTGAGATGCACAACTTCTGCAGGCTAGTCCCGGAGGACTTCCAAAGGGACACGACCTCAGCGGGGCCCCCTCACCTGCACACTCAAAGAGCAGCTCCCCATCGCTGAGCCTCCACACGAAGGCTTTGTCATCTTCACCCCCCGTCACCGCCAACGCGTTGGTCTTGGGGTCCAGGCTCACACAAAACACAGATGCTGTCCCAAGAGATATTTCACAAGTAAGGGGAGGGGGCTCCCACCTAGGGTTCTGTCCTTCGGGACCGGCAGGAAGCCCACCCCCTTCCACCCAAAGAAGCAGGTCTTTCCTCCTGGAAAAGAAGGATGCATCCAAGTTCCTTCTAAGCTTCAAGCATCAGATGGTTGGAGAAACCCCTCCCCGAGCTCGCCACGCTCCAAATCCTTCTCCAGAGCAGATGCCCCCTTAGGATGCTGCACCCTTCACCACCCCACACGGATGCCATGGACAACAGGAAAGTGTAGTGCAGGGCTTACAGCTCTCCACATGGGATGCCACCAGGCTGGGTACAGAGGGAGGAGAACATCGTGCTACTGGCTCCTCATTAAGAGCTCACATTGGAGGGTTACATAAAACATGCTCAGTGTAACTTACACCAAAGTAACGTTTTAACAGAAAACTAAGACCCAGGGAGATTAATACAGATGGTAAACTGGTAAGGAGCCGAGGTAAGATTTGAACACAGGTTTCTCGGCTGACTCCAGGGGCCAGGCTCCCCACCATGCCCCCACAGGGCCCCCTGCCCGCGAGTTCCTCCAGACCGGGGCCAGCGGTTCCCTCAGGATGCGATGCTCAGATGCCCGCCCGGCCCGAGTGTAGGACGGATCTCCGCAGAGACCTACCTGAGTGCAGTGCAAAGGTGACCTCGCTGTCGTCTGGGCCCTCCATGCTGCCCACCACCCCTTCCTGGGGTTCCAGAACCCAGCCCTCCTCGTTGCCCTCTTCCTCTTCCTCCTCTTCCTCAAAGTCCACATCTTCCATCTCCTGGGCTAGATCATCTGCATTGGTCAGAGGGTCAAAAAAGGGGGTTCAGCAGGCGGGAAGAGGGATGGTGACAAGTGTGGGCAGTGCTGGGGTGCATCATGTGGCAAGAGAGTGAGGGCAGACGAATGGGATGAAGCGAGGGCGAGAAGGTGTGTGGGACGAGGGCAGGAGCCGGCTGCGTACCTGGCGTTGGCCAGGGACTGGAGAGGAGGACCGAGGGGATGACGGGAAGGGGGTGTGCGAGGGGAAGGGCCGGAGGAGGCGTCAGGGGAACCCCCACCCGGCCAGGCCCGAGCACTAAGGGTGGGGGTGGGAGGAGGGAGAAGGGCGCAGAAAGTCGGTAGGAATGACCGGTAGGGTGTGGAGGGGCGGGGGGGGGGAAGCTGGGGTCATAGGCCAGGGGTGAGCGCCTCCTGCCCTACGGCCGGGACCGGCCATTCTCACCCGGGTCCGGCGGACCGGGATCCAGTTCTACCACCTCGATAATCTCTTCATCACCATGGAAGCTTAGGGTCTCCAGTGGGGGGGTGTCAGCGGCAGCCCCGCTTTCCGATTCGGATTCCATGCGGCGAAAGCAGCCGATCCACTTCTCTGGGCCCAAACGCCTCCCAGAGTCAGCGCTGCGCGACGACGCGGAACTCGGGCCCCTCCTCCCCGGGAGGAAATAGGCGTAAGCAACTCTCCGGAAAGGGAGAGCGACAGCCGTTTGGCCAATCAGAGAAAGGGCTGATAGCCTAACCACCAATCATAGAGCAGGGTTGGGAAAGGGACGGGGCGTGGCAGAGGGAACCCAAACTCCGCCCGACCTGACTCCGCCCCTGGCAGAAGGGAAACAAGCGAGCGTGCGCGCCTCCGGGTCTCCTGGGAGGAGTAGTTCGGCCGGTCCGCTCCGAGGGCTTTGGGGAGATGTAGTTTCTGGTCTGTAGGCGGGACGGAAGGAGCGGGGGAGGCCCCTTACGCAAACTACAATTCCCGGCGGGGACCGCGGTGTAGGGGGGTGGGATCTGAACATGGCGGCGGTGGTGGCTGCTACGGCGCTGAAGGGCCGGGGGGCGAGGAATGCCCGCGTCCTCCGGGGTAAGGAGAGGGACCCCGGGGAGGGCAGGGTTGCAGGGGATCCCCCTCCCTTTTTTTTCCTTTTACATCCAGCCCGGCTATAGCAGGAGGTCAGGGCTGTCGATTCCTGCTCGCACCCCTCTGCGGGGTGAAAGAGTTGAGGGGCTCTAAGGTGGTCTCTCGAGGTCACCCAGTCCGCCCCTCTGCCGTCGGCTTACACACGCCCCCGTGTCCTCGCTGCGAGAGGGCGTCCCAAGGAAGCCTTCTAGGCTCCCGCGCTCCAGGTGTGGGACACTCACCGCAGTGCAGAGGCGAGTCCTGAGCTGCTGGAGGCTCGGGTTCTAGCCCCGGATAATTAGCCGTGTGACCTTGGGCGAGTCGTCCGTCTCTCTCTGGGCTTCCGTTTCCTCTTCTATGAATCGGGGGGGACGGAGTAGACCACCTCTAAGCTCCCTTTCCGTGCTACCGTTTCTGCGGTTTGAAAACATTCCCGCGGAGTTCTCCCCACGGCTCCTGTGAGTCCCACTGCGGTCCTTCCCGCCCGTCTCCCAAGGAGCGGGGCTCGCTCTCCCGGCACCAGGGCGAAGCGCCCACAGTGACGTGGAGGTGGCTTCCCAAAGGTGTCCCCTCCGTGGCGACGTTCCCATTTCCCGTCGGATTCCCCCTGGCACTTGTGACACCACACTGCAGTCACTTCTCTTCCTCAGATCGCAGCCTCTCCTTCCCAGGCGTCCACCTGCCCCTCCTGACCTTCACATCCTCTGCCCAACAGGGATTCTCGCAGGAGCCGCCGCTAACAAAGCTGCCCAGAGCAGGACCCGGGCGCTGCAGAGCCACAGTTCCCCGGAGGGCAGGGAAGAGCCCGAGCCGCTCCCTCCCGAGCTGGAATACATGCCCCGAAGGAAGGCCAAGAACCCCATGAAGGCTGTGGGAGTAGCCTGGTGAGTTTTAACGAGCCCTTTGCCCCCACAGCGAGTGGCACCGGGGGAGGGCGGAACCAGAAACTTCTCCACGTTTCAGGTGGTAAGCGAATCCGGGGCTGGGGGACAGAATTGCTGGCCGCGAGGACTGGAATCTCAGAGGAATGGGGCAGGGGAGGGGGGGAAGGTACGTGAAATGGGAGAGAGAGTGGGTTTTCTGTGGAGAACGCTGAGCTAATCTGATATGAATTTGGGTCCCTGGCCTCATCTGTTTTGGGGAACTTGGGGTGAGACCTAGTTGGGGTTTTTAGCTCGAAGGTGTTCAACACATCATTATTCAGATTTGACTCTGACCTAAATACATATCGTTGATCAATATTAAAGGAAAAGGAGGAGTAAATTACCAATTTTTTTCCAGGGGATCTGATCTTAGCAGAATTTCTAAAAAAATGTTTAAGATTTTTTGAGCCCTAGCTGGTTTGGCTCCATGCATAAAGTGTCCACCCCCGGACTGAAGGGTCCCCGGTTCAGTTCTGGTCAAGGGCACATACCTCGGTTGCAGACTCGATCCCCAGCACCCCAGCCCCAGTGTGGGAGGCAACCAGTTGATACACCTCTCTCACATCGATGCTTCTGTCTGTCTCTCCCCCTCCCTTCCACTCTCCCTAAAATTCAATGGAAAAATATCCTTGGGTGAGGATTAACCAAAAAAATAAGTTAAAGTCAATAAACATAAGGCCCCCAAAAAGGATTGTTTTGAGGGAGAGAGAAATATCAATGTGTGGGGAATTGAACCAGCAACCTTTTGGTGCATGGGATGACACCCAACAAACTTGAGCCACACCCATCAGGGTGGGAAATTACTTTTTTTTTTTTTTTTCCCAGCGCCTTAGGTGTTCCAGGACTTTACAGTATAAGGTTTTAGTCTTTGATAAATATTACATCCCCATTTCACAGATGAGAGAACTGAGGCTCAGAGCTGGGATTCTTACCAGGTGTTTTGACTCCATGCCCTTTCTCCCCACACCAAGTAGCAATTACTCAGATTAAGAAGGGTACTCTGGGAGAGGATGTTGGGCAGTTCAGGCAGAGAGAAACTTTGCCAAGAATTGAAAAGGGAAAGAGGATGGGCCATCTGGGGAATCATGCATAGACTGTATAGTAGGCTTGCACGGCTCATGTTGAGAGGTGTCAGGCTACAGGAGAAAGGAATGTAGAGGTGGGCAGAGACCCACTTACACTGGGCCTTTTGTGCCATGCCTGGGTGTTTGGACTTGGCAGGGAAGTGATGGAGAGCTGTTACGAGACTTTAAGCAGAGTAGCAGCAGGAGCTGATTTGTGTAGGGCCCTCCAGCAGCCAACGAGGAGGCTAAATAGATACGAGGTATTGCAGTGTTCATGAGATCAATGAAGCTGGAATGAGATTCCTCCCAGCCCCTCTAACTCAGGCGTGGCCCTCCCCACACCCCGTGCACATCTCCCCACCCCTAGGGCCATCGGCTTCCCCTGTGGTATCCTCCTCTTCATCCTCACCAAGCGGGAAGTGGACAAGAATCCTTTGAAGCAGATGAAGGCTCGGCAGAACATGCGGGCATCCAACACGGGCGAGTATGAGAGCCAGAGATTCAGGGCCTCCTCCCAACATGTCCAGTCTCCTGAAGCTGGGTCTGGGGTGCAGACCTGAGGAACACTGCAGCCCTCCCCTAGACTGTATTGACTGGCCTCGAGACCACGAAATCCTTTGGGTTTGGCTGCAATTCTAGTCCTTGCCTCTAAGGTCCACCAGAGGGCGCATGAAGCCCAGGCTGCTGCCAGCCCTCATTTCCCTCCCCCCCCCTCCCCTCCCCCTCCATCCCCTCCTCCGCTCTCCCTCCCCTCCCTGAGAAACCAGCCAAAGGCAAATAAAGTTATTGAGTGTGTGAGTGGAAAGGAACCAGGACTGGATTTTTGAGTCCCTTGGGATGGGAGGGGCAGAGGGCGGGGTCGGTTACTCATGTGAGCTGTCTCATTGAAGCATTCAGTGTTCCCCGATTAATGGTTGGGGAAACCACAGAGACTTAAGCAACAAGTCTAGATGCAGGCCCTGGAGACCAAGTCCTCAGAGCTGCTGGCCAGGAGGGTGGGGTCTTTCTCAGCTTTGAACAAATAAATAAAGAAATAAAAAACAATCAAAGAGGGCATTGAGGGTGTGAAAGAAAGAAAGCAGTACTCCTTGTGGCTGAGTCCAAATGACTCAACCCCCCTGGACCTGGGCTACTTTAAGAGGTTTTGAACTAGTGATTTCTAAGGCAGGGGTCCTAAACCTGAATCTGCAGTCCACCCCCCACCCCAACCCAACTGTGAAATTGTGTGTACACATACAACTTTGTGGGGAGGAGAGTTCATAGCTCTCATGAGCTTTTGTAAAGGGTCCATGATGTAAGAAAGGTCATGTTCTCTGAGTGGTCCCTGCCAGACCCAGTAATGCAGGTCGAGCTTCCAGCAGCCTTTTGCATCCATTACCAGGAAGTGCTGGGCAAAGTGTATTTGGTTATCTTAGAAAAGGTGGAAGATAGCAAGCCGGAATGCAAAGGTTGGAAGTGGATGCTTTGGGCAGGGCCAGACCGAAAGTGAAGAAAACCAGAGCCAAATGGGGTTTTAACTTCTAAATGTAAGACTTTATTACATTTCTAGTTATGTCTTTTTATGTGATATACTTAGGACCAAGGACTTAGAGAAGTCCTACTTATACCCTTGAGCTGATTTGGTTTCCACCCCACCTGATAGAGTGACCTTAGAGTGACCCTTGTTCCCCTTCCCATTCCAGCTTGAGGCACTTGGTGTCACTAAGAAAGCAGGCGCTGGCTAGAGAGACGGGGTCTGAGTCTAAAGTCCCTCAGTGGGAGTTAAGAACAGAGGGGAAGTCTCCTTCCTCTCAGGCCCTCCCCAGGTTAGCAGAAGGAAAGAACAATATCTGTCAGACTGGATGGGGTACTCCAAGGCATCCCAACCCAGTCTCTTCTTCCTGGTTACTTCCTGGCCACACATGATCCTACAAACCACCCCATCTCCTGACCATTGCCCCTCGTTTTCTGCCTGAGCAGCCTGAGCATGGAAAGCCAGAGATCCCTCTGACAGAGCTCAGAAGCACCAGGGAGGCCCCCCAGGCAGCTTTGGAGAATGGGGACCCAGTGGCTGCAAACGGGCCTGCTCTCTGCCACCACCACAGCCACGAGGAAGCCCAGGGTAGACGCTGCTCTGTACCGGCCCCTGTGCTTGAGTTTGCTGCTGTCTCTCCCTCTCCCTCCCCACCCCCAGCCCAGATAAACAGTATGTACATGCATCAAGAGAGGAGCTGAAGCAGGGGCACCCACAGCACAGATCGCTTCTACCTCCCTGAGCCAGGGAGCCACAGGGTTTGCCAAAGGAGTACAGGATAATGGCCTAAGAGTCCAGCAGGCTGGGGACAAACCTCTTTGGCTCTGTTAGGGGTTGAGGGAGGAAACAGCTCCAGCTACCTAGCCCAGAAGCCTGTGGCAAAGGTGGGAGGGGGAACCTCATCACCTTGAAGAGTCACGTCTACATCCATATTCCCTTTTAGTTTTAGAAGAGGCTCTTTCATCCCTCCCCACTCTGACCCCAGCAGTTAAGAAGAATGTGGTGCCACATAGTGGGTGGAGGGAGAAGGCACATCTTCAGCCTAGTCCCTGCCAAGTCCATCAAGGGCAAGAGTTAGTCCCCAGTTCCTCCAGCCCCACCAGGTGGTACCCACACATCCACAGCCACAGAGGCCACTCACCCAGGACAGAGAGGAAACTGGGCGTATTACTTTAGGGGAAGGAAAGGCGTCTGTGGCCCAGACCTGGTCACAGGACCCAGCCCTCTAGAGTTGGGAGAGCCCAAAGTGGAGCGGAACTGGGGGTGCTCTTTAATCGCGACTCCCCACCAGCTGCAACACAAAGGTAAAGATGTAGATGATGTCGGTGTAGATCTGCAGGGCGCCAGTGATGTAGTCCTCTGGGCTGATGGTGTGCTTCCGGTTCCCCAGGACCAACTGGGTGTCGTAAGCCAGGAACTGCAGGGACAAGCACGAGTGAGACCCCCGGGTACAATGCCAGAACTCGTTTCTGGTCAGCAGATCTGTCCCTGGAGCCTCTGCCATGCAGTGTGCTTAGGGGACACATTAATGAGTGGCACAACACATGGCCTCTACTCCGAAGCAGTCCCCAGTCTAGAAAAGGGGAGAGACAGTCCGCCTGCTGAGTGTCCTTCTGCAGGCAGTGTGGACACGAGAGGGCAGCGGTGCCCAGAAATCAGCGAACCTCTTAACGGGGGAGAGAGGGAAGGGTAGTTGTGGCCACATTCCCTGCCTCCCAAGTAGCCTAAATTCATGCTCCATCCACTCAGTTCCTCCCTTCCCTCCCCTCAGCTCCCCTTCCCAGAGGGGCAGGGCCTTACTCACCAAGGTAAAGCAAATGGCCCCCAGACCAGCATAGACCATATGGAGCCAGTAAATCTGGGGAGAGGGAACAGGGATGGTGTTAGAAATCTTAGCAAAGCACGACCAAGGTGAGCTCTCAGGACCAGCTTCCCTGGGATTCTGGCATCCAAGCGGATAGATCCAGGAAGCTACCTACACGAAAGGACTACCTCTGCCTTCCAGATCCTGGGAGAAATTGAGAATGGTAACAGATTTGGCAGAGAAAACAGCCATCCTCCAGTGGCCATAGGAAAACCAGTCTCCAAAGTGAGTAAGATACAGAGGTGTCCATGTATTTCTGGGAAAGAGAAGGTGGTTGAATTGCAGCTCTGGGAGGGGCGGGCGCAGGCAAGCACTGGTCAAAGAGCCCCACCACCTTTCCCCAGCCATAGTCCACCTTCAGGGAAGGCTTCTTGCAGCCAATCCTGGAAGGGACGGACTAAAGAAGAGGGTTGGGAGGGAAGCCCCAACCACTTCGATGAACATCAAAGTCAGAGTACCCCAGGCAGCCTGCTCAGCAGCCTCCCAGGTGCCTGTCCACTGAAGGCAAGCAGCCCTCCTGTTCACATGCTTCCCCTCCAGCTCTGTGCTCCCCTCTGCCACGGGGCTCCTCTCCGCCCGCCTCCCAGGACCTGGCCTCAGCTGCCAGACCTCATCCGCCACTTCCCATGGGAATTCCGTGATGCTGTCCAAGGCCTCAGGTGTGATGGGTCCCGGGGCCGCCTGCTGCTGAAGAGGAATAGCTAGACCCTAACTCAAAGGATGGGCCTCAGCACTGGTGCCTCTGCTGGCCAGTCGAGGGTCCTGGGGGCCAACGCCTGCCCAGGGGCCTGTGGGCCTGCTTCGCTCGTTCTACAGAAAGTCTCCCCTGACCACTGGGCTCACTGACCCCAGCTCTCCCGAGACACTCACGTATTTGAAGGACAGCACGATGGCAGTGACAATCCCAGTCACCATCATCACAATTCCCAGGACACAGAAGAGGCCTGTGCACGAGGTGAAGTCCACCTGCCAGGAATGAAGTTTCTGTCAGACGAGTGTCACAACCAGCAGGCCAGCCAGACTGGCCCTGCCTCCCCCCACCTCCCAGGAGTCCCTTTTGGGGGGCATGGGAGTGACAGTCTAAGGACTGACATAGGGAGCCGTTTTGTAGGTGTAGTAGCTCTGAAGGGAAGGGATTAGGGTCTCTAAGGGAATCCCCAGTCTAGGGGGTCTGGGCCCTCCCAGGCCTGCTCAAGCACCAAGCCTTAAGGGCCAGCTCTGTATAAGAAAGGGGGGTGGAGAGGCCAGGGAGGGGCCCCCCAAGCCCTCACCTTGGTCTGGAAGCAGAAGATGGTGACTGAAATAGTCACCACAGCAGTGATGATCATTGCGATGATGACAGCTTTGGTTTGATACATACTGAGGGGAAGGAGAGGGAGAGGCCAGAGGCATAGCCATATGTGACTGACTTCAAAACCACCACTTCCCCCATGCACAGGACTGCCAGCCCAGAGATGCCCGCTCCCCCATAACACACACTTCCCAGAGCATGGTGGTTTGTCCCCGAATGTACCTGGAAATGGTGCCGGTCATGAAGCCCAGGGCAAGAGTCTGAGGGAAGGAGAGAGACAAGAATGAAACACTTATGAGAGGCATGGCCATGGCAGTGTCAGGGCTGGGAGTAAATGTGACTGAGGAGACAGGCGTAAGGATAAGGTGGCGGAGAGAACCAGACACCTTCCACAATGGCATCCCCTCCCTAACCCTCCCTCACACCATCTCCACATCCCCTCCACGCTTCTAGACTTACAAAGAGGGTCAGCAGGATGATGTTCCATGGGAAACGGCGTCTGAAGGGAAAGAAACCATAATTAAGTGACTCAGGGCCAACCAGGTATCAGAGTCCTTTAGCAGAAGGAAGGTCTTGGCCCAGGTGCCTGGAGAATTAGGCCTTGACTGGGGGAGGGGAGGCTGGCTCAGCCTTTGGTACCTGCTCAGGTGTTCTATGCAGGGACAACACAGGACAATAGGACAGATGTGGACTGTGGGGCCACAAAGACCTGCATTCATTTGAGCTTTTACACTATCTGTGTGACTGTGGGAAAGTTACTCAGCCTCTCTGAGACTTGGATTCTTCCTATTTGTTAAATGGTAAAATGTTACATATCTTGCAGGGCTGCTGAAAGAATAATGGCTACATAGCTAAATAGAGCCCACACAGGCAAGGTACTTTGTTTTTTCAAACTGTAAGAGAAAGTTTATTTAGAAAGTTACAGAGGTAGTAGAAGTGAGCCAGCTGGGCTGCATAGGCTCAGGAAACTAGTTATAGATGCAAAAGGGCCCTTAGAGCTTAGAAGAAAAGGCAAAGGTAATGTGCCTGGGGAGGGGGGAGGGGGAGGAGAAAGGGGGAGGGAAAGGCTGGGGCACCAGGCAAGGTACTGTACACACCTGCATGTAGCTATCATCCTCATTACTGCTTGTATGTCTTCATTCAGCTGCTATAAGGAGTCCCCTTTCTGCCCCAAATATTTGGCCCCACTCCTGCCCCCTGCCATCCCTTCTCTTTGTCTAAGTCTATGGGACTCACCTGGGTCCCTGGCAGCAGGCAAGGGTCAGGTAGGTGGCCAGGAAGACAGCACTGGGGAGAAAGAGACAGGAAGTAGTCCACAGGCCTGGTCAGCGCTAGGTCCCTCTTGGCCCCACCTGACAGCACTCACAGGCCAGCAGGTTGGAGGCCACAGAGCTGTTTCGAAGTCTGGGGGAAGCTACCTAGTAGGACGAGATCACCCCCGCCAAGGGCACTGTTATGGGGGGTCTGGCCAGGAAGAGGGTGAAGGAGGTCAGAGTAGACAGGCTAACCGACTGTGGGGACCATTTTACTTTATATGTGTTGCCACCAGTTCCCCACCCCTGCTCTTAGGAGTCTGTGCTGCTGCTGCTCCTCACTGGGTGGCATGCACCCACACTTCCCAACAGAGGTGGCAACATGAAGGGCCCCTCACAAACAGTATTTGGATCCCTGCTCTGGGAAATCCAGGGAGTTGTCACCCCCTCTCCCCTTGACCCGAGCAGAGAGAACATAGACTCACTAGGATACGTAATAGACAGCCACATTTCTTCTCACAAACTCGCCAACTGGCTTCCTGTGGAGCAAGAGAAGACCCGAGTCACAGCTGTTTCCTCAAATTGCCCACATCCAGCCCTTCTTCTGTCCCTCTGAGTCAGGGGCCCCCCACCCCAGCTCCTGGCAGGTACCCAAGCAGGCCCAGGACCTCAGAGCTCCAAAGAGGGGCGGAGAGGCTTAGAGACTCACACAAAGGTGAAGATGGCGATGATGGCCACTGTGATGAGCAGCTGGACGGAGATGATGCTGTAAACCTGCAACACAGACATGTCAGCATCCCACACCCCTGGCCTCTCCCCCGGAAGCAGCCAGTCCCCAGACCAAGGAGCCCGAAGACTCTCCTCCTCCCCTGACTATTAACCGTGAGGAGGGCCTCCTTCTTAATTTTGAAGGATCCACTCTTTGTTTCCACTCGAGAGCCCACCCTAACTGCAGCCAGGTGGAGAGGCTGTCTCCAGTATTATCCACATCTCAGAGCTGATCCTCACCTCCAGCTGCTACCTGACACCCCATCCCTGTCTGACATCCAGCCTCAGTTTACTGCTTACTTCCCCTGCCTCACTGCACAGCCAGTGTGGCCCTGCAGTTGCAGCCGTTCAGGCTGATACTGTCAGGTATCTGTCTACTCTGAGCAGGGTGCTATGCACACAGGAGATGGGGAAGGGAGGGTGAGCTACCATCATTTCTGGCTTCCAGTTGCTTACAGCCAAACAGGAGAAAGAAGTCTGGGGAGGACAGAACACTTTGCAGAGTCTGCTGAGATTTTCCCAGACTGAATCTGCCTCTGACCCCAAAACAAGGTCACGGAAAGAGGAGCGAAAGGTTAGGAACAGGGATGAGAAGAGTACAGGGCTAGAGAGAACCTGGAAGGCAGCAGCTATTTCCATGGGAATGGGTCCCCGGGCTAACAGTGCCTCCCTGCCAACCACCCCATTCCCACAGCCCAAGGGGCCCAGGTACACCTGCCTCCCAGCCCACATCTCACCTTTCGAATGAAGGTGTGTCGGACTTTCATGTCATCCCACTCTCCGGCCCCGAAGCTGTCACTCACTGCTCTCTCCTCGGCGTCATAGCCTGGGCCTGGGGACAGATCATATATGACCAACTAGGAATATGTGTTCTCAATCCCAAAGCCTCTGTGACATTATCTCAGAGTCTCGGATATCTCCAGTCAAAAACCAAGTGTTATAACAAACTCCTTGCCCGAGCCAGGTCCTCTAGATGCCCACAGAGTAACCCATCAGCATGCACTGAGGTCTCCTGGGCGAGGGTGCCCAGCCCACACCTGCGTGCTCTGGTGTATAAACACCTGTGGTTGCAGGCACGTGGACTAGAGTGTCAGCCAGAGGAGCTGTGAGGGTGGGGGCAGAGCAGGGGACTTGATAGAAGGAGGAAAAGGAAGGTAAAAACACTGCACAGCCCTAGCCCACTGGTTAGAATGTCAGCCCACGGACTGAAGGGTCTCAAGTCTGATTCCAGTCAAAGGCATGTACCTTGGTTGGGTTGCAGGCTTGATCCCTGCCACAGTCAGGGCGTGTGCGGGAGGTAACCAGTCGATGTGTCTCTCTCCTATCCATGTTTCTCTCTCTCTCTGTCTCTCCCCCTTCTCTCACTCCCTTTAAAAATCAATGGAAAAAATATCCTCAGATAAGGATTAAAAATAACAATAGAAAACACAGCACACGTGTGTGCAAGGTGAAGAGTGTGTAGACCAGTGATGGAGAACCTTTTGAGCTCGGCGTGTCAGCATTTTGAAAAACCCTAACTTAACTCTGGTGCCGTGTCACATATAGAAATTTTTGGTATTTGCAACCATAGTAAAACAAAGATTTATATTTTTGATATTTATTTTATATATTTAAATGCCATTTAACAAAGAAAAATCAACCAAAAAAATGAGTTCGCGTGTTACCTCTGACACACATGTCATAGGTTCGCCATCACTGGTGTAGACCATGATCTACCTCGGGTCAACAAGTAGGACTCAGAGAAAACAGACATGTCAGGGATATATGTTCACAGGACAAGACAGGACTGGAAATGTGACTGACCACTGATATTTGCATGGAGCAGACGAGTGGCCAGATGAGCCTGGGCTGTGCTCCAGGCCACATGGCATTCCTGGAATGCCTGGGGACTACTTTCAAAGTCCGCGTGTGGGCTACTCAGGAAAGTCACTGCCTTCTCATCTTATCTCATCTCAAAGACCAAACAGCATTTACTTGCCAGGGTGATTACCAAACATCCAAATGACCTCTGGATGTTTGCAAAAATCATGTTACCTTAAAGGACAAGGATTTAAAAAAAAAAAAAAAGTACCTCAGGTTCCAAAGGGAGAGAGGAACTGGGTGGGGTGGTGCCCCCTAGTTAGGAACGGCCACCTAGTAATTAATTACTTCACCCAGCCACTTTCTCTGTGGTGTGTAACTTCCGGTGTGTCTTATGGACTCAGACTCCCTGCTGAATAACGGGGCTAACAGGTGGTCCAGGGGAGCTAGGTACGAGTAGGGAGAAAACAAAGATGGGAAATGGAGAGATGAAAAACCGGGTTAACAGGAAATTGAAAAGGAAGGAAATGAGGTGGCTCGGTGCTGCCAGTGCTCCTCCCACCCACCGCCAGTCACCCTCAGGCACTCACCGTAGTGCATGGGCATCGGGTGCACGGGGGGCATAGGCTGTGGGTAGCCAGCAGGGTGACCATAGCCAGGCTGTGGGTAGGCAGGGTAGGCAGGGTACCCGCCGGGCAGGACAGAAGGCTGCCCATAGCCCCCCTGGGGTGGAGGGTACAGGGGGTTGCGGTCCTCATACGGAGGGGGTGCGCTGGGGTTGGACATGGCCACTCAAGGGCTGAGGGGAGACCCCAGCGGCTGGGACCTGAAATGGAAGACAAGAAAAGCAGTCATGAGTGCCTGAGTCCAGCTCACCCCACCCTAGTCCAGGTGGTCTCTGTGGAAGGAGACTCTCATAGTTTCTCTCAATCATGGGGTGCCATCCTCTGCCCACAGGCCATCCTCCCCATCGCCATAGTGCCCTTGGCCCACCAGCTCAGCCCCTGCCCCTCACCTTCACACCAGCTTTCTGCCCACAGCCCTCCCTGTGCAGCATCCTGCCATGGGGGGTGGGGGAGGTGGGGAGCAAGAGTCCAGAGGGATCACTGGGCATCAGTGGGGTAAGCGATGAGGAGCAGGGGCCTGGGAACTCCCCTGTGATCACTTAAGAATGCCTTCTAGCCCTGGACAGTGTGGCTCAGCTGGTTGGAGCACTGTCCTGTATACCAATACGAGTCAAGTTCGACTCCCAGTCGGAGCACATATCCAGGTTGCGGGTTTGATCCCCAGGCAGGGAGCGTGTGGGAGACAACAGATAGATGTTTCTCAGATTCATGTTTCTCTCTTTCTCTTTCCCTTTCGTTTTCTCTCCCTCCGCCACCGCCCCCTCCCCCCCATTTCCTCTCTCTGGAATCAATTTAAAAAATAATAAAGAAAATAAAATTTTTAAAAAAGCTTTCTAGTGACTAGGGAAGAAGCCCGATGGCCCAGCAAAGCCTGGTGAATCACAGGGCCAGCTGGGACCCATTGAAGGGTCAACCCAGCCCCCAAGGCAGCTGGCAGGAGAGTCAGGCCTGAAAGGCAGAGCTGGGGAGGAGCCAAGGCCGATGGTGGGGGAGGAGGCGAGGAGAACAAGCTAGCCCTGGTGCTGGAGCCACCAGCCCCAGCGTGGGAGGGCAGAGGGCTATGGACAGTGGCAGGCTGAGTCAGGGGACGCCAGAAGCCTGGGGGAATGGGTGCACAGGGCTGGCCACCAGAGCTGGGAGGCGGCGCAAAAGGGCAGGCCTGAGACAGAACTTTCTGGTTCTTTCAAATAACAGCCTAGGCGTGTCAGATGGGTGTGTAGCAGCCTATGGCTGCCACTGCTCTCTTCGTGGCCCTGCCGTGGTGCTTACAGGGCCCCAAAGCCCCCGGGGAGGGGAGACACTTGTTCTGAACCCCAGGGTCTCTGGTGTCCCTGTGATTCTTGCCTGTCTCCCCCAGGGGCAGTGGCTAGCAGGGAAGAGGGAGCCCTAAGGATTCAGGCCACAAGGTCCAATCACTACCTTCTCTGCAGGAGGAAGAACTCCACAGCCAGGGGAAAGCTGAGGACAAGGCCACAAATGCTCAGTTCAGATGAGGGAACCAAGGCTCAGAGCAGTGAAGTGATTCCCCATGGTCACAGAACTGGCAGGTTAATGGTGCCACCAGAATCTCCGAGGCCTTCAGGGTCCTAGATGTTTGTCTTCTATATTATGCCTGTCTGTCTGTCTGTCTGTCTGTCTCTCTCTCTCTCTCTCTCTCTCTCTCTCTCTCTCTCTCTCTCTCTTTGGTTGATTCCTGCATGTGCCCTGACGGGGATCGACCCTGCAACCCTGCCATATGGGGATGATGCTCCAGCCAACTGAGCTAGCTGGCCAGGGCATATGCTGTGTTCTTTATGCCTCTTACGCCAAGTAAATGTCCCCCAGGACTGGTATTCCCCTCTTAAGTGGCAGAGATTGGGGCTTGCGAAGAGCTAAGAAGGAGGTCCCTGAAAGACCTGGATTAGGAACAAGCCCTGATAGAGCCTGGGCCCCTTAACAGGGCCACCACCTCCCCCTAGCATCCTCCAAGGGGCAGACCTTTAGGATCCCACAGAGAGGAAGCGCCCCCAGATTCAGGTCAGCAGACAGCCTCAGAGCCTCTGCTGGAAGGAAGAGCCGGCTTTGTAGGGCACCTGCACAGTTCAGGGATCAGATAAAGGACTGTCTTATCTCTTCTCTCTTATGACAATTGGGATAATCCAGAGAGAAGAAGGTGGCAGGGAGGGTGGGGAGGCAGTATTGAATTACAGGCCAGGTCTCTAAATGGGTTATTTTGAGGAAAGCTGTTCTCCATCTTCCCAGAGTAAATGGACCAGCACAGCAAGAATGTGTCAGGTCAGAAATAAGAAAGATGTCCCGGACAGCAAGGGTGTGGTGACACAGCAAACCAGGGCATCAGAAGTGGGGTTGTGTACAGGTCCTGCACCGGAGCGTAGAGTGGCCTGAGGAGAGTGGAATGAAAGGAACAAGGGAGGACTAAAAACTGGGTGTGCTGAGTTTAAGAAACCGAGATAGTCACTGTTTTTGACAATGTTTTGTTTAGCCCTAGCCAGTTTGGCTCCATGGATGGAGCGCCGGCCTGCGGATTGAAGGTTCATGAGTTCTATTCCAGTCAAGGGCTTGTACCTCAGTTGCAGGCAACCAATAGATGTGTCTCTCTCACATCGATGTTTCTCTCTCGCTCGCTCTAAAAAATCAATGGAAAAATTTCCTCGTGTAAGGATTAACAGCAACAATAACAAAAATGTTTTGTTTATGTAAGAGTGAGAAAATACTCTTAAGTTGTTATATGTGTCTCTTCTTAATAGACTTTTAAAAGAGGAAGAAAAACTGGGGTCCCCTTTTGTGAGACAAGAGGCTCCTTCACCCTGTAACCCTCTATCCATCCCCTTCAAAAATCCCCTTTTAGCCCTAGCCGGTTTGGCTCAGTGGATAAAGTGCCAGCCTGTGGACTGAAGGGTCCCGGGTTCGATTCCGGTCAAGGGAACATGCCCAGGTTATGGGCTCGATCCCCAGTAGGGGGCATGCAGGAGGCAGCTGATAAATGATTCTCTCTCATCATTGATGTTTCTATCTCTCTCCCTCTCCCTTCCTCTCTGAAATCAATAAAAATATATAAAATAAATTAATTAGATTAAAAAATATTTTATTGACATCAGAGAGGAAGGGAGAGGGAGAGATAGAAACATCAGTGATGAGAGAGAATCATTTATCACTGCCTCCTGCATGTCCCCTACTAGGGATCGAGCCCGCAATCTGGGCATGTGCCCTTGACTGGAATCAAACCTGGGACCTTTCAGTCCACAGGCCGATGCTCTATCCACTGAGCCAAACTGTCTAGGGCAAATATATATATTTTTTAAATCCCCTTTTAACTACACCAAGAGAACAGTGGCCTGTTTGCAGGAAGAGGAATGGGCTTATCTGTCATTATTGCCTTCATCTCAGCACCCAGGACCATTTGATGTCCACTATCCAGATGGTGGCATATAAGTGAACAGGCTGAACACAGCAGGGGGCACTGCAAGAAAGGCCCTGTGGTCAGAAGCTCCAGCTGAGCCACCAGTGTCACCAGTACCCAGTTCTATAGCCTCCTCTGGGTGCTCCTCTGTGAAATGAGCTAAGTGGACCAGACGGTCCCTGACTCATTTCCATCTCTAACAGACTGGAATCCTGAAATTCCCCTGAGAAGCCAGGCTATTCAGTGCCTGCCCTGTACATGGCCAGCCAGCCACTCCTCCCACCTTCTTCAAAGCTGAGCCGGACAAACAGGTCCCTCTCCAGACTAAAGGGTGAACCAGGGAGAGAGCAAGGCCGGCCTTAGATGGGCCACGAGGATCCAGGGTTCCAGCCCAGTGCAGAGGGCTGCTGACTCATGAGGACTCCCTCCTCACTCCCGCCCTCCCTCTGACTCTTCTGGTTTCAGAGGAATTCACTAGTGGATCTGCCTGCTGGGGACACAGGAGGTCACAGACCAATTCTCTGGGGCTTCGGCCACCAGCCATGCTCACCAGAGACTGGCACTGACCATTTCACCTCACCATGCCTCAGTTTCTCCAGCTGGAAAATGAGTTTAATATTATATTGAGTTTAATATTAACCCTCCAGAGAGTTGTAAAAATCAAATGAGAAAATACACATAGAACACGTAGAACATTGCCTGACCTCTGATAAACAATAAATGTTGTATTTTTAGTTATTATTTCATTAAATCCTCGCAAGAGGCCAACAGGGTAGATAATGTTATTTTCCCTATTTACAAATGAAGGAATAGAAGCTTAGAAGAATTAAGTCACTTGCCCAAGGTTACTTAGCTAGGATATGAGGAAGTCAAGATTTGAGCTCCAAGACCAACTCCAGAGCCCATGCTTAGAGCCCATGCTCAGATCCCTCATTCAAACACCTCGTCTGTTGAAACTTCTCATCACTTCTCATAGCTTCCCATCCAAGACCCCCTGATGACAATGGAAGGCTTACAGAGTAAGTGGATTCCACACCATTCAGCCCCTTCCATATCCCCCAGGACCCCAATCCTATGCAACCACCAGGAGGAAAAGAAGGTAGTCAGAGACAGAGATTCTTACTTGTAAGAGCTGAAATGAAACTCACTCAGCTAGGGTAAGCCCACCCCTCACTTTGCCAACCAGACAGCCATAGTCAGGGAGGCAGAGTGACCTGCTGTTTGTCACAAAGCTGGAGATGGGGTCGGGTGTAGAGGCCTGGGGACAGGAGAGGGAAAGTGTCCAGGCCATCAGGGAGAGGCTGAGCTCAGCCACACTCACCTCTGAGCAATGCCAAACTGCACAGCCTCAGCCCAGGGCTGCCAGCACCGGCAGTTCTGAGCCTGCTCCCTGGCTGCTGTCCCACTCTCATGACACCCTGGCCACCTCCTCATTGAGCTCAGCTGGGGATGAGGTTTGGGGCTGGCACTGGCCCAGGGAAAGGGGGAAGTGGCCAGTGTTTACTTTCATGGCTATGACTACAGGTGGGAGCTGGAGAAGAATGTAGAGCTGAAAGGGAAGGAAGGGAAATATCTAGAGAGTGAGGATGATTCATGCCCAAAGACTAGGAGCCAGAAATCAGGTCATCTGGAGGGGCTCACAGTCTCCAGGGGCTAAAAAGGACTATTAAGGTTCCCCATTGGAAGCCAGAATTTTCCTAAAACACAGTGAGCATTCAACTCCTACTGGATACACTCCAGTGACAGGGAGCAAGACTGTTCTACTTGCAGGCAGCTTGAATCACTAGAACATTCTTCGTCACAATGCCTATTACCAAGACATTCAGACTCTGTCCTGTCCTTGCCATATTACAGATCTAAGTTTGCTCCCCTCTCTTATGACCCCGATCCCTCATCAGAAAGGAGCCGGCACCTCTCCTTTCTCCTGCAAGACCCCCCAGACCCAGCCGGCACAACCGCAGAAGTGGGTGGGCTCAGATGCAGGACTTGCTGGCTGTCAAGGTTTTCAGGTGCAGCGTCAGGAAAGCATCTCCTTCCCCTGGAGTGTGGCCACCATACTCCTAGCCAGTTGAGGCCTAGGCCCAGGCTCCCCTGGGGGCATCCGAAGGTTAAGGCTCTGGAATCTGCAGAGAGGCTGGTGCTACTGGGGTTACAGCAAGAGGGTGTGTGTGTGTTGGAAGGAGGGGTGGAAAGGAGCAGCTGACTGGCCCAGGCAGCGTGCCCTCCTCCCTGCCAGGAATGGATGCCCAGAGCCAGAGTGGAAAGAATAGCTCAGAGTGCACATCTCAGGAAACCCCGCCCAGCAGGCCTAGGAGGGCAGCCCCGGCCCACTGCAACCAGGACTCTTACTACAGTCTCTTTTCCTCCCTCTTCCTTTACCTAACCCAACTCCCCCACCCAAGAAAACACGTCACCCTCCTACCCCAGCATATAGCCACCAGGGCAGAGGAGGAGTAAAAAGATACACCCAGGAGTGTCTGGGCATGTCACCAGGCCTGACGCACACAGACCAATGGGCCCAGAATCCACTTATCCTCTGTCTGCCTGGCCCCTGGGATTAATAGGATGACGCTGAGTGGATCTAAAAACTGAAACATCAGAACTGGGTTGGACTTTAGAAATCATCTGGTCATTTGACAGACTAGGAAATCCCAGAGCCAAGAAAGTTCCTGCCCCAGCCCACGACAAGCCCTCTGGGTCATGGGTTTGGAACGTCATTCTCAGCCCTGCCCACTGTCTGAGAACTCAGAGAAACAGAAGGCAGCACACACACCCTGAGGCAGAGCCAGAACAGTCCACTCATTTCCCCAGTTCTCTGTGCCTCCTGCTCAGAAATAGATAAGACTGTCAGCCCATGACTTCCTTCCCAGTCCAGGTCTAACCAGGGCACTCTCTCCAGTCAGAGAGTGAGAGGGGCGGCTCCAGTCTCCAAGCTGCCCTGGAGAGCAGGGAGGACACAGGCATCCACAGCTCCCCCATCACCCTTTGCTGAGGGCAGAATTGTGTCATCAGTGTGGTAATCTCAAAGACCCCAGGCAAGTCAGTGGTCAGAGTGGCCTGAGAGTGCAGTTTAGGGAATGAGGAGGCCATTAAACAGGCAGGGAAAGAAGAGAATCACTTACAGTAAGTAGTAAGTGCTGTGTACTTACCACGCAACACTTGGGCACATGGGATACCCACAAGGCCCCTATGAGATGCATATTCTTTTTTTTATTGATTTCAGAGAGGGAGAGAGAGAGAGAGAGAGAAGCATCAATGATGAGAGAGAATCATTGTCGGCTGCCTCAGGCACACCCCCTATTGGGACTCGAACCGGCAACCCAGGCATGTGCCCTGTCTGGGAATTGAACCATGACCTCCTGGTTCATAGGTCTATGCACTGAGCCACACCAGCTGGGTGAGATGCATATTCTTATTCCCACTCTACAGATGACAAAACTGAAATTAAGAGAAAAACAGATCTAAGGTCCCATAGCAGGTGGACAGCAGAGATGGGTTTGAACCTAAATCTGATGTCTGATTTTACACCTGCCTAGAGCAGATGCCTCTGAGACACCCCACCAGTCACCTGTGTGATGAGGTCAGCACCCAAGGCCGGCTGAGGTAGAAAAGATCTTTGCTGTTGATACCAGTCCCCTCCCCCTTGTAGAAAGTCCATCCAGGCCAGGGCCCTGGGTTAGGAGGCAGGGAGCTGAGTTCTTGTCCTGGCCCAGGTCCTGACTC
Source organism: Myotis daubentonii (assembly GCF_963259705.1). Classification (NCBI taxonomy): domain Eukaryota; kingdom Metazoa; phylum Chordata; class Mammalia; order Chiroptera; family Vespertilionidae; genus Myotis; species Myotis daubentonii. The sequence continues at coordinate 21,992,802 of NC_081846.1, forward strand.
CACTGTGTGAGTCAGGGTAGGCCACTTCACATCCCTGGGCTCAGTTTTCTCATCAGTGAATGAGCACACTGAACCAAAAGATCGAAGTCCATGCCAAGTCTAACAGTCTCTGATTCTGAATGAACTGCCCGAGCAAACCAGAACAGGAGACTTCAGGGCAGATTGACCTACTTCCTGAAGAATCTAGGCTGAGGTCACTACTCATGTTAACTGCTCTGGATGACCGTCTACCGAGGCAAAGGCATGTGGCATGTTCTGGGTATGAAGGTGGCCAAAACTTCTCCTCCCCAACTGCCTCTGAACCCTACAGCCAGCATCTCCTAGGGCCTCACTCACCCCAGAACCTGAAGCGAAACAAGGTAGCACTAGAAAAGAAAGACTGAGGCAGAAAGCCAAGAAACCTGGGTTTAAGTTCTGACTATCACTAACTAGTTGTGGGAATCCAAGCAAATGACCTCCCCTACCCTCCTTTTCACCCAGATCAGCCCAGGTGGGGGAGAGGAGGAGAGACTTGTTATGGGGACCGGAGAGTGGAGAGCAAGAATCATCACCCAGGCCTTCCCTGGACTGCTCTAAAGAACACAGCCCAGGAGATGGGAATGGATGACCTCTGAAAACAGATCAGTCTGAAAAGCAACCCATATCCCCTTTTGGAAATTCACAAGGCACAGTGGCATACTAGGCTGCTGAGAAGTCCTGCAGTGAGCAAACCTGTTCAACTTTTGTTTAACCCAGTGTTCCTTCAAACTTTCTCAAGCCCGAAACATTTTTATCAAAGCACACCTAATGAATAATATTCTATGCGTGCTGAGCAGGCCACCTTTGTTTTACAGATAGACCCAACCTTGAGAATGACTCATGTCCTAACTCCTCATATCTTTACTTTTTTCTTAATGTTTATTTATTGACTTTTTTAAAGTTTTTATTGATTTCAGAGAGGAAGGGAGAGGGAGAAACATCAGTGATGAGAGAGAATCATTGATTGTCTGCCTCCTCCACAATCCCCCACCGGGGATGGAGCCCATACCCTGGGCATGTGCCCTGACCTGGAATTGAACTGTGATCTCCTGGTTCATAGGTTGACACTCAACCACTGAGTCACACTGGCTGGGCTATTTATTGATTTTTGAGAAAAGAAGGGAGAGAGAAAGAGAGAGAGAAACATGGATTTGTTGTTCCACTTATTTATGAATTCAGGATCCCTGAATTGGGATCGAACCTGAAACCTTCTCATATCTTTTTTTTAAAATTGAAGTATAAATGACATATAACATTATATAAGTGTCAGGTATACAACATAATAATTCAATATTTATATATACTGCAAAATGGTCACAATAAGTCGTTATCATCCATCACCATACAAACTTACAAAATGTTATTTTTTGTGACAAGAACTTTTAAGATTTACTCAGCAACTTTCAAACATGCACCACAATATTACTGAATAACTCCTCATATCTTAAAACCTCGGCCCTTACATACAGCCTCTCTGAGCAGTCACATGAAGTACCAGGCATGCCCCCTCTCCGAGAGTCAGCTAGCTCAGTGCCAGGATGGGTCCTCTGTGGGGGTCCTTCCTCTCATCCCTCCCCCTCCCTCCAAGCTGCTATTATAATCTCCACAGCAGGATTTACTGCCAATGCTGGGTGACATCTCCAACTAGCATAGAACCGGGAGGCTGGCATTCCCTGACATCACCTTAATGTAACAAGAAAAAATACAAATCATTACACACAAGAAGGACTCATTCTTATCTTCCTCCCTGCCCACTGTATTGAGTACCCTCTAGGTACCCAGCACTGTGGCCTGTGGACTTCTGGATATCATTTCTACTTCAAAAAAACCAACACACACACACACACACACACACACAAACACAACCAGGGTTTAGCTTAGAATCCCCGAGTCCTAGGGTTGGAAGATTCTGTTAAGGCCATCCCCTCCAGGCGTTTCCAACAGAATACTCCAGAAAGCCCACATCATTTTGCTAGCGGAGGCCTTCCCAGAGAGCTGTATGAGCTTGAGCTTTCACTCCCTGGCCCTCCCTCTGAGGACACACAAGTGTGTGTCCCTTCTCTGGGGCCTCTGCTCTTTCTAAGGGCCCAGGGTGAGAAGTTGGGGGGATGGAAGTGCTCTGAGGTGGACAGCTTGCAGGTAAGGCCCCCATTCCCATGGGAGGAGGCTAAGCTGAGGTGGCTATTACTCAGCCTGACATGAGGTTCTCCCCACACTTAAGGTGTAACCCATCATTACCTCTCTGAGGTGCCCATTTTTACTATGAGGCCCTGAGATCATGGCATAAGGAGACAGTATATCAGGGCCCTTGACACTGTGAGGTCCCACCACTTTCTTCTGAGTTACAAACGGGGTCTCTGGGTCCTCATGACTGGAGAGACAGGGAGCGCAGGCAGGTGAGAAGGAAGTGTGGCTGCCTCTTAGTCCCAGACAAAGCGGCCCCAGGGAAGCACCTCGCTCCCCCGCCACCACTGGCCAGGCCCAAGGCGCCAGCTTTGAAACCAAAGCTCACCAATGAGATGAATATTTCAGAGCCCCAGAGAACTGGACACCTGAGGGACCTGCCATGACACGTGTGTGGCTCTGACCCTGGTTCCCAGGCCTACCCCCACTTATCCCATGTCCAGGTCCCTCAGATAGAACCCCACAGCTAGAGGCCCCAGTGGGCTGAGAGGGGGAGAGACCCCCCAGGGACAAGAACTGATGCAGAAATCACAAGATCAGGGCCAAGCCTCCCAGCATTCTTCCTCTACTTGCCCTCCCACTGTCCCCTGGCTCCTTCCCCAATCTCACTTGTTTACCCCTTTTCCATTTTCCTGCTTGCTTTTTACTCTGACCCAAAGAGGACAGGAGAACAATACTGTCCCTGTAGCTTTCTGAACAGCCTGAGGAAGTGGCAGGAAGCAGGCAAGGTGAGACAGAGCCACGGTGACAGAGGTGCCCACTTCCCCACCCACGGCCAGGGGCTGCTCGCTGTTTCCACCCTGTCGCTTCCCCCACTCACTAGGACTCTTTTACCTGTCTACACCTGGGCTGGCGCAGGGGCAACCTGCGGCCGGGTGGGTCCCGCGCCATCTCGTGCTCCCACCAGCTGAGGGCCATCAGAGCCCTCACTCCACGCACAGCTGGCCACTCTGGGGATGGCACTGTGGACACGCCCTGCGACAGACGCGCGCCAGAAAGAGGGGCACATGACACCCTCAAACCCTGGCCCGCCCGCCGGTGCCCACAACCAGCCGCTCGGCTCCCAAAGATAAACGGGTGGCACCCGCCTGCCCCAGGCGCAAGGGGGAAAGCGAAACTCCAACAGAGAGAGCGACGGATCCGCGTTCTGGCACCGGCAGCCGGGGCGGGAGCGGCCCGGCCCGCCGCGCACTCCGAGAAAGTTTGGGGGTCCCGGCCCAGCACCGCCCCGGCCCTGAGTCAGTCCCCGCCGGCCCGCAGTCCCCAACTCCGGAGGGCCGCGGCCCCCTGACTTGCCTGGCAGATCCTGACGGTGCGTTCCCGGCCTCCAGGCGTCGCAAGTCTGGCACCACCCGCCCGGCCTGGGCAGGACTGGGCTCTGCGCCCCGCCCCGTCGCGTCGGCCCCTGGGGCGGGCTCTCTGGGCGCCGCCAGTGGGGCGCTGGGGTCCGCCCCGGTCCCGCCCACGCCCGGCCTGTGGCCGTGACGAATTCGCTAGTCCTGTATTTTCGGATTTAAAGGCAATACGTGATCACTGATGGAAACTTAAAAACACACAAATACAGGATGAAAGCACTTCATCCCACCCCCTCCCGACTCCCAGCGGGAAGTACTTGCTCTTGGTGCTTCTTTGCCTTTACGTATTTTACTTGTTTTTCTAGAGTGACGTCATATTGTATGATAAGTTTTGTTTATTGCTTTTCTTTAATATTTAACACAAGCATCTTCTTGTTACTAAATATTTTTCAAAAGCAACTTTTAACCCTGGCCGGTGTGGCTCAGTTGGTTGAACGGCGTCGCAGGCACCCAGAGGTCGCTGGTTCCATTCCCAGTCAGCGCACAAGCATGGGTTTCAGGGCTCCATCCCCGGTAGGGGGCGTGCAGGAGGCAGCCGATCAAGGTTTCTCTCTCATGGACGTTTCTTTCTCTCCCTTTCCTTTCCTCGCTCTTTAAAATCAATAAAAACAGATATATATATATATATATATTTTTTTTAAGTACAGTTTTAATGCTTCAAAGTATTCTATCACATAGCTATGCTGACTTATTCTACAATTAACTACTGAACATTCAAATTGTTGCCCATTTTTTCATTATTAGATATAAGTTTGTGATCAACATCTTTGACAATCCTAAGCTTTTAAGCCAAATGCACTTTTTAGGTTTAAAACTTCAAACATTCAACTATAGAGGTGAAACTTAGAATCCATGGGGCCAAGACATTTCCTGCTTGAAGTTGATTCAACCAGGAAAGCAGCTGTTAAGAGTCAGAGTCCTGAATTGAGATGTAAATTACTACTGTCCGTGCACACCCTTGGGCTGAGGGATTTGCATCCCTCTCTCAACCCTCACAGCCACAAACGGAAGAGGCACTATCAGTTTGACCTTAGAGATGAGGAATGGGTTCTGGGAAGTTTAGAAACCCTGCCTGAGTTTACACAGTTCCCAAGTTCTGTTTTTTCCATTACACCAAGGCTGACGCTGCTGGTGGCTGCAGCTTTATTTAAGGTGCTTATCTCGTGTTAATAGCTACAGATCAACACTACCACAAAACGTCTTCACGGGCTGCTGACCCTTTTCCTTTTGAATGCATGAGGGTTGACTTGACAAAACACATCTAGGGATGAATACAGCTAGACAGCCAAGACAACCTGAGCAATTCCTGCTTCCAACCCTCTCACTAAGCACTTTTCCTGACATTATTATCCCCTGTGGCCAGTCCAGCTCCTTTAGAGAGCAAGGCTTGGGAAGGAAGGGCCTGGGCTGGACTTACTGGAAGCTCATATGCATTCTCAGCATAAGTGAAAGCAACCTGTTTACTACTAAACATAGTAAGCAAAGTTGCCACTTAGATTGTATGTTTCAGGCTAATCAAAATAGAAATGTTTCTTAAATTGCCTTCCCCCTCCACACACACACTGTATGTTTATTTGTATAGGTAGATATACCTTCACTAGGAGTTACTTTAGGGGACTGACAGGTGGACATCATGGTGAGCAAACCCCCAACCACTCTAACCTGTTACCAAACAAGGAACCTGCCCCTGAGCAGGTTTGCTAGGGCCAGCCAGTAGTGTGTGAATTGAGGTGACTATGAGGGTATGTTAATTAAAGCTGGGGACAGACCTAGCTGGTTTGGCTCAGTGGATAGAGCATGGGCCTGTGGACTGAAAGGTCCCAGGTTCGATTCCGGCCAAGGGCATATGCCTGGCTTGTGGGCTCGACCCCCAGTAGGGGGCGTGCAGGAGGCAGTCAATCAGTAGTTCTTTCTCATCATTGATGTTTCTATCTCTCTTTCCCTCTCCCTTCTTCTCTGAAATCAATAAAATATATTTAAAAAATATATAAAAAATAAAGCTGGGGACAGTAAAACAGGAAGGGCTTAGGTTAGGTTAGAAGAAGCAACAGGAGAGCCTAGGCTGGATTGCCTTAGCTCTCTGGGAGTCAGAGAAAAGAGGGCCTCGAAGACAGGTTCAGAGGATTAGCCTGGGATGAGCTGCCACTGCCATGCTCCCCTGGTTGCAAGGCTCTTGAGGTCCCTTAGAGTTTAGTAAATGGGTGCCTGTGGGGGAAGAAGAAGGGGAAGGTAATGACGTGCTCCCCAGAGCAAGAGGAGCTGGGTTCTTTATCTTGAGGCTTTTATCTCTCTTGCAGGTGGGAGTGTTAGGGGAGGCCTCGGGGGAGGGTTTCAGCAGAATATTCATCAGTTTTCCAGGTGTGTTCTTCCAGGGTCATGGTCTCTACTGATTGGTCAGTACCAGGGCAGGGTCGTTAGTCGCTGTTGCTGGTCCTGGCGTTGCCCACCTGGTTTTTCTGCTTTTCTGAGCCTGGAGCTGAAATACAACTAAGGCCTAGATGTTATGTATCTGGCTGTAAATTGCTCAGCCAATTTTTTCAGCTCTTTGTCTGTTTCCCCATCCCATTTGTCCTGGCTTACTAGTCTATCTCAGACTATTATCAGTGGAAGTGGAGTTCTTGGGGTGCCATGAGGAAAATAATTTCCTGAGGCCCCCCACAGGATGATGGGGTTTCATGGAAAGCTTTATTAATGATGTAAAATTAAGGAGGTTCCCCTCCAAACTCCCATCTCTGTCCATCTTGCCATGGAGGAAGTCCAATCTTGTCTTCAGCACGGCCAGAATTAAGGCCACTGCCCAGAATTTCTGTTCCATATTAAAGTCTAGTCCAGCATCTGACTAGCTTATATTTCCAGCTGCAGTCCATTGCGTGAGGGGTCCACATGGCCATGGACCATGCAGCTGCTTCAGGCCACATGGCTCTGGAGAGAGAACATTCAAATACATGGAGCAACAGAGAAAAGGGGAGGGAACTCTTTGGGGATTTTTAATTTTCCAAGATTTTGTGTATTTCTGATGGGGTTCACCCTTTAGCCAATCCACTGTTTCCCAGGCCAAACTGTCAGGCAAGCACCTCCCCTTTGTCACTGACTTCACTGTGCATGTGCCCATCTCCCCCTTTGTTTGGTCCCTTCCCCCAGTGATCTGCAGGGAATGGACCGGTGGTTCCCTGGGGAGCATGAAGCTGTAGCTTCCTGGGGAAGCTGCCAGATGACCATGCTTACAGTGTCTGATTCTCTCTTTGCTCTTTTCCTATTATTAATATCAATAACTAGCTAATTATTCTGATAACAAAACCCTTCGATCTAAGTTCAGTTCGTAGGGACAGAAGGCCTCATTTTAGGAAGTCTCCTTCCAAACCGTGAGATCACCAGCAAGAGTTCATGGAACAAGTATAGTTCTGCTCAATTTTATCCTCCCCCTCGATCACAGTGTGGAGCCCTAGGTGAACTGCAAGGCCTTGTAGAATCTGGCCAGACCTCTGATATCCCTGCATGCTCTCTTACACTTTGGCACCCTTTCCAGAAAGCACCCTCCACTTTCTAGAACTTCCAAAGTAGAGACATCTCCAAGGACATTGTTTTCCAGGCAGCAATCACATCTGCCCCGTGGGAAAGTGGAATGTGGGGACTCAAACAGAAAAACCACACAAGCCTTGCTGCAGGCTCTTTCTCCTGAACCCATTTTCTGATCATGGAGTCAAGATTATAATCCTAAAAGAGCATCTGAGGCACCAGGCCCAGAGTGAGGGTTTACAATAAGCATTCAATAAGTGATTTCCTTCTCCTGACCCCTTTTAACTCCTGTGTCAAGATAAGAAGCATCCAAACCTATAGAGAATTTTTGAGTTGATTTGAGACAAATTGACAATTGCTGGGAAGCAAAATCTCAAGGGATTGAGAAAATGCTCCAGAGAATGCAGTTTTGCAGCTTATTTTATACATTAGAATCAAAGGAGATGTAGAGAGGTTACATGAAATCTGTTGATGGTACATTAAGGGGGCAGGAGAAAGCAAAGTGGGGAAAACTCTGGGACTGGATAAAAAGTGAAACAGAGACACATACTTCTTTTACAGTAGTGGGTATAGGATAGTTAACAATGATCACCTACAGCACATAGAGATGGTATGCAGAGAACAAGATAACATGAGGGGCTCTGTGGTCTCATACTCTGCTGCGAGATTGTGCCCTGAGGGATCTGAAAAAGATTACTCTGACCATCCAAAGGTATGTTATCATAGATGCAGAAAGACAACAGTCAGCTGAGTTAAGGTAAAAACTGATCTTTGGTCAAAGAAACTAGAGACCCAGGACATGACAGCCCTCCATGACTCACGTTTTCTGCTGTTGTGCATCCATTTATTCAACTAAACATTTGTTTACTTATCTCAGACCAATGACTCAGATTCAGAAGTTTCCTCAGAGCAAGGGCAGTGAGAGATCAGATTTGGGGGCTAGAGATCCCTCCGTGATTCACTTTTATTTATTTATTTATTTTTAAAATATATTTTATTGATTTTTTACAGAGAGGAAGGAAGAGGGATAGAGAGTCAGAAACATTGATCAGCTGCCTCCTGCACACCCCCCACTGGGGATGTGCCCAACCAAGGTACATGCCCTTGACTGGAATTGAACCCGGGACCCCCCCGAGTCCGCAGGCCAACGCTCTATCCACTAAGCCAAACCAGCTAGGGTTCACTTTTATTTTTTAAAAATATTTTTTTTATTGATTTCAGAGAAGAAGGGAGAGAGAGAGATAGAAACGTCAATGATGAGAATCATTGATCAGCCGCCTCCTGTACACCCCCTACTCTAAATCTAGACCACAACCCAGGCATATGCCTTGACCTCATGGTGATGCTTAACCACTGAGCCATGCTGGCAGGCCCTCCATGACTCACTTCCATTAGGAACTATGGATGAAAGGGGCCACATGCTGACCTGACAAGCTCAAGGGAGGCCTGCATGGCGGTCTTGCAAACTCGGAGACCTAAAGTAACCACAAAGGATGGTCTGAAATTAAATTTTAACTAAAAGCAGTTATGGTGGGCAGTTATGTCCTAGGCCAGTATCTTCACTGACAAGATCAACCTTTACCTTAACTGAGCCTATCTGTCTTTTTGCATCTATGATAACATACCCTTGAAATGCCTGGGTAACTTGTGACTTCCTTTATCTGGAGCCCCTGGGCCACAACCAAATGTGCTGGGCGCCAGGACAGATACCACAAATTCCTTCATCATCATGTTAATTGTTCCTGCTCCCACCTAAGTATGTGTCCATCATTTTACTTTTTATCCAATCCCAGGGGTTTCCCTGCTTTGCTTAGCCCTCTTCTTAATCTATCACGAATGAATTTCATGTAACCCACCTATGTTCCTCCTTTGATTGCAATGTATAAATACGGACGTAACCCCGCCATTCTCTGGAGCATTATCTCAATCCGTTGAAGTTCTGCTTCCTGGCATATGTCGACAGTTTGGCTCAAATAAACTCACAAAAATTCTTTACAGGTTTCAATGTTTTTTTTACGTTAACAGAACTTTTATGTTCAAACCAACATCTGTGGTTACTTCCGGTCTCTTGAGTTTGTAGAGTCCTCCATGCCGGCGTCTTCTGAGTTTGTCAGGTTTAGTATGTGGCCCCTTTTTCATCCACAAGGGAACAGCACTTGAAGCGAAGGGCTTAGATCCCATTGTCCCAGCAATCTAAGACTGGGCAGGTGGAGTGGGGTGGGAATGGTGAGAAACAGAACTAGGCAAGAGGCAGGGAGCCAGGAATTGAGATTTTTACCCAGAGAGCAATGGGGAGCCATGAAACTGGCAATAGCTATTTGGAGGGAAGTTGGAAGGGTAGGAGTGGCGTGGTAGTGCCCCTGGGGCATAGTCACCAACTTCTGAGACTAAGGATGAGGACAGGCATGTCGATGTAAGAAACATCCAGCTCTATAGAGAATTTTCATAGGAGTTTATTTGAGCCAAACTGACTAACATGCCAGGAAACAAGGTCTCAGATGCTCCAGAGAGTAAGTTTGTAGCTTCTTTTATGCATTTGAGATTAAGGAAGGGAAGATTGGAGAAACCAAGGTAGTGACTGGGGATTGGATTGCAGGATTGTTAACACAATTATGTGTTCCCGTTAATATACCCTTTGAGGAGTCTTACTTCTGGTATTTCAAAGGTGTGTTAACCTTTGCACAAACCAATGGACAGGCTGGCTTAAAACTCTTCAAGAAGTTCTAGGTCTGTGTCATGACACCAACCATGACCTGCCCAGTTAGGAATTTAATTAGCTCACCCTGTGAGGTTACTTTCCATTTTCCTTTTTTTTTTAATCCACAACCAATTAAATTTGAACTCAAACAAATAATTTTTTGTATAAGTATGTTCCATTGTCCCATACAGCATTGGGGAAGTATCCATTGCTTATCTGAAGTTTAGATTTAACTGGATATCTTGTATTTTTCTGGCAACCCTGCCCTAGGAGGAAAGTCAAGTCAGTGGTAGCAGGAAAGGGGCTGGAGAAATAAAAGGGATCAAGCTGATGTTTATTTTAGGGAAGGAGTAGCCAAAGTTTAGTGATTGATGAGAGGAAGGGTGGGCCCCTGGAGTGGTTCCCAAGAGCCCGGGCGGAACTCCAGGGAGTGGGTGAGAAACCCTAACTGGATTGGTGGATCCAAAGAACTTTCTCGGCAGCCAGGTCCCCTGCAGCCCAGCCTCCAGGCTCCACTAATCGGCCTACACACTCCTCCTGCAGGTGCCTGATACAAGAGCTTACGGTTACTCCACCGAGAGGTGGAGTTGCTTAGACAAATGCCCTAACTTCCTCAAAGAAGTTGCCTTTTCCAGAGCACTTTGTATTTACTGAATGAGGCATTTAACCCAGCCCAGGGTAAACATGGCTCTTTCTCCCACTGGAGGGCAAAGACAAAGTCTCATTCATCTCTAAGCCTCAGCACAGCCCTGCCCCATCATCTGTTGAATTGAGGGAACTCAAATACTCTAAATTAGGGTCAGCACAAGGCTCTCAGACAGAATGACAGATATATTAGGGGAGGAGGGGGGGACAGTTAGAGCTTTTCCCCCTAAAAATTAGCCTTACTATATGTAAACATTAGTTAGCACTTTCATAAACAAACTAGAGGCCCAGTGCACGAAATTTGTGCACAGGTAGGGTCCTTAGGCCTGGCTGGTGATCAGGGCCTTCTGGCTGCCGCCAGCTGGGGCCACCCTTCGTTCCTCACTGCCCCCTGGTGGTCAGTGCATGTCATAGCGAGCGATTGAACTCCCGGTGGAACTCCCAAGAGAACACTTTGCATATTAGGCTTTTATATATATAGACTAGAGGCCCGGTGCACAAAAATTTGTGCACTCGGGGGGGGAGGGGGGTCCCTCAGCCTGGCCTGTGCCCTCTCGCAGTCTGGGACCCCTCGGGAGATAATGACCTGCTGGCTTAGGCCTGCACCCGGGTGGCAGAGGGCAGGCCCAATCCCTAGGTGCAGCCCCTGGTCGGGCTCAGAGCAGGGCCGATTGGGGAGTTGGGGCGCCGCCCCCTGTCATGCACAGAACAGGGCGGATTGGGAGGTTGCGATGCCACCCTCAGTCATGCACAGGGTAGGGCCTATTGGGGGGTTGGGGCACCGCCCCCTGTCACACTCAAGGCAGGGTCGATGGGAGGTTGCGACGCCACCCCCTGTCACGCACAGAGCAGGGCTCATCAGGGGGGTTGGGGCTCCATACCCTGTCACGCACAGAGCAGGGCCCATCAGGGGGTTGAGGAGCTCCCCCCTGTCACTCACAGAGTAGGGCCGATAGGGGAGTTGGGGCACCGCCCCCTGTCACACACAGAGCAGGGCGGATCAGGGGGTTGGGGCGCCGCCCTCTATCAACCACAGAGCAGGGCTGATCAGGGGGTTGGGGCGCCGCCACTGTCACACTCAGGGCAGGGCCAATGGGGAGGTTATGGCTCTACCCCATCACACACAGAGCAGGGCCCGGGGGGTGGGGGGTGGGGGGTGGGGGCGCCGCCCTCTATCACCCACAGAGCAGGGCCGATCGGGGTTGGGGCGCCGCACCCTGTCGCACACAGAGCCGCAGGGCGATCAGGGGATTGGGGAGCTCCCCTATCAGGCACAGAGCAGGGCTGCTCAGGGGGTTGGGGCCCCGCCCCCTGTCACACACAGAGCCGCAGGGCGATCAAGGGGTTTGGGCGCTGCCCCCTGTCACACTGATCCCGGTGCCGGGAGGCATATTACCCTTTTACTATATACGATAGAGGCCTGGTGCACGGGTGGGACCTGCTGGTTTGCCCTGAAGGGTGTCCTGGATCAGGGTGGGAGTCCCCACTGGGGTGCCTGGCCAGTCTGGGTGAGGGGCTGAGGGCTGTTTTCAGGCTGGCGGGTGACTGAAGCTCCCAACCACTCCTTTTTTTCTTTTTTTTTTTTATTCTGGGCCAGCTTTAGCTTTGAGGCTTGGCTCCAGCTCTTAGGCCTCCGCTGCTGAAAGCAGGTTTCTGGCCTTTGTTTACCTTCTGTATTTGAAACAATGTTGCGATCCTGCTGGCTGAAGCCCGGCGGACTAAAGCAGGTTTCTGGGGTTTTGTTTAGCTTCTATATTTGTAACATAGTTGCTTAGAGTTGCAGCTCAGAGGCCGGCAGGCAGCAGCAGGCGGGGAACGTTGGAGTCCTCCGTCACTGAAACAAGCAAACCTCATGTTCGCTTTAAGCTGCCTGGCTGCTGGCCGCCATCTTGGCTGGCAGTTAATTTGCATATTGCCCTGATTAGCCAATGGGAAGGGTAGCGGTCGTGTGCTAATTACCATGTTTCTCTTTTATTAGATAGGATAGATAGAGAGTGGAAAGAATGGTGGGTTTGGATGTCCCAGGCAGGAGGCTTTGTCACTGAATAACCATGAGGTCCATCTCTTTATCTATATAGTCAGTACTTCATAATGATGTTTTGGTCAAGGACAGACCATATATGCAGTGGTCCCATACGATTATAATGAGGCTGAAAATTTCTTATTGCCTAATGATAGTGTAGCTTTCTAACATTGCAGCGCAATGCATTACTCATGTGTTTGTGGTGGTGCTGGCATAAACAAATGTATTATGCTGCCTATTGTATAAACATGTAGCACATACACTTCTGTACAGTATCTAATACTTGATAATGATGATAAATGCTTATACTATACTTTTTATCATTATTTGAGAGTGTTCTGTAAAACAGTATGTGGTTGTACACTGGCAGCAGCTTCCTCCATTACCTGCTTACCAAGTATCTTGATTGCCTCATTTTCTCTTGTACTTGATTTAATCTCCTGTTGTTTTGTACAATAACGTGTCATACAGGTTTGTAGCCCAGGAGCAATGGACTATACCATATAGGCTAGGTGTGTAGCCGGCCATACCATCTCTACTTGTGTACATGCACTCTGTGACATTCTCACAATGACAAAATCACCCAACATTTCTCAAAGCGTATCCCTGGCATTAATCAGCAATTGACTATATATGAGTCTAAGCATACTGCTCTTTCCTACCTTCTACGACTTTTGAAACCTCAGATGAAATCATCTATATGAAAGCCTTGAAAAATGAAGGGATATTAGTGACTCTACCCAATAGACAGAACTACAAGTGGGTTGGGCAAGAGCTCCTCCTACCCGAGAGAGAAAGTGCTGCTGCCATTTGCGGAAAGCTGGGCCAGGAACCAGCCTGAGGGCCACAGAGCTGCAACTAGGACTCAGGGTGATGCTTTCCAATCTTCCCTGACCATCGGAACACCCAGAGGGCTTTTGAAAGTATTTGCTAAGTGATTCTTTTTTTAGATCTATGTATTGGAATCTTCCCGGAAGGCTGAAACAAATTCCCCCGAGTGAATCTGATTATCAGCCAATTTTGGTGCTCTAGAGACCTGGGCTCTGTTGAAATCGCTTTAGTGTCTGTGTGACATTTGGGATTATTACTACCTTCTCTGAGCCCTGGTAGCCTTATCTGCCAAAGGGAACAATATAGGGTGGTAAGGATTAAAAACAATAGTTTTCAAGAGCTTGGGACATAGCAAACACTGTTAATTATTATTATTGGTGGTGAGATAGAGGCCTAGTGATTCAGTGTTTAACACAACCTGAGTTTGGCCAGTGGTGTGATTGCCTTTGGAAGACTAAACAGGGCCTGGATGATGAATTTGCTATAGCTTAGGAGGCCCAGGTTCCAGCTGTGTGCCCTCACACCCTGCCTGCTGCACCATGGACCTTAGCCTCCTAGGTCATCCTGACCTGCTGGGGATTCCCAGCATTTGCAGCCCCCTCCTGGACAAGAAGCTCTTCATCATATTTCACTTGCATTTGTCTAAGCAACTCCACTCTCCAAAAAACCCAGCAGCTATTTTATTTCCTTTTATTTTATTCTCAGCCCAAGATAGTAGCTACCCTAGAACCTTTCCTTACCACCAACTGCACCCCCTCCATAATCTCAATTTCAAGCACCCTTCACTCTGACCACCATCTCCCTCTCCAGCGCTGACCCTGATTCCAACAACTCCACGTTGATCCACATCAAGATTGACAATCTAGCTTGGTCCACATGGCTCAGTGGTTGAGCATCAACTAATGAACCAGGAGGTCAAGGTCGATTCTCAGTCAGGGCACAAGCCGGGGTTTCAGGCTCGCTGTAGTACTTTCAACAATAAAGATCAATTAAAAAAAAAAAGATTGACAATCTATGCATCTTATCTGCTGTTCCTTGTCCCTTCCATCCTCACTTCCCTTCTTAACCAGCTTAGATCCATTATTACAATCACTCCTCACTCCTCTGCCTCTCTCTGCCTGTGGTACTCAGCAGGCAAAACCCCAGTTCTGCACCAACACATCTGAAAGGGAGGAGAAAAACATGCAGGTGCTGACTGATCTCACCTCCAGCTCATGAAGACTTAGGTTTTTCTGGTTCATTCACATTAACATTCCCATCCCTTTGTCCAATCTCTTCAAAACTCCAACACCTTCTTGGCAGTCTCACTCTCAACCTTGACCTTGCTTTCCTATGTCACTGAGCAAAGAAAAGCAATCAGAGAACTGCCACCTGTATCTCCATTTGGTTATCAAATAGGTGACTGTTTCTCAACCTGTAATGTGCAAACAAATCACATGGCGATCTTGTTAAAGGCAAATTCTGCTTTCATAGGGTTGGGTAGAGCTCAGAGTCTGCGTTGCTTAGGAGCTCCAGGTAATGCTGCTACTGCTGCTGTGTGGACCATACTCTGAGTGGTAAGGTCAAAGGCATCTCACCACTTCTAATCCACCTCACTATCCCCACCCTCCCAGCAGCTTCCTCCATCGCCCTCTGAGAGCCCTCCTGTGCAGGTTCAGAAGGATCTCCAGCCTGTGAGTGCTGTTGTTGAGACAGGCTAGAAAGCCAGGACAAGCAGGAATAGGGAAACTGAGACAGATAGTTAAACAGCCAAACAGTTTACAGCCATCTAATAAATTGCAAAATCCTCATCTTCTGTAATCAAGGATACATAAGAGTACATTTACACTTCTCCCCAACCAGAGCGTATATAGCTTAAGTCACCCTACTTAGGAAGACAGATAACAGAAATCCAATTAGTGCCCTTTGCCAACCATACCCAAGCACAGGTGAAGTAAGGGAATAGACCTCATGAATATTCTATTGATCCTCCCCTAAGGCCTCCCCTAAAACTCCCAGCCTTTAAAACTCCTCACACCCCACGCCCCACAAGGCCCCAGCATGTGTTCTTCCTACCGGGCGGGCGTGCTGGCGTCTTTCCCTCCCTCCTCTTCTTCCCCCACAGGCATGCATATTCTAAACTCAAAGGGAGCCCACAAGGCTTGCAACCAGGGAGCAGTGGGCAGCGGCAGTTCATCCTGGGCTAACCCCCTGACACTATCCCCAAAGCCCCCTTTTCTCTGACTTCTTAGCCAAAGCAGCCCAGCCTAGGCTCATTTCTCTACCCAGTCCCTCTCCTGTTGATTCTTCTATGCTAGGCTCTTCCTGTCCCTGCCCTCCATCCCCTGCCCATTTTTTTTTTTTTTTATAATTCTCCCCCGAGGATATTTTTTTCCATTGATTTTTAGAGAGAGTGGAAGGGAGAGACAGAGAAAGGGAGGGAGAGAGAGAAAGACATGGATGTGAGAGGCACAATTGGCTGCCTGCCTCGGACCTGAGCCGGGGATCAAACCTGCAAGTCAGGTAACTGCCCCTTGACTAGGAATTGAACCCTTGATCCTTCAGTGTGCAGGGCAACACTCTAACACTGAGAAACACTGGCCAGGGCTCACTGTCCCCTTTAATAAATGTCCTCCTGGATTCATGCTGTAAAATCTTTCCTGCACAAAGTCAAGAACCCACACAATACTGGCTGGCCCTAGGCAGGCCTGCTCAGGACCAGGTCTCCTTTCTGGTAACAATGTGACACATTTTCCACCCCCCTCTTTTTCTCTAATTAGAAATTCAAAAGAGGGGTGAGAGTGGAATGGAGGGGGTCAATGGGGGGAAAAGGAGACATATGTAATACTTTCAACAATAAAGAATTATAAAAAAAAAGAAAAATATTTTTAAAAATACAAGGAAGAAAACCCCCAAAAGATTCATCATACATGATAAAGTTGTCAAGAAATTCTGTTAGCCACATAATTTCAATTTTCCAGTAGCCACATTTAAAAAGTAAAAAAAAGCAGGTAAAAATAATTTTAATATATTTATTTAATCCAACAAGATATTATTTCAACATTTTAATCAGTATAAAATTATTACTGGGATTTTTTTTCATGCGAGGTCTTTATTTTATTTTTTATAATCTTTTTTAAAAATATATTTTTATTGATTTCAGAGAAGGGAGAGGAAGAGAGAGATAGAAACATCAATGATGAGAGAGAATCATGGATCGGCTACCTCCTGCATGCCCCACACAGGGGACCCAGCCCGCATCCTGGGCATATGCCCTTGACCAGAACTGAACCCAGGACCCATCAGTCTGCAGGCCGACACTCTATCCACTGAGCCAAACCAGCTAGGGCAGGAGGTCTTTATTTTATTTTTAATATTGTTTATTGATTTTGTGTGTGTGTGTGAGAGAGAGAGGTATTATTTGCTGCTCCACTTATTTATGCATTCACTGGTTGATTCTTGCATGTGCCCTGACTGGAGATGGAACCTGCAACTTTCAGGTATCAGGACAATACTCTGACCAAATGAGCTACTCCACCAAGGCCTCTTTAAATGTGGTATGTAGTTTACGTTTACAGCACATCTCGATTTGGATGTTGGGTCTTCATCAGAAATATTGAATGTTTATTTAGATATTATAAAATGCACAGTTGAAAAAGTAGGTTCACATACCCAGGTTCTTTATGTGAACTAAAAACATATTTGAGGTCGCGGCTGTGACGCGAGGGCTGGTCCTGGCCTGGCCCCGGGATGGTGATGTTCCGCAGCCTGGTGGCCTCAGCTCAGCAGCGACAGCCCCCGGGGGTGGGGGTGGGGGGTAGTCCGCACTTAAAAAACACACAAAAAAAACAAACATATTTGAGTGTTTTCCAGTAACTGAAACAATTTTCCATTTTTATATTTAAATATAAATGAATTAAAATTAAATGATTTAAAATTCAATTTCTCAGATGTACTGTACTAGCTATATTTCCAGCCATATGTGGCTATTGACTACCATATTGGACAGTACAGACCCATTGCAGTTATCATTCCGGGGAAGACTATAGCAGTGAGAGCTTATGTCATAATTTACCTCAGATCCACCCCCCAGATGCCTGCCCTGGGGCCTGCACTCAGTACTTTTTACTGAAATGAATTTATTTTCAAGTTAAAAATTGTTTCTATGAAGACCATCAGTTCCCAAACATGACCACTAGGGAGCAGGATCTGGCTAGCTAGCATCACTTGACAAGAAAAAGGGGAACCCTAACAGTTTTCTAGATAGCTGGAGGATCCTTCAGTGCCATGTTTTTTATACTGCTGGTCATGACCCATTCCTAAAATCAACTAAGTGGTTTGTAAGAACAGTTACAAAAATAGACTAGAAAAATGCAAGCACTTACAGTCAACCCCAGCCCCCACCCCATCCTCAGTTTCTGCATCTCTAATTCAACCAACTGCTGATCAAAAATATTCAGGGGGGAAAAATGTGAATGTTGTTGCTGATGTGTACTGTCATTATTCTCTAAACGATACAGTATAATAGCTATTTACATAGCATTTATATTGTATTAGGTTTCAAGTAAACTAGAGGTGATTAAAGTATATGGGAGGATTGTGTAAGTTATATGCAAACACCATGCCATTTTATTTATTTATTTATTTATTTGTTTGTTTGTTTGTTTGTTTGTTTGTTTATTTGTGTGTGTGTGTGTGTGGTGTGTGTGTGTGGGTGTGCATGTGTGTACACGGTGGGTAAAAGTTCGTTTTAGTTGTCTATATGGAAAATGATACAATAATAAATAATAATAATACAAGAATAAACTCTGCATTCCATGTATGCAACAACTGTAAGCCCACCCTGTGTATGGTGTGTGTGTGTGTCTCTGTGTGCGTAGTGGCAGGCATGCTGTGACTATTTCCCGGAAGGTGAAAGAGCTTGGGGTGTTCTGGAAACTTCCAGTGTGGCTGGAAACTGGTGAGCACTGGGGTGTGGCCTAAGAGGAGACTGGGGAGGTGGGTGGAGGCCAGATCTGTAGGACTTTAGGGATCATAAGGATTTTGGATTTTATCCTATAGGGAATTCATTGAATGGGCTTGAGCAGGGGAAGGACATGAGTTGGGTCATGTTTTAAGAAAATCCCCCAGATCTGGCTGGCGGATGGGTTGGGGAGTAGAGCATGAGAGCAGGGAGGTCATCTCAGAGCTGCCCCAGTTATCAGGTGAAAGGTGATGGCCGAAGAGTCAGTCCACCCCTGCCCACTGCCATCCCAAACCCACACGTCGTCTTTGGCCTCGCCTGGCGGGCTCTCTTCCATTTGGCCCCCATGTCCATCTCCACCCTTCACTGTGCGTGGAGCTGGCCAGTGCGGACACATCAATGGGCTGGCTCTTCGTCGGTGGAGAGCCTCACAGAAGAAGGAAGGAGGCAAGGCGTCCCTGAGGTCAGGTTTTTGGTCTTCTTCTCTGAAAGGTCACCAAGGCCTGGCTCATCCCTCAACCAAAGGGGACAGCTCTAGTCAGATGGCCCTGCCCATACAGCTCTGTCCCTCAGGTTCCATAGCTGCTCCTCCCTTCACCTGTCACGCCTGGAGGTGGAGACAGAGCCCCGCTGTCAGCCCTGGGAACTGCACTGCCATAGCCTTAGGGAGTAGTCCTTTCATAAAGCTGTCTTCCAGTTACCAGTTTGAGGGTGTTATCTGTTTCCTGGCAGGCTCGCTACCCTGGTTGGCAACGCAGTATCAGCAGAAAGAGCCTGTGGGGTCAGATAAGACCAGGACTGAATTCTGGCTCTGTCCCTCAGTAGCCCTGTGATGAGGCATGTCATTCAGCCTCCTTGAGCCCCAGTTGTTCATCTCTAACATGAGGACACTATTACCTTCCTTATAGGGTCGTTAGGATGATGAAATACTACTTGTAAGGGCTTGGTGCAGGCTCAGGGCACAGTAAACCTTCATACGTGTTTGTTCCGTTCTTCCTTCCCTGCAACCGGGCGGGCAAACACTTATTACCCTGCATGGCTCAAGCAGAGTGCTAGGCACTGGGGCAGGGAGACCCAGAAGTACAGGGCACTGTTTCTGCCTACAGGAAAGACACAGTCCTGCAAAGGAGATACAACCCCCCACCCCCACCTCTAGGATTCCCCCATCATTCAAAGTGGAAAGGAGTGAGGGCTACTTTTCAAGCCACTTATTTCTTTTTGACTACTATCTGGTAGGCATTTTTCCAGGGTCTGGAGATGGAGTAATGACCAGAATTGCAGAGAGTTGTGGTAATCAGAAAGGGGTTGAGCCCTGGCCAGGTAGCTCAGTGGTTTAGAGTGTAGTCCCAATATGCCAAGGTTGGGGGTTTGATTCCTGGTCAGGGCACATACAATAATCAACCAATGACGGCATAAATAAGTGGAACAACAGATCAATGTTCCTCTCTCTCTCTCTCCCTTCCTCATTCTCTAAAAACAATAAAGTTTTTTAAACTTAAAAAAAGGAAAAGGGTTGTTAAGGAGCTGTACCAAAGGTCGGGCATATCAGTCTTCCTGGGGACTGAACTCCCTGCCCTTTCCTCCCCTGGAAGAGCCTGCAGAACTCCCCAGACTGAGAGTCTTAATGAGTTAGTTACTCCTGGGAGTGATTTAGAGCGCCTCAGGTGTGCTGGGGCCGAAGGTACCTTGAGAAGTGTGCCTTAAGGACTCCCCCAGGCGTGGTGGGGCAGGTGTAGGGGGGGCAAAAACCCCAGGCCTCTGACCAGTGCAGGTTGACTGAAGGGGGTGGGGCACGTGATGGCAGTGGGAGCATAAAACACTAGAAAACTGGGCTGAGATCCTATTAAAGGTCAAGCAATGTGGATTTAATTGTGTAGACACTGGCTTTGAGCAAGGGGAAGACTTGATTCAATCCTGGGCTTCCAGAGGCTTTGACAATTATGTAATAAGGTGGATGGGAGCTGGAGGTGCCTGCAATGAACCAATTAGGGTGATGGCACTAGGAGGGGAAGGATCACACCCTTGGCGTGCACTCATAATATATCTACCAGAGTACCCACAAGGCCAGACGAATGATACAAAATGCAATAGCATCAGTGAACATTTAATAAGTAACTGTGATGATTTGGGCACAGCGTCCTTTACCTGAGTAACCGTAGTTAATCATCAAAATAGCTTCCTGCAGATTACCAGTCCCTTTACAGAGAGACCGAGGCTCTCCTACCTGCCCACCACGGAGACAACCAGGAAGAGGATGGGCATTTAGATTTGGAACTCAAGAGGGAAGTTAGGCCCAGCCAGTGTGGCTCAGTGATCGAGCTTTGACCCATGAACCAGGAGTTGATGGTTCGATTCCTGGTTTTGGGCTCGATCCCCAGTAGGGAGCATAAAGGAGGCAGCCTATCTAAATTTTATGATTCTCTCTCATCACTGATGTTTCTATCTCTCTCTCGTCCTCTTTCTAAAAAATCAATAAAAACATATTTTTGAAAAAAGGGAAGTTGGGATGGACATTTCTCCCTGGGAGTAATGAGTTGTATTTCAAGTGATAGCTGAAGTCAGGAGAAGCAGTGAATGAAACTGAGAAGAAGAAGAGGCCAAGTACTGACCTCTGGGAAACCAGACACATGAGTGACAGCATCAGCCGGGGGAAGCTTGTAAGGGACGTGAGAGGAGAAGCAGAAGAGACTGTGACAGGGAAGGTGAAGAAAGAAGGCTCTGCCCAAAGGTTAAGTGACAGAAACTGAACAGTGACAAACAGGTTTGAAGTTCAAGGGGTCAGAGCCAAATTAGGATGGAATGGTGGGGCAGAAGCTCAGTTGAGTGGCCTGAGCTAGATGGGAAGTTTTGTTGTTTTAATAAAATGATAGTTTTTATTAATATAGTAATATACCTTTATTATCAAAGGTCAGAAAATATTTTTAAAGGGTAAAAAAAAGAAAACAAATGCCCTAGCTGGTTTGGCTTCGTGGATAGAGCGTCAGCTCACAGAATGAATGGTCCCAGGTTTGATTCTAGCCAAGGGCACGTACATTGGTTGCAGGATCAATCCTCAGCCCTGGTCCGGGTGTGTGCGGGAGGCAACCCATGGATGTGTCTCTCTCACATCGATGTTTTTCTCTCTCTCTGTCTCTCCCCCTCTCTTCTACTCTCTAACAATCAATGGAAAAATATCCTCAGGAGAGGATTAACAAAAAAAGAAAAAAAAAAAAGTGCCCTAGCTGGTTTGGCTCAGTGGATAGAGAGCATCAGCCTTTGGACTGAAGGGTCCCAGGTTCAATTCAGGTCAAGAGCACATGCCTGGGTTGCTGGCTTGATCCCCAGTAGGCGGCATGCAGGAGGCAGTTCATCAATGATTCTCTCTCATCATTGATGTTTCTATCTCTCTCTCCTCCCTTTCTCTCTGAAATTAATAAAAATATATTAAAAAGAAAAGAAGGAAGGAAGGAAGGAAGGAAGGAAGGAAGGAAGGAAGGAAGGAAGAAAGAAAGAAAGAAAGAAAGAAAGAAAGAAAGAAAGAAAGAAAGAAAGAAAGAAAGAAAGAAAGAAAGAAAGAAAGAAAGAAGTGATACTGAATGAGACCTTCAATAAAACATTGTCACTGGTAGCATTTTATTATTATTTTTTTTATTTTTTTTATTGATTTTTTACAGAGAGGAAGGGAGAGAGAGATAGAGAGTTAGAAACATCGATGGGAGAGAAACATCGATCAGCCGCCTCCTGCACACCCCCCACTGGGGATGTGACCGCAACCCAGGCACATGCCCTCGACCGGAACCGAACCCGGGACCCCTCAGTCCGCAGGCCGACGCTCCATCCACTGAGCCAAACCTGTTTCGGCTGGTAGCATTTTAGATTTTTTTTATGCATCCTTATTTTTAGCAATATTATCAATTATACAAAATTTATAGTTTTGAATCCCCCCCCCCTTCCTTTATGGTGAAATTTTACCCACAGTACTAGTTTGAGTATTTAGGCTGCAAGTATCAAAAAACACACAACTAAAAGTGGCCTAAACAATAAGTACAATTTTTATCTCACAGAATGAGAGGCCCAGGGACAGGGTAATCCAGCCTGGTTGTTTCAGGGGCTTGGTGATGTCTTCAAGGACATTGGTTCCATCTCATGTTTGCTCTGTCTTGTTCGGTGTGTTCGAATATCCTCTTCAACTGCTCCCTCATAGTCCTAAAATGGCATCATGGGCAGAAGACGGCTCCCTGGAGCAAGAAAAGAGCACATATCCCCTTTCAACAACCATGGAAACCTTCCTAGAAGGCTTCCAGCCTATTTTCCTCTCCATCTCATAGCTGTGCAACCTGAACGAATTGGCTTGATCTCTCGGCCTTAATATTCTTATCTGTGCAATGGGAATTATAATCGTATTTGATTCATAGGTTCTTATGAGAGATGAGACTTAATCTGTGTAAGTGCCTGACTCATGATTTATGCTATATAAATATTTGCTATTATTATCAAATGGCAAGAATTGTGTCACATTCCTTGGTCTAACCAATCACTTGGCCAGGCAATGAGTATACCAGTTGGCTTGGAACAATCAGGACCACCTACCAGAGCTGGGGGAGGCTCTCTTGGAAGCTATTGTGGTTCATAGGAGAGCTGGCAAAATAAAGGTTAACAAGAGAAAAGGGGGAGTGTAGAATGGGGTTAATAAACCAACAGGATCTGTCACATCCTATTGCGTTTTTTTGTTTTTATTTTTGTTAATCCTCCCCAGGATATTTTTTTTCCATTGTTTTTTTAGAGAGAGTAGAAGGGAGGGAGGGAGAGGGAGAAAGGGAAAGAGTGGAGAATGATAAACATCCATGTGAGAGAGACACATCGATGTGACGGAGAGGCATCAATTGGTTGCCTTCCCAATGAGAAACCCTCGTACATGCCTTTGACTTGGAATCGAACCCACTGACCTTCACTTTGCAGGCCAACACTCTAACCACTGACCACACCGCCCAGGGCCATAATGTGTGGGGTTTTTAAAATAAACAACTTTATGAACATATGAACACAATTCTATTTGTGTGTATTTTAGTGTGTGTGTTTTTAAATAGGAGATATTCTTTTGAAAAAAAATTTTTTTTATTGATTTCAGGGAAGAAGGGGGGAGAGAGAGATTGAAACATCAATGATGAGAGAGAATCATTGATTGGCTGCCTCCTGCACACCCCACACTGGGGATCGAGCCCAAAACCCGGGCATGTGCCCTGACTTAGAATCAAACTGGTGACTTCTTGGTTCCAAGGTTGACCCTCAACCACTGACCCACATTGGCCAAGCTGTGCGTATTTTAGCTTTTTAAAAACTTTTTATGTTAAAGTTATTTCAGAATTACAAAATATTTGCTTCTAGTAAAAGTACAAGGAGGTTCCATACACCTGTCACTTAGCTTCCCCAAGTTCACATTTTGCTTATCGGTAGTATCAGCATCAAAACCAGGAAGTTAACATGCATTCAATTTTTAGACCCTACCCCAGCCGTGGGCAAACTACTGCCCGTGGGCCGGATCTGGCCAGTTTGAAATGAATAAAACTATTGAAAAAAAAGACTGTACCCTTTTATGTAATGATGTTTACTTTGAATTTATATTAGTTCACACAAACACTCCATCCATGCTTTTGTTCCGGCCCTCCGGTCCAGTTTAAGAACCAATTGTGGTCGAAACCGGTTTGGCTCAGTGGATAGAGCGTCGGCCTGTGGACTGAAAGGTCCCAGGTTCGATTCCGGTCAAGGACATGTGCCTGGGTTGCGGGCACATCCCCAGTGGGGGATGTGCAGGAGGCAGCTGATCGATGTTTCTCTCTCATCGATGTTTCTGACTCTCTGTCTCTCTCCCTTCCTCTCTGTAAAAAATCAATAAAATATATTAAAAAAAAAAAAAAAAAGAACCAATTGTGGCCCTCGAGTCAAAAAGTTTGCCCACCCCTGCTACCCTCTCTACAGTCTTTATTCAGTTCTTGGCAGTTGTCCCCCTAGTGTCCATTTTCTGTTCCCAGATCACACATGTCATTGGGTTCTAATTATAAATACTATGTAAAAGCTGCACAGAGGTTCATGGTACCTAACTCTTCCCTTCTGGACCTAAGGGCTGTTTACAGTCTCACTATTGTGTACATTTCAAATGGTATATTTTAGGACAGGTCCTTTGGGGAAACCTCTAAAACAGAATTACTGAGTCAAAGGATAGGAACATTTTTAAAGCCTTGATACATATTGAGAATTGCATCAAGAAAATTGTACCAATGACACCACCACAAAGTATAAACACCCATCTTTCCATATACTTAAAAATTTTCAGGATTTTATTAGGTTTTTTTTAATTGATTTTTAGATTGCACGCATGAGAGAGAGAGAAACATTGATTTGTTATTTCACTTAATTATGCTTTTACTAGGGGCACGGTGCACGAAATTCGTGCACTGGGTGTGTGTGTGGGGGGGGAGTGTCCCTCAGCCCAGCCTGCCCCCTCTCACATACTGGGAGCCCTCAGGCGTTGACCCCCATCACCCTCCAATCGCAGGATCGGCCCCTTGCCCAGGCCTGACGCTGCAGCAGACCCACAGCTGCAGCAGCCCCGCGATCGTGGGCTTCGCTTTAGGCCCAGGCAAGGGACCCCTAGCTCCTGGGACTGCCAGCTTCGACCGTGCCCAGCTCCCATCGCTGGCTCCACCCCTACTTCCTGCTATCACTGGCCAGGGCGGAAAAGGCACCTGATTCTCTGATCATGGCTGGGGGGCAGGGCAAAGGCGGCCCCAGGGCCACCTTTGCCCTGCCCCCCAGCTCTTAGCTCCCCGCTGAGTTTCCGATCACTGTCAGTGGCAGGGGGCTTCTTCCTGCTTTCCCTTTCGCCTCCCTGCATTGTGCCTACATATGCAAATTAACCACCATCTTGTTGGCAGTTAATTTGCATATAGCCCTGATTAGCCAATGAAAAGGGTATCGTCGTACGCCAATTACCATTTTTCTCTTTTATTAGTGTTGATTGGTTGATTCTTGTATGTACCCTGACCTAGGATGGAACCCAAAATCTTGGCATATTGGGATGATGCTCTAACCAACTGAGCTACCCAGCCAGGACAGGTTTGTGTTTTTTTTTTTAAATATATTTTATTGATTTTTTACAGAGAGGAAGGGAGAGAGACAGAGAGCCAGAAACATCGATGAGAGAGAAACATTGATCAGCTGCCTCCTGCACATCCCCCACTGGGGATGTGCCCGCAACCAAGGTACATGCCCTTGACCGGAATCGAACCTAGGACCCCTGAGTCCGCAGGCCGACGCTCCATCCACTGAGCCAAACCGGTCTCGGCTAGGACAGTTTTTATTAGTTTTTAATCTTTGCCGGGAGCCGGTCCATCCTTGCTGTTTCAAGGGACCTGGCATATATGGCATACGGTTCTTAATATGTTTGCTCACCTTCTTGGCGCTGTGTTTTAACCAAAGTCACCTCTCCGAGAAAGGTTGAATCCCCAGGTAGGGATTTTCCCCTGAAGTTAGGGAGGGAATAAAACCCCTCAACTAAGTGCCAGGCGGGTAATTAATCCCTTTAACTACGAACAATCATGCTTAAACTACATAATCTTTTCTCCCTGGAATGGAGATAAGAAACGCCCTAACCTTTGTAATAGAGATTGATAGGATTGAATCAACTGGTATAAATACAGTTGTAACAAGACAGAAACACTCAGAACTCAGGAGACAGAATTCAGAAGACAGAACCTACACGGAGCCTAGAGACAGAAGAACTTCGCTGGCGAGAGCATGCCAGAGGATCCTGGACCGGGACTGGCCTCGGAGCCTAGAGACAGAGCCTAGCGGGAGAACATGGCAAGGGATCCTGGACTGAACCTGACTACAGAGATTGGCAGGAGAACCTGACTGGAACCTGGACACTGAACCTGACTGGAGAGCCTGGACAGAACCTGGCTGGAGAACCTAGCGAGGGAACATGGCTACAGAACCTCGCTGGAGATCCGAAGCAGAACCTCTCTGGAGATCCGGGCTAGAGATCCTGGCTAGGTTGCTGATCAACTGAACGCTGTCTCCGTGTCCTTCCTTCTTCGCCGACTCCGTCTACGCCTTTGGGAACCCCTGGACCCGCTGGGGTTGGACCCCGGCATATGGCGCCCGAACAGGGACCCCTAGGTAAGCCCTATTCTCGGGATGGATAGGACTCCACCGTAGGAAGAAGGTGGATAGTCTTCGCTGACTCCGTCCACACCTTTGGAAACCCCTGGAACAGGATTCCCCTAGGTAAGCCCCCCTCCCCCATTGAGAACCCCCACACTCGGGACGGATCAGACTCCACCGTAGGAAGAGGGTGGATAGTCTTCGCCGACTCCGTCCACACCTTTGGGAACCCCTGGAACAGGATTCCCTTAGGTAAGCCCCCCCCCCATTGAGAACCCCACACTCGGGACGGATAGGACTCCACCAGGGTGCTACAGACCCCCCTATAGAGGATAAGTAGGGTAAGAAGGTGGATAGTACAGAACTTAGATTGAGAAGATGTGCCATACTGAGTCCAAAGAAAGAAGACTCTGTATTGATTCTTAGATTGAGAAGATGTGCCATACTGAGTCCAAAGAAAGAAGACTCTGTATTAATCTTTAGATTAAGAAGATGTGCCATACTGAGTCTAAAGAAAAAAGACTCCGTATTGATCTTTTAACATATATGCTTGTTAGCAGAGGAATTAAGGTTACTCCCAGTCAGACAGAACATTTTATACAAGAAATATGTCCATGCTTTTCTGAGGAAGGAAAGGTGCCGGAAAGGTAAATGTAGAGGCATGGGAGAAGGTAGGCCCAAGGAGCCTTATCCTTAACCCCACTGCAGCCTTTCCACCCCGGGAAAGTGCAGGATTGGCAAGCTCTCCCTGGGGTGATAGATCAGGACTCAGGTAATAGCGGAAAGCGCCAATCCTACTCTTAAAATGGATACAAGAGAGCATTTCAGGTTTTTCTTTTTAATGCCTGCTTTTAAAAAATAAAAAAGGGGGAATTTGCCGGGAGCCGGTCCATCCTTGCTGTTTCAAGGGACCTGGCATATATGGCATACGGTTCTTAATATGTTTGCTCACCTTCTTGGCGCTGTGTTTTAACCAAAGTCACCTCTCCGAGAAAGGTTGAATCCCCAGGTAGGGATTTTCCCCTGAAGTTAGGGAGGGAATAAAACCCCTCAACTAAGTGCCAGGCGGGTAATTAATCCCTTTAACTACGAACAATCATGCTTAAACTACATAATCTTTTCTCCCTGGAATGGAGATAAGAAACGCCCTAACCTTTGTAATAGAGATTGATAGGATTGAATCAACTGGTATAAATACAGTTGTAACAAGACAGAAACACTCAGAACTTAGAACAGAATCAAGAAGACAGAGCCTACACGGAGCCTAGAGACAGAAGAACTTCGCTGGAGAGAGCATGCCGGAGGATCCTGGACCGGGACTGGCCTCGGAGCCTAGAGACAGAGCCTAGCGGGAGAACATGGCAAGGGATCCTGGACTGAACCTGACTGCAGAGGTTGGCAAGAGAGCCTGACTAGAACCTGGCTACTGAACCTGGCTAGAGGAACCTGGCTATGATGATCACCCGAAGGCTGCCTCCGTGTCATTCCTTCTTCGCCGACTCTGTCCACACCTTTGGGGACCCCTGGACCTGCTGGGGTTGGACCCCGGCAAATCTTTGCTATTTTGATAGATAGAAATCATATCCCATTCTTTATCTTGCATTATCTTGATTATAAGTTATAACATTTTTTCATATATATGCCATTTATTTATCCCTTTATTAATTGGGGTCTTTGTGTTTTCTCATTTATTTAAGGTCTTTATATATTAAGTAGAATAACTCTTTTGCAAATTTGAGGCAAATATTTTCCTTCTTTTTTTTTTTTGGCTTCCTCTTTTGCAAATTTGAGGCAAATATTTTCCACTTTTTTTTTTTTGCTTTTTCTTTTGTTTGTGTTATTTTAAAAAAACCTATAGAAGGTTTAATTTTTTTAAGTAGCCAAGAGAGCAATTCTTTCCCTTGTTAGGTCTGTTTCCTTTTGTCTGAGTTTAAAAGTAATATATGCCTATTAAAGAAAATTAGAAAAACTCTTTTATTGCTTTTAGCCTGAGAAAGTTTTCCACTATTAGAGATCAGAAATATATTTAATTTCCTTCTAACAATATAAGGTTTACTTTTATCTTCTTAAACTTTAATTCACCTGGAATTTATTTTGATGTACTCTGGGAGGCACTGGTCTAGATTGATCTTTTCCAAATAGCTAGTCAGTTATCCAAGCACCATGCCTTTCCAACACCATTAATAACTAACCTCTTTGTTCCCACTGTCTTCGTTAGCTACGGTTGCAATAATGCTGTGTAACAAGCAAATCCAGAACTGAGATGCATACAGCAATAGCATGTATTTTTTCTCTCGTGCATCTGTGGGCAGGCTGAGTTTCAGCTGATCTAGGCTGGGCTCTGTTGGGTTGCACTGGCTTCCAAGCCATGAGTGGGGCCAAGTCAACTCCATGTACCTTACATCCTCCTTAGGCCAGCAACTACCTGAGGGATGTTCTCAAAGTGAAAGGAAAGGCACAGGAACAGAGGCCAAGTTAACCACAATAGTACATTTAAGACTTCTCTATGTATCATGTCTGTTAAGATTCCATTGGCCAAAGCAAGTTACAAAACCAAGCCAAACCTCAGTGGTGTGGGGAAATATATTTCACCTCCATGGAAATGAGGCATGGACACATGGTAATGGGTGTATTTACAGGGAGAGACTAAGAATTGAGAACTGAAATGTAATCTACCACACCTAGGGAGGCAGACTTTCAGGAACCTAGGTTATCTAGCTATATATATAAAAGCCTAAGCAACCGTTATGACCAGTCGACCAAATGACCAGTTGACCGGTCGCTATGACACACACTGACCACCAGAGGGCAGATGCTCAATGCAAGAGCTGCCCCCTGGTGGTCAGTGTGCTCCCACAGCCAACCTCCCATGACCAACCAACCTCCCACAGTCCCTCCCCCCGGTCGGCCGGCCTCAATCAGCCCCAATCGCTGGCCAGGCCTAGGGACCCCACCCGTGCATGAATTTGTGCACCAGGCCTCTAGTGTATATATATATATATATATATATGGGCCTAAGTGACCGGTTGACCAGTTGACTAGTCGCTATGATGTGCACTGACCATCAGGGGGCAGACACTCAATGCAGGTGCTGCCCCTGGTGGTCAGTGCACTCCCACAGCGGGAGCATCGCTCACCTGACCAATGGGTGCCAGACGCAGGGCTCATGGCTGGTGAGCACCACTGTGGAGGCATGAGCCTCTCCCAATCGATTGGACTGACTGGACACAGCGGGACCAGGATGAATGAGAGAGGCAGGCAGGAGAGACAGGCGGCATTGGGCTGCTGGTTTCGGCCTGATCCCTGCAGGCCATGCCACCCCACTGGTGCATGAATCCATGCACTGGGCCTCTAGTGTTGCGATAAAGGCAGAACAGAATCTATAAAATGACCCAAGGTTAAGGAAAGCTTTTAAGGCAGGGAGATAATCCCTGTTTGCGCATATGGTAAGGAAAAATGGTGGCCAGGAGAAACACTGCTTAAAGATATGAGCAAGAGGGGCTAATAGTACTTCCTCTAAAAATTTTAAATATAAGTAACAAAATTTGTAGAGGGATGGGCAGGCCCATAAATTATTTCCTCTAAGAAGGCTATTAGCTGAAAGCAAAAGATTGGAGGGCCTGAGGATAATGAGAGGCAACCTCAGCCATGTAAAAGCACTGCCAAGCGTTGGTGTAATGTCCCAGGAAGGCCGATTTGTGGAGGCCCTGATTCACATGGGACAGTCGTTTTCTCCTGTCCACGAGGTTGGAGCAGAAAAAGTGGATTGTCAGGTTGGTACAGGCAGGTCTGGAGGTTGGTAGACTGAGGTTGGAGGGACAGGGTATGAGGAAGCTGACAGCTGGTGAGTGGTTTAAGAGATGACCCCAAGTTCTCAGTGAGAGGGAAGCCATGTAGGCTGGAGGGCTGAAGGGCTGGAAGAAAAATGTTTTGAGGGTCTAGAGATGGAAGGGTGCATGTTGTGGGAGTGAGATAGTCAGGCAGAAGGACACCGGAGTGTAGGCTCTCAGACGTAGAAAGTTTCAGGGAAATCCAGGGTGTGACCATGTGAGTAGGCTGTGGAATTGCATTTGAAAGCCTTGGAATTGAGGTCAGGAACTGAGGCCAAGGCAGAGTTCAGAATCACTGAGGCAAGATTCCTGGGCCCAGCCAGACCTACTGAGTCTGAATCTCTTGGAGAGGGGCCAAGGATTCTGTATTTTAACAAGCTGTGTGGTTCTTAGATTCCCTAAAGTTGAGCTAAAATGTTGAAGGAGCCATACTTGTTGGAACTACCTGGTGGCAGGCATCAGGCAGGAAGTCTAAAAACAGTGTCGAACTCCTCAGAGTCTGGACTTGGTCTGTGGCTGGACTGGTGAGGAGGGTGGAGAGTTTTTAAATGAGGCAGGAGGAGCAGTGATGTTGACCTGGAAAGGCATGTGACAGAGGTAGGAGGCAGAGGATGTCAGGGGGATTTATTTCTAAGCAAACCAGGGTTCTGGGGTGTACAGCACAACAGCTCGGAGGGAAGCTCACAGTGGGATGGTGAGCTTGGGGTGGGGGCATGAACCAATGCTGCATATGAATGGGGGTGGGCTGAGTGGAGCCAGATTATCCTAGTCACCACTTCTGCACTGGCTAACTTTTCTAAACTGAACTTCTTCACCCTGGTCCAACATGATGTCTCTTGTCTCTAACATCCAAACAGCTCCAATCATCTCAGCTTCATGATTGTGTCATCGTGGTCATCATTGTCGTCGTCGTCGTCATCATCATCATCATCATCATCATCATCATCGGTTTCCTGAATGCCAGCCAAACACCAGGCATCAAGCTTGAGCTAGGATGCAAAGATGAAGGCAGGCTCTCAATCCTAAGGGGAGCTAACAGGCCAGTTGGAAAGGCAGGATTCAGACACCAGAGATAGACAGACTAAGATGGCAAATGGATAAGGAGGTGACTTAAGAACCCCACCCCCACCCCAGGAACCTGGAAGGAGGCTTGCTCTTTGTGAGTTAAACTCTAAGACCACCACATCACAGGCCAGACCTGCATGACTGCCAGTCACCTGACCCAGGTTACCAATGGGTCTCTCCTTAGGAGAGTCAGAGGCAAACCTTAGCGTTGGCAGTATCCCCCAAGCTACTCAGGGGAAGAGGTCATGGGCAAAGACCTAGATTGTAAGGGTCCCCAGACTTGGCTTTCCTGCAGCCTTCCCTAATGTTATGAAATATGCAGCCATCAGGCTTGTTCTGGCTCACTCTTCACAAGCCACCCAACTGAGTCAAAGAGCTGGAGGGAAAGTTTCAAGTGGAGCGAGCATGAGTAAAGGCCTGAGATGGGAATGAGCTTGGCACATTTGAGAAATAGTGTGGCTGGTTTGTGGTGAAAAGAGGAAGAATGGCATCTGATGACGGGGAAGATATGGGCTTGGCCCCAGCAAGCAGAGGCCTTGGAGTCGACATTTCAAAGGTTACTTGTGATGGGTGGTGGGCACACAGTGCAATATACAGATCTTGTAACATAGAAACCCACACCTGAAACCTATATGTTCATGTTGACCAATGTCACCCCAATAAATAAATAAATAATAAAA
This sequence comes from Myotis daubentonii, assembly GCF_963259705.1. Lineage (NCBI taxonomy): Eukaryota > Metazoa > Chordata > Mammalia > Chiroptera > Vespertilionidae > Myotis > Myotis daubentonii. The sequence goes on from NC_081846.1 coordinate 22,024,731, forward strand.
AAAACAAAAGAACACTTGTATTTAGTATATGTCTGGCACTGGAGATTCAAAGATGGAAAAAAAAGTGAAATCATAGTCCCTACTCTTAAGAAAGATAATAAAGCCTTCAAGGCTCTAGACTCTGAGATAAACATGTAAACAAAATATATGGCATAGGAGTATTGCATTGAATGATGCTATACTGTATGTACGAGACCTAGAATTAGCACAAGGGTGGGAGGCATGTTTAAGCCCATGCTGGGGTGGGAATTCTGGAGAAAAGCTTTCCTGAAGAGAGCACACCTGATCTGAATCTTTGGGGAACAAAGAATGAATGGCACTCCAGGCAGAGGGCACAGCCTGTGCAAAGTCATGAGGGTTTGAAGCAATATGATGGGCTCAGGCGAAATACAAGCTGTTAGGTATTAACACAGTGCAAGAGGGGGCGAATAATGAGGCATCAGCCTGGCAGGCACAGAAGATTCTCACGGAGCAGAGGTGAAACAAAAGCAGATTTGGAGCAGAGGTTGGAAGTCTCCCAGAACAGTCCAGGGGAGGGGAGGGTTGGCTTCCTGAGTCTGCATGTGTCCCTAAAACACCCACCCTCACTCCTTATCCCCAGCCCTGTCCTAGCTCCAAATATTTCATAAAATGCAGCTTAGATTATTATCCTTAATCTTGTTAATGTGTGTGTGGCTTGAGATTAGAATTTGGTCATCTCTGTATTCTCTGCTGGCTTATGTCTGAGCCTGCATTTCCTGTTTCAGATGACATGGACTGTGTGTTAATTTCTCAATATAATGCCTGGCACAGCCTTATCTGCAGAAAGGTGTGTTCGTAATGCCTTTTGATGAGGCTTCATAATTCTTTACTTTGCATGTATAGACACAAACTCCTTTGGAAGAACTTTCTGCAAATTAGCTTGTCAGTCTTCTCCCCCCTTTGCCTTCTCTGTAGCACACAGGAAGCTAAGGGCAGGGGCTTACTTCAATTCTATCTTGTTTATTAAGAGCCCTTTATGTGTCAGGCAGTGAGAAGGAGCTGAATTGTAGGCAAGGAGACAGGGAGGGAGCAGGCTATAGGCTCTTGCTCTCAAGATGTATCCACATAAGAGAAACTTTATGTCTGGTGTTTCTGAATGAAATCCAGGACTAGGTGTTGGGATTACAATTCAGTTTGGGGGTCATTTAGCCCATCTGTTGGGTTTTAGGGATGGGGTGGGGAATGAGAGCTCCAGTTCATTGTACATGAAGATCCTATACTTCCATACTCTCCACGCAGGGTAGGTGGCGGGTGGGTGGGGGGGAGGGGTGGTGGTGAAGCTCAGCCTTTAGATCCAACTACCTAATCAGAGTACAGAAGAGGGAGAGAGAAAAATGTGTGATTTGGGGGTCATCTAGCACCATCTCACCTGCTTCCCTCCAACCACCTCCCAGTGGGTGAGAGAGCTAGCTTGACTGTTTGCAGCATTTCCTTCCCTTCCTGTGCTGGGTCAGGGCAAGACTGGAGCCAGGAGCGGAGCCATAGCTCTGGTTTGCCCAAATTTGTAGATGTTACCATGCCTGCCCTTACATCTACTTCCATCCCAGGGACCATAACAGTGGGGGATGGGTGGTGGGTAGAGATGTGGAATTCCCTCAGGGCTTGGGAGTCGGAATATTTTGGCCCTGGTCCTGTCTCTGCCACCCATTGCTGCAAAACCTTGGTCCAGTCACTACCTCTGAGCTTCTGTGGCCTCTTATCCTTCAGGGTATGGCTTACATGTCATCTGCTCAGGGGGCCCTCCGCCATTTAAACTGGTCTTCTGTCCTCCATATCACTGGCCCCCAATCACACACATGTATGTATGTATATATAGCATATATATATATGTACATGTATAAGTATAAATACATATACACACAATTATGTTTGTCTGCTTATTTGGTTTGTTTCTCTACTAGATTCAAGATTGTAGGCTTCGGGAATGCAGAGACTGGGTGTCTTTGATCCTTGTATCTTCAGAGCCTAGCACAGTGCCTGGCAGACAGGAGGGATAGAAAAGTAACTAAGTGAATGAATAAAGGAAGGAATGGCCGCTGACCCACATGATCTCTCAAGTTCCTTCCAGCTGAAACTTTTCATGAGCCTAAGGTTTCCCGCTAAGAGGAGCATTCCAGGACCCTTCCCAGAGTTCCTCTACAGGGGAAGGTGAGAGCTGCGTGGAGGGTGGGCTGCAAGCCTAGGTCCCTTCGAAGGATTCAGGCGAATGTGGACAGGGATCCGTGCAGGTCCGAGGGTGCTCGAGTCCCGCCTCCAGGCCGGCCAGCGGGGGCGGGGCCGGGCCGCCTTTGCCCGGGTGGCATTCGAGGGGTTCTCCAGACCGCGGGTGGCGAGGGGCGGGTTAAAATGCTAGTCAATGGCAAGTCGGGGCCAGAACGCCCCCATCGCCCCCCCAACCTGCTGGCACAGGGGGCGGGGCCTGGACCCTGTGGTTGCCTAGCAACGTCCCGCCCCGCCCCCGCCCCCCGCCCCGCGGCGGCGGGCGCCTCCCCGCAGCATGGCCTGGCTGGGCTGGCCGGCGCCGTGCCTGTGGGTCGCCAGCTGCGGGCTGCTGCTTGTCCTCGTCCTGCTCCTGAGCTCCCGCAGCCGCCGAGCGCCGCGGCCCCTCCGCGGCCTGTTCATGGCGCGCAGCAAGCAGCTGCTCTTCCGAATTGGGTTAGTGCGGGGCGCCCGGGATGCGGCGCTCGGGAAGGCGGGCTAGGGGGACTGACCGGCGGCCGCGGGAGGCTTGGGGGTCAGTGCGGGTGAGGGCTGGGGGGTCCGGGTCCAGAGAAGAGCGGTGGGAGGGGCGGGCTGGAGAAACCACTGATCTGGGGGAAGAGAAGAAGTCGGTGGGTTGGACATTGGCATTGGCTGGTAACGGAGGGTTGGAGGGGCAGGCCAGGGTGGCCAGACATGGGGCGTGAGGGGACATCTGGAGAAAAGAGACAGGTGAGGGCGGAGACAGGGAGCTGGAAAAGGAGGGTAGGTGCAGTATCCGGGGCCCAGAGGCCCGGTGGACAGGTGCAGGGTGGATGGGATGCCACGTACCACCTAAGTGACATTTGAATACGCCAACTCCTTCCACGCGTCCCTGCCCCTCTCCCCATCACCCAGCTCCCCACCACACATCAGCTCTCCTGTCCCAAGCGAGTGTCCCACCCCTGTAGGTCAGTCTGTCCCCTTCCCCCTATCCTGGCCTGTGTGGGAAGCCCCAGGCTGTGAAATCCCACCCTACTTAACACGCTTGACTTGTTACGGCTCACTGACCTCCAATGACTTTTTACTGTCTAACCCCCTCCTTACCCTGTCCTCACTCCCTACCCTGTGCTCACTCGTCCATTCTCCCTACTTCTGCCCCTTCCCAGGCAGGCACGAGTGGCTAACCAGCTCTGTTCTGCCCTGAGACACTGAGAGAAAGGGAAGGAGCCCGAAGAAAAAGATTTCCTAGGGTCCCTACCCGCTTCCCACCACTAGCAGGGCCAGGGGGCAGGACCTCGAGTCCCAGTTTAAGGACAGTGATGTTGGGGATGGAAAATGTGGGAGCCCTTGCCACAGGCCAGTTTCAGGCAAGGACCTAAACTTGGGAATTTCCTGAGCTTAGAGAAGACATTGTAGAATTCACTTCTCCTCCTTACACCACCACAGATATCTCAGGTGCTTCAGCCCTAGGATTCTCCTCCTATTCAGTCTAAGAAATGGAGATGTAAGGGCCTAGTAGTGGGAGAAAACTGGAAAATATGGCGGCGGTGGGGGGATTCTTATTGTGGGCCTTTTGGGGCACTCACATTTCTAATAGCCCAAACATTGGTCACGTTCGATAATGCACCCACCAAGTCACCATTGCTCTGCTAATAGGATTAACATAATGAGATAAATATTTAGATATTTTCATAGTTGGGATTTAAAAAATTGTCTCCCCACAAAAATTTTGGAAATTTTACAATTATATTTGGGGAGGGATTTTTAAATCTACTTCTGATTTTCAAAATGGGTAATGTTGAAGTCATCATACAAACCCTGAGGAAGTAGAAGATAGAAGTTTCCACAAGGAACTGGAATTAGAAATCCTGAGATTAAAATTCCCAAACTGGCCTTCTCAGAATCCTGACAGTTCGAGTATTCCTAGAATTTTGGATCTGGGGGTTACCCAGTTGCCAAACTTGGAATTCTCAGAGAGTTTATTTGGAATTCAGTAATCATAAGGGTTTCCTGTATCTGCATTTCAAGGTTGCCTTGGAATCCACTCCCCAAATTTGCAGAGCAGAAGGGCATGTCTGGAGTCAGAGTTCCAGGTCCTGCCCCTCCACGGTCTGGGAAACAATCGGTCCAGTCCCTGGAGGGAGAGGCTGCTGGCTGCTGGGAGGGGCAGCTGGTGTTAGCAGGAAACAGACTGGGGAAATAGGCAGGTGTTGATGCTGTGGGGGTGCCTCCAGGAAGGATGGAGAGGGAGGGGTGGATGGAACAGGACATGATGGGGAGGGGCGGACGGAGAGGACCACAAATAGAGGATCTACTGGGGGCTGGAAAGCAGCAGTGGAAATACTAAGTAATGCCTGGGAGAAGAGAGGTGGTTCATGTTATCATTAGTAACAATCATCACTGGTGTCTGACAATTTTATAAAGGGCTTTCCTCAAACATAACCACAGTTGTCTTGGAATGGGATAACTGGGCACAGTAGAGGGTAGATTTGGGCAAACCTGAGGTAGACGTGCGCATTTGGGATTCTGCAGGGTCTGGGGAACAGTGAGCATAGTAGTTAAGCACATAGCATGTGGGGTCAGGCAAATCTGCTTTTGAATCCTAGTCTTGTTGCTTAGTAACCATGTGACCTTGAACAAATAGCCTCTATGTGCCTCACTGGTTTGCATCTGTAAAATGGGCATAGTGATAGTGTTTACCTTCTGGGGCTTCTGTGAGGATCAAATGAAATTGTGCATATACGTGCACAGGGCCTGGCTCATCGTCAGCGCTCAGGAAATGTTAGCAATTGCTCATTCTGTAGCATGGGGAATAGGTGGAAGGTACATGGTGCTAGGTAAGCTCCTTCTGGAACTTTTTACATGCTTCTACTCCAGGCTTCCAAGCCTGTTCCGCCAAGCCACCCATCAGGCAATCCTATGGCCCCTCATACAGTGAACCCCTTGCTGCCTGGGTCAGGATTGTGGGATCACAATGTGAGCACAATCTAGTGGCTGTTCTCAAGAAGCAGGGCAAGAGCATGTGAACAGGAACCCAAACCGTGGCAGGAATCAGGGCATGACAAGTTCCCCAGGAGTGAGTGACAGGGTGTGCATGAGGAGGCTGGGATCAAGAGTGTGGGCTCTCCCAGCTGTGTCCCCTGCTTCATGTCTCAGTTTCCCTTTTGCCCCTTTGCCTTCTCAGTGTTGTTGGGTAGGGAGGGCGGGCTGCAGAACCTGGCCCAGAGCAGAAACTCTGTCTGCAGAGTGGGGTTGAATGGGGAACAAAGCTGGGCCCGTGCAGGCCTGGGAATGTCTGCAGAGCTAAGTGGATGGCAGCCAGCCTTTGGGGCTGCACAGCCCATGCTCCCTCCCTGGCCAAACCACCCTCTCCATTTCTAGGCACAGAGGATCTTTCTTTTAAAAAATGTTTTTATTGATTTTAGAGAGAGAAGCAGGGAAAGAGAGAGAAAGAGAAACATTGATGTGAGAGAGAAACATCGATCAGCTGCAGCCTTAGCATCCACAGCAGCCCCTCTGCTCTCCCCCTGTCCAGCTTCCCCTCTGCTGACGGGTTAGTCTTCAAACCCTGGCTCTGAGCGGATGGCCCCTTCCCCAAGCCACACCGTCTAGGAAATGGAGTTCACACCTTCACCCAGGCCTTTGGGGCCCTCCGACACCCCCTCCAAATCTGCCCAATTCCATCATCTCTAGGCCATGAGCTTTCCCATACTTCTGTCTGAGAACCTGTCAGATCTTCCTTCCTCTCTACATTTCTACTGTTGCAACCTCAAAGCTCACCTTCAAAATATGTCCAAAATCTGAACACTTATCCCTACCCCCACTGCTCCCACCCTGGGCCAACCCACGGTCAGCCCTCACCTGGCCTCACTCCTTCAGCCTTTGTACCTCTAACCAGAATGAAACCGTTAGATTTAATTTAGGCCCTGACATTGTTAAATGTCTTTTAATGAATGAATAAGTGAACAGCTTGGCCCAGGTGCCATCTCCTCTGCCCAGCCTCCCCAGTCCAAGTTCATCTCTGCCTCCGAGGAACCCCTCTTTGTCTTCCCTCTTAGGGTTTTCATCGCATGTTCTTGCTTTTCTTGCATTAGATGTTCACAGGTCTGATACCCCTCTGGACTCCCATAGGCCTGGCCCAAGGGCAGGACTGGATCAAGAGGGCCTGAGATTGGCGGGGGGTATAGAGCCAAAACAGACAGACCAAAATCAAATCAAACAAAACCCCAGGGGCCTAGGCTGGGCAGTTGGCCTGGGGTGGTGGGCAAGGAGACAGAACTAGTTCAGGCCTCTCTGCCAGGACTGAGAAACCACAGAGAGGGCCCAGCAATGCCCGTGCCTCTGGTCCCCCTGAGAGTCCTCAGGAGCAGCTCCTCCTCCGTCTGGGAAAGATGGGCGACGTCTGGAAAGGGCCTTGAAGTCCTCAGAAGACCATTCCCGGGATGGGCATGGAGACGGTAGACACAGGCCCCATGAACTCCGGGGCAGGCCTATGTTTGGACCACATGCAGGCACTGCCCTTCTCCTGGGCATGGGGAAGTACCCTCTGCCTGCCAGGCTTGCTGGAGCTTCAGGAAATTCACCCTGTAGGGCCTAGTTAGCTGTCTCTTGCTTCTTCAGTTTCCTCAGCTTTGACAACTCACAAAACATGGAGCCGCTCTCTTTGTCCCTCAGGAGCCTGGGAGCAGGCCCTGGCTGCAGTAGAACTCTGTGTCCTGGTGTCCGTGCAAGTGCCTCAGCCCTCAGCCATTCCTGGGTCGGCTTTCGCAAAGAACGAAAGCCGACTGTGGCTAATCAGACACAAAGCCTTCACCACATGTCCTTGCTTATTCCTGTATTAGCTGTTCAAAGGTCTGGTTCCCCTCCCTGGACTCCCACAGACCTGGCCCAGGGAGCAGGACTGGGATTAGAATGAGGGAGAGCAGGGAAAAGCTAGAAGAAACAGACCAAAACCAAAACCAAACCCAACCCAGGGGCCTGGGGCCTGGGGGGCATGAGAGGAGAATTCCCAAATCCTCCCTGACCAGAGGCCTCACCAACTTAGCTTGCCTGTTGGGTCCTGGTGGAATCTGGGGCCCCACCAGGATTGGGGGTCATTTAGAGAGTGCCAGAGGGAGGGGTCAAAATAAGTGACCCTCAATAGGGGCTTTCCAGGTCATTCTGTTGAATGCAGAGCGCCCCCCCCCCCCCCCCGCCACCCCCATGCCATCTTGAGGCTGAGCCCAGGGCCTGGCTGGGACAGACACTTGAAAAGCCCTCAGGCCTGCCCAGCACGGGGAGACTGCCCTTGGGGAGGAGGGGAAGAAGAAGAACTTCTTTGTGTGCTCTCCACTGTGTGCAGAGGGCGGAGGTGAGGGGGCGGGCTGTCTCACTGTCTCCAGCTGTCCCACCAGCCTCCCATGGGGGCTGGAGGTTCAGACTCAGATATCAGAGAAGCCATGCTCTGGTTCAGTGTGCCCGTGAGCCCTCACTGGGGCAGCTGGTGCTGTGTCCGCAGCCCTAACCCCAGGGGAGGGCCCCTCCGACAGCTGCAGGGCTCACCCCAGCCGGGGACCCCCACCCCCAGCCCTGCTCTTGCGGAGTGGTTTCTCTGTCTCTCCCACTGGGTCCCAGAGGACCAATTAGAAAATATTCTTTCCGTTTTGGTGAGTGACTGTGGGTAGTTCCGGGCCCCAGAAATGTTAAGTGAGAATTTAAGCAGGGGGCCAAAGGAGGAAAAGACCAGAACCTTCGTTGTTAGCCGGTGCCCTGGGTCATTCTAGAGCCCAGCTTTCTGCCCACGCCTGGGGCCATGGCAGAGTCTGGTCCCACATCTGGCCCTGGGGTGTCAGGTCATCTTATCGGTCACAGTGAGCTTGCTGGGCTCTGCTGCTTGCCTCGGCAGCAGAAGAAAGGAAGTGGTAGGGCCCACTCCATGGGGCAGTGACGTCCCAGTCACTTCCCAGTGGGGCCTTCATCTTTCACATTTTCCCATCCAGGGTCTTGTTCTTTTTCCCTAAATTGTCTTCTGCATCTGACTCACGACACTCCCCCGAGAACCATCAACCCCGTCCTAAGTCCAGGACTGAGAAGCACAGGGCAGATTGGAAAGGGATTCTCCGCTTCAGGGGGTCTTACCCTGAGGCCCACGGGCTCTGACCCTCTGTCCTTGTGGCAAAATGCTGCCTGTGTAATGAGTCGGTCCTGGGAGATGATTCACAGTGTCCCGGGGTCTGTATCTCAAAGGGCCCAACCGAGTGTCCCAGGAGTCCCAGGGGGCCAGATCCTGGGCTGCGTGTCTGGTCAGGGTGATAGGTCATTTTCCTCAGCAAAGGCCCTCCAAGGAGCTGGGTCTGCCCCCAAATAGCTCCGCCCACACATCTCATCCGAGCCCCTTACTTGGGTTGGGGAGGATTTTAGCAGTTAAGAATGCAGACTCCAGGGTCAGGCTGTGGGGTGATTCTCTGCCCCTCCACCCACTGCTCTGCAGTCCCAAGCAAATCCCTCTTACCTCTCTGGGCTTCACTGTCCTCATCTGTGAAGTGGAGGAATAGTAGTACCTGCCTCGGGGTTAGTTGGAGGAGGATAGCAGATCATGGCTAGGGCTGCTCACAAGGAAAGCTGTGGAAAAGGTCACTGTTATTAAAGATGAGCCAGTGAGCTCCAGACAGGCAGCCTAACCTGGTGGGCAGAGCCAGGGCTGTGGACTCAGAGCCAGGACTGTCTAGTACTCCTAGCTCCTCCACTTCAGAGACCCTGGGTCCAGACCCCAGGGCTGGGGAAGTTGGGATTCTGTGCCCCAGTGACACAGTCCCATCCATGCTCTTGGGTCTAGGTGACCTGCTTAGCAGAACAGCCTGTTTGGCCAGTTGTGTGGGTGCCGGAGGGGGAGGGGAGGGACTTGGAAGCAGGTGGGTAAGAAGGGGAGGGGAGAGCAGGGGCAGAGGTGGCTGTAGCTTAGGCCCCAAATACCCCCACTGGGCTTCGCAGGATCCACAACCTGGCATGAGGCTAGCTGCACGGGGTGCCGAGTGGACAGTCCATTTCAAGTGCCTGGTCGCTTTGATACCTGCTTGCCCAGCCCTCCCCACCTTCCTGGTCACTAACCATTCTGAGTACCAGTTCTGTGCTGTGCTGGGGCTGGGGCTGCAGGGGGTGCAGAGGAGCCAGGAGGAGCAGGCTGGTCTCCAGCTGAGTCCACCTGCCCTCCTCATGGTCCTTACCAGGTGGGAAGCCCCTGCCTCTGAGGGGCTCCCTCCCCGTGGAGGGGCGAGGCCGAGTGCTCCAGATGGAGGCGGGGAAGGAGGCTTTCTGCTGGGGCAATCAGGAGCTGCAGGGTTTGAGCTGGTCCCTGAAGGAAGCTTAGGATTCCAGTAAGTAGAGAAAGGCATGGGGGGTATTCCAGGCCAGAGACCTGCAGGAGGATGGTAGTTTTGAAATTTTAATGAGTTATTTCAGGTATTCAAAAAAATAGATAACAGTCTCTCCACTACCCAGCTCAAGAGATATTGCAGACCCTGTGAAGGCCTGTGCCCTCCTCCTGCCTCCAAGGAGCCTGCATGCTGGTCTTCCCCTTAGCTGCTGTGATTCTTTACTGTGTACGTCTACATCCCCACCAGTACAGGCGATGGTTGTGCACACTTTGGCATTGTTTTTGTTTTAATCCTCACCCAAGGATATTTTTTCCATTGATTTTTAGAGAGAGTAAAAGAGAGTTGGGGGAGAGAGAGAGAGAGAGAGAGAGAGAGGGAGAGAGAAACATCTATGTGAGAGAGACACTTGACTGGTTGCTTCCCGAATGCATCCCAACCGGGGCCCAAGGATCAAACCTGCAACCAAGACACATGCCCTTGACTGGGAATCAAACCCACAACCCTTTGGTCTGTAGGCCAGTGCTCTAACCACTGGGGCACATGGGCCAAGGCTACATCCTTTGTTTTCCTGGCTGTGCAGTTCTCCATGGTCTGATTATGTCACCACTCATTTATCCCTTGTGCCGTTGGTGGACATTTGGGGCTTTTTGCTTGTTTACTCTTGGGAGCGCAGGGTCTTCCCTGGGCCACAGAGGGGAGGAGGCAAAGACTTGTTCCCATCCCAGTTCAGGCCTGACTGGGCGTCGGACACTCGCCTGTCAGCAGTGGGGAGCCACTGAAGGCTTTTGAGCAGGAGCGGGACTCCGTCAGCAACGGTGCCTTTTTTTGCCAGTGGTTTGTAGTTTGGATTGAAGGTAGAGAGCTGTGTAAAGGAGGCTTGCACAAGGGCCCGCTCCTGGGTGAGCCCATGGGGTGAGGGGTAGACGGTAAACATTTTCTTTTTAATTCTTTGTTGTTGAAAGTATCACATATTTCTCCTTTCCCCTCATTGACCCCTCCCAGCCTGCTCCCGCCTCCCAGCACAGGCCCTCACCCCCCTTGGTTATGCTGATATGCATGCACACAAGCCTTTTGGTTGATCTCTTACCCCCTCCTTCCACCCTCCCCTGCCTTCCCTCTGAGGTTTGACGGTTTGTTCGATGCTTCTTTGTCGCTGGATCTATTTTTGCTCATCAGTTTATGTTGCTCATTATATTCCACAAATGAGTGAGATCGTGTGATACTTATCTTTCTCTGACTGGCTTATTTCGCTTAGCATAATGCTCTCCAGGTCCATCCGTGCTGTTGCGATGGTAGGAGTTCTTTTAGAAGGTAAACTTGAGGGAAAGTCTGTTTTGGTCGCATGTGTCAGGGGAGGGTTAAATCAGGGCTCACACTGTGAAACTGGGCAGATGACAGGGCCTTTCCCAGCAGGAGAGGCAGCAGGAGGAAGAGCTGACAAGCATGGTTTTGGACGCTGGTGATTGTGACACAGCCATTATGTAGAGATGGAAGAGGAGCCAGACCTCAGAGGCTGGAGAGGCACGTGGAAGTCATTGTCAGGGGAGGACTGGGCTGGGAGCTTGGGGTGAGTGTCCCACGTGTTACTAGGTCCTCAGGCCCCCCATTCCCCTGCTTTGCACTGTGATCCAGACTTCAGGGCCACCCTGTCCCTCCCCCCCGCCTCCCTCCCCCACGGCCAGCGGGTCCGGCACCCATCTCCAGCTTTCTCGTCTCCAACACCCCCTCCAGTCCACTCAGCGACTCCATTTCCCCTGCCACCTTCCACTGCACCCCTACACAGCAGCCACATGAATCCTTAAAAAGGGAAGTCAGAGCACATGCTTCCCCACTTTAAAAGCCACCAGCAACTTTCCACCCCTTCTCTTGGGCCTGGCGCCTGCACACCTCTGCCCTGGCTCTCTCTGCCCCGCTGGCCCTGCCTCGGCCCGCTGGAAACTCCGAGGACACGTCCCACTCCCGCCTGCCCCAGGCTGTCGGCACTGCTGGCTCCCTCTCGTCTGTCCACTCCCGGCTCAAAGGCTGCCCTTGGAGAAGAGGCCTTCCCTGACCACCCTGTCCACAGTAAGACAGACCTCTTCCCTTCCATCACCAGCTATAGTTAACTGCTTGCTTGTGGGTTGGTTTTCCGGTTTGGTCTGTTGGCCGCTCCACTCACTATGCTGGCAGCAACCCAGCTGCCTGGTTCTCTGCTGCCTGTGCCCTGTCTGGCATGTGCCATGAATATTTGCTGAAAGAGCAAATGAAAGAGAGGGGCCTCGTTTACTGCAGCTTCTTAATGCACAGCCCCTGTCCTCGTGGATCTTGACATTCGTTGGGGGACAACGCACATATGAGCATCCAGAAAGGGAAAGCAGGGGGCAATGAGCAGCCCCTCCCAGCTGTGGACGCCTTCTGCTAGCAGATGTGAGGGGCGCCTAGCTGAATGTGGGTAGGAAACAATAGTTGCGCAACACTTTCCACTGCCGGGCCCTGACTATTGCCATTTGTTACCTTGTGTTATGTCACTTAGCCCTCACACAGCACTGCAGGGTAAGTCCTGGTAGCATGCTAAGGATGAGGAGCCTGACCTGTGGGCAATGACTTGCCCAAGCTCTCAGGAGCAGGACTCCAAGCACGATGTGAGGTGATGTCAGGGCCCAGAGGAAAGGGTGATTTTAAAAAATTATTTATTTACTAGAGGCCCGGTGCACAAAATTCGTGCACTTGGGGGAAGGGGGGTCCCTCAGCCCGGATTGCGAGAGGGCGCAGGCCAGGCCGAGGGATCCCACCAGTGCATGATCGGGGCTGGGGTGGGATGCGAGAGGTTGGCCAGCTGGGGAGGGGCCACAGGAGGGCTCCAGGGCATATCTGGCACATCTCACTCAGTCCCGATCGGCTGGACCACAGCAGCAAGCTCACCTACCAGTTGGAGTGTCTGCCCCCTGGTGGTCAGTGCACGTCATAGTGAGCAGTTGAGTGGCCTTAGCATTCATTAGTATATTACACTTTGATTGGTTGAATGGACGACAGGATGACCAGACATTTAGCATATTAGGCTTTTATTATATAGGATGATTAATTTTTAACTTTTCATTTTGAAATTATTTCAGACTTGCAAAAATAGTACACAGTATCCCCACATGCCCCTCACCCACCTCCCTTGAATGTTAACTTCTTTCATAACCACAATACTGTTATCAAAAACTAAGAAATTAACATCAATATAAATTATGAACTACTCTCCAGACCTTATTGAAATGTCACCTATTGTCCCACTAATGTTCTTTTTCTGGTCTAGAATCCCATCCAGGATAATTAGGTTGTTCCACAAATCCCCTCAGGTTGGGCATCTCCTTGCCAGCTCTTTGTCATCACTGATACACCCACCAGAATCCGCAGCTCCCACAGCTCGCTCCCTCCCTCCCTCCCTCCATCCTCGGGGCTTCTGCACTTCCTCCTGTCCAGTTCTTGGAGAGCTTTCCCCAGATTCTCACTCGACCTGCTCCCTTCTTCTTGGAAAGTCAGCTCCAGAGAGGCCTTCCTTGACTCTGGTATCTAAAATAGCTCCTCCTCTGTCCTTGACACTATGTTTGTTGTCCTGTCTGTCCCACCAGAATATAAGCTGCAAGAGGACGCTGACTGCCTACTCACTGTGTGCCAGAGCAGGCTAATCACAAGGCCTCACTAAATATTGGTGACTGAGTGATTAAAAAACAACAACAACAACAGTCCTGACCAATATGGCTCCGTTGGTTGAGTGTCATCCAGTGCACCTAAAGGTCATGGGTTCAATTCCCGGTCAGGGCACATGCCCAGGGTGCAGGCTCAATCCCTGGTTGGGGGGGTGCATGCAGGAGACAGCTCATAGATGTTTCTCTCTCATGTTGATGTTTCTCTCTCTCCCTCTCCTTCCCTCTTTCTCTAAAAAAATCAATAAAAACATCTACACCAATAAAAGAGAAAAATGGTAATTGGCGTACGATGATACCCTTTTCATTGGCTAATCAGGGCTATATGCAAATTAACTGCCAACTAAGATTGGCAGTTAACTGCCAACAAGATGGCGGTTAATTTGCATATGTAGGCACAATGCAGGGAGGCGAAAGGGAAAGCAGGAAGAAGCCCCCTGCCACTGACAGTGATTGGAAACCCAGGGGGGAGCTAAGAGCTGGGGGGTAGGGAGAATCAGGCGCCTTTGCCGCCCTGGCCAGTGATAGCAGGAAGTAGGGGTGGAGCCAGCGATGGGAGCTGGACACGGTCGAAGCTGGCAGTCCCGGGAGCTAGGGGTCCCTTGCCTGGGCCTAAAGCGGAGCCCACGATCGCGGGGCCGCTGCAGCTGCGGGTCCCCGCTGCCCGAGCCGGACGCCTCAGCCAGAGGCGTTAGGCCTGGGCAGGGGCGGAGCCTGCAACCGCAGGGAGCTGGGGTTCCCCTGCCCAGGCCTGACACCTCTGCCAGAGGCCTCAGGCCTGGTCAAGGGGCCGATCTGGTGATTGGTGATCGGAGGGTGATGAGGGTCAACTCCTCTGGCCGAGGCATCAGGCCTGGGCGGGGGGCTGAGCCGGGGATTGGGGGGATATGATGGTCCCCTTGCCCAGGCCTGAAGCCTGGGTCAGAGGCGTCAGGCTTGGGCGGGAGGTGGAGCAAGCGATCAGAGGGAGATGGGGGTCCCCTGCCCAGGCATGATTCCTGGGCCAGAGGCCTCAGGCCTGGGCGGGGGCCAGAGCCAGTGATCGGGGGGAGATGGGGGTCCCCTGTCCAAGCCTGACGCCTCTGGCGGAGGCGTCAGGCCTGGGCAAGGGGCCGATCAGGTGATCAGAGGGTGATGGGGGTCTACGCCTCTGGCCGAGGCATCAGGCCTGGGCAAGGGGCAGAGCCAGCAATCGGAGGGGCTGGGGGCAGAACCAGTGATGGGGGGAAATGAGGGTCCCCTGCCCAGGCCTGACGCCTCTGTCAGAGGCGTCAGGCCTGGGCAAGGGGCCGATCCTGCGATTGGAGGGTGATGGGGGTCAACGCCTGAGGGCTCCCAGTATGTGAGAGGGGGCAGGCTGGGCTGAGGGACACTCCCCCCCACACACACACCCAGTGCACGAATTTCGTGCACCGGGCCCCTAGTAGTATATATTTGTCTAACCACATGCGGCACACCCGAAACTAATACAAAATAATATTGAATGTAAACTGTACAACTGAAAAAAAAAAACAATTAAAAAATAAAAGAGAAAGAGGGCCTATGAAAAATGGACATAAAGTCACAAAGGATGACAAAACCCCTCCATCGTGTGTCGAAATTCCCAATCAATACCAGTGCATGAGCACACAGCCAGGGGCTGCAGTGATTCACTTTAGCTAAGTCACATCTGCCAAATTGTCACAGGAACTTGCCTGGTTTTGAACAAATTGCTTGCAGACAAATCAGCTAGCTCTTTACAAAGGGCCTGGAGAGTGGTCACGCCTGCACCTCAACCCCCTCCCCACACCCTCACAATCAGACTCGCACGAATTTTCCCATTAATTTTTATCTGGTACAGCACCAGTTTTAAATGCATATGTGAGGACATGTAACTCCCATGTGGAATCACTGGAACTACATAATTCACATTTCTCAGCTTGTGTAGGGACATGGATTTCGTTCTGACCAGACCACTGGAACGCTGCACAAAACGAACTCAACTCTTTTTATTTCTCCTCTTGACACACCACGTCCTACCCTCACACTCTACCTTCAGCTGATGGATGAGCGAGGAAGGACCGATGAGAAGAAGAGGACAGATCGGTGACCCCCTTTCCCTTTCCTTCTGTAGCATCATTTGCAGCTTAGTTGGTTGAATCATACAGAACGTAACTTGTGTAAGGAAGGATGTGGTAGGGTTCCTTGGTCATTTTTGTTTCTTAGAGCCCCACTGCTTTCTTTATACCTTTGAAGCAGATTCTGGTCTGAACTGAAGGTGTGGCCTCTCAGGTCCTCAATTGTAGGTGGAAACTCACCTTGTATCACTTTGAGTCTGGTTGCATTCCCACACATAGTAGGTCTGCCAGAATTCTGTGCTCATGGGGCATTGCAAACACGGTATGTGTATGGGGCAGCAAGGAACAGAGCATACATGTGTTGTGTGTATCACCTATGCTTGTGTGCATGTTCTGTTGTCCCATCAGACTTCACACAAGGTCAAAGGTAAAATCATTATGGATTTCAAGATGGGAACAGCAGAGCATCAAACCCAGCAGGGGCCACACACCTGTGAGGCTGGCCCTGCGTGCTGCCTTCGGTGTTTGTAGGGCTCTGTCACTTACAAGTCCCGCGTCCTTTTCGCAGCCTTTTCACTGTGTTGCCTGGGATGGCCTGGCAGGGTGGCCAGAAGAGGGAGGAAGTGTGGTCAGCCCATCCAACCTCGCCTCTAGCTGCTTCCTCCACCGAACAGCCAAACAGAACTTTCTAGTTTCCCTCAACAAGCCCTGCTGTCTGCTAGTATAGTTTCCTCTACCCCAGTGGTTCTCCAAGTTGTGGTCGCTGGGCCAGCAGTGTTCCCATCACCTGGGGTTGTTGGAGAAATGCCAATTCCCAGGCTCCCTTTTCAGGTGGTTCAGCATTCCCTGGCACCACTGTGATGCATCCTGCTCTTCCTGAAATATATTTCTCACCTATTTCAGCTTCCTAACTCCTCCACCCCTTTCACTGAAAAAACTCACACTCCAGGAGTCTGTCTGAGTTTTTCACCTCCCCCTGATGGGCTGCAAGCAGGGTGTGTCTGTCTTGCTCTCCATCTTGTCCTGAGCACTGAGCAGGGCAAACAGTAGGCACACAATAAGTGATGATGGCGTTGCATTGACTCAAGGGTGGCCAGCGGAGGGGAGACATGGGGCCCGGGCCTCACGGAAGGTGGGGGGTGCGGGGCTGAGCACAGACATCCCGCCCTGCAGGTACAGCCTGTACACCCGCACCTGGCTTGGGTACCTCTTCTACCGACAGCAGCTGCGCAGGGCTCGGAATCGCTACCCCAAAGGCCACTCCAGAACCCAGCCCCGCCTCTTCAATGGTGAGCTCTGGTGGCCCCGGGCCAGTGTCGCTCCCAGCTATGCCCACTACCCTCCCTGCCTACTCCCTGTCACATACCCTGGGCTCCCTGCTTGTCACCTCACCCACAACCCACTTCTGTCCCCAGGAGTGAAGGTGCTTCCCATCCCCGTCCTCTCGGACAATTACAGCTACCTCATCATCGACACCCAGGCCCGGCTGGCTGTGGCTGTGGACCCTTCAGACCCTCAGGCCGTGCAGGTGAGGGGCAGGGGTCCCTGGGGTCACCTTGGGGACTAGCGGCTACCCTTTACCAGAGAAGGGCTGGTCCTGGTCCCTCTGCCAATGGGATGTGCCCCCTCCACATGCGCTCACACACAGAAACCCCCACAGCCACAGCCTGGGGCAGGGTGGGTGGGTGTCCAGGGCTTAACTGGAGGAAGGGAGGAGGGCAGCAGCGAGGGAACCAGACCCCAAGAGAGCGATGCTGACGCAGGACTGTGGGTCCCTCATTCTCTGTGGCTCTTTCTGGCCCTCTTCTCTCCTCACCTCTGTCTGTCAGTATCCAGGACTCTCCATCTTCCCCTCCTGTTTCTTACTCCTGTGTGTGCTTATGTCTTTCCTCCCCTCCCCTCCCCTTCCTCACCTCTCCTGTGTGCCCATGCTGGGTCTCAGCTACCACCTTCCCTGCTCCAGCCCTTTCCTCCCACCCCCTTCTCTTTCTCTAGCTCTACCCTCTCTCTCATCCCTCCCTCTCTCTCACCCCTCCCTCCTCTCTTTTCCTCTCCTTTCCACCCAGTACCCATGCCCCTATCTCTCTCTGCCTGGAGCCTCCCTCTGTGCCCTGTTCCTCAGTCTCAGTAACTTCTCTCTCCTCCAGGCTTCCATTGAAAAGGAAGGTGTGACCTTGGTTGCCATTCTCTGCACCCACAAACACTGGTAAGGAGCTGGGTGGGGGTCCAGCTACACTTGCTCTTCCCTAGCTGACTCTTACCCAGCTCATGTTGCTAGGTCTGAGCTCCATAAGGTCAGGCTGGGCTGGGGGTCAGGAGGTCAGGATGGGGGCCACCACACCTCATGAAGTACCGGGGCCCTAGCAGAGAGGGAGGGCAGTGGGCCTCCCACTGCTCCACTTATCAGGCTCCGGAAGCCCCAGAGGAGGGCAGGGCAGACACTTATCTCTCGTTCCATGTTCCATGGGCACTTCTTACATGCCTGCTGTGCCCTGGGCATGGGCAGACCTCGTGATCTCTTAAGAAGATTATAGTGCAACAGGGGAGACAGCCATGCATGAAAGTGTACAACAATGACAACAGTGGCAGTTGGCACAGGGTATAGAGGGTGGTGGGCACCAGGTGGGGCATAATCAGATCCACTTGGAAGAATTAGAAGCTGGTGACCCAGGAGCTGAGAGAGTCCAGAAAGATCAGTTGACATTGGCCGGTGATGGGGGCTGGCAGGGTGTGTGTGGGGTGACATTCTGGGTAGGGAAACAGCTTAAACAAAGGCCCGGAGGTATGGACAGCTCGGCTCAGTCCAGCAGCCAGGGACATCCAGGGCTCACAGGCCCGGAGATGCCACGGGAAGAGGAGGCGAGGAGGCCTAGTGCAGTTGTCCCTCAAAGCCCTCCCTGTCCCCGCTGCCCTACAGGGACCACAGTGGAGGGAACCGTGACCTCAGCCGGCGGCACCAGGACTGTCGGGTGTACGGGAGCCCTCAGGACGGCATCCCCTACCTCACCCAGTAAGTCCCTGACCCAGGGGTTGGGTGGCACTTCCACGGGCCCATCCCCCAACTTTCAGTCAAGGATTTTGCTGATGCCTTTCCTGGCCTTTAGAGAGCAAGTCACAGCCCATTTGAAGACTGGCACTGCCCACCCCCCAACTGATCCAGCCATGATCCCCAAAGCAGGAAGCGGGGAGGGTTTGGATCTGAAGTTCTAGGCACTGGGGGTGCCTTCTCTTTCTGGTGTGGAAGCCCCGACTCCTGCAAATCACCTGGCCCCTTGAGCCTCGGTTAGGGCAGTACCAGGTTGGCATAAGCTCTAGTACCTTCTCTCCCCTGTTGCCTTGCTCCTCAGTCCCCTGTGTCATCAAGATGTGGTGAGCGTGGGACGGCTTCAGATCCGGGCTCTAGCCACCCCTGGCCACACACAAGGACATCTGGTCTACCTGCTGGATGGGGAGCCCTACAAGGGCCCTTCCTGCCTCTTTTCAGGGGACCTGCTTTTTCTTTCTGGCTGTGGTGAGTTCCCCCAAAGGGAAGAGGGAGGGAAGAGGCCAGGGCAGGGGCCCAAGGACCGCCTCAATGCCATGCAATGCAGTAAAGCACTGTCTTTGCACAGATGTTGCCTTGGCAGTTACTCTGATTTGGGGAAACCGATACCTATGTTACCTGAATTTCTTTTATATTCTCATGACTTCCCACAGGGACTGGATAGAATGAGACAATGTCTGTAACTGAGGACAGGGCATTTGTTTCCACTGGGTGGAGCCTGGTTCTCTGATACAGTGACTCGGGGACTAAGTTACAAAAACTTGAGAACCCCTGAGCAAGAGGACCATGGGGATCACAAGGCCCAGGCTGTACAGAGTCCCAAAAGGCAGCACTAGCAAAGAAGGAAGTGCTCCGTGGAAAGGAGCAACCTGACAGGGCCATGCTTGGGGTTGTTAGGACCCAATCTGAAGCCTGGCACCCCCTCTCCACCTGCATGTCAGTATGTGCAATGGAGGCCTTCAGGGGGGCTTGGCTGGGGGTGAATAGATGGGCCCAACTCCCTGGTGCGTGGTTGAGGGCTGGTGGCTCGAGGTGCACAAGCTGGTCCCTGCCCCACTTCACGTTCCTTATATCATACTGTGTTATCCTTGTGTTTTATAACCCCCCCGACCCCACCAGGACGGACCTTTGAGGGCACTGCCGAGACCATGCTGAGCTCGCTGGACACTGTGCTGGGGCTGGAAGACGACACTCTGCTGTGGCCTGGTGAGGTGCCCCCTTCCCCAGCCCCTACTCCTAGAGTCCCCCAGACCCAGTGCCTGTCCCAGAGCTGACACAGCTCCACCTCTGGTGGCTCTGGGAGTCCACTGAAGCCGGGGCCACAGCTCCCCTCTTATTGGAGCACTGGCTCTGTAACGCCTCTGCTTAGCCAGAGCCGAGGATGAAAAGTCACCGCCGCTCATCAGGGGAGGAGTCAGTAAATCCAGTCTGCGTGTATCCATTGTCTGCATCATATCCACACATTGTATGTCCAGCCATCTGTGTATATGCATGTACATTGCATGTCTATACAGACATATGTGTGTACAGTTTCTTTCTTTCTTTTTTTAAAAATATTTTTGATTGATTTCAGAGCGGAAGGGAGAGGGAGAGATAGAAACATCAATGCTGAGAGAGAATCATCAATCAGCTACTTCCCGCATGCCCCCACCAGGGACCGAGCCCGAAATATGGGCATGTGCCCTGACCGGAAATCAAACCATGACCTCTTAGTTCATGGGTCAAAGCTCAAACACTGGGCCACACTTGCCTGCGCAAGTCTACAGTTTCTAAAACACATTAACCAATATCTCAGTTAATCCTCAGAATATCTCATTTCATCCATTCACTCATACTATCTTGAGCACCTACCATGTGCAGGCTCTGTTCTAGGCACTGAAGACACACCCTTTTCTAGTGGCATTATTTTCTACACCTGCCAAAGAAAACTGTGGCCCAGAGAGGTGCCATGACTTGACTGAGGTTGCAAAGGTGGGCAGGGGCAGAGGCAGACTCGCGCTAGAACACGGTCTCCTGGCTGCAGATCTGATGGATTCCCCTGAATTGCTTCTGCCACTTTACACTTGCTCACTTGTGCCTACCTTTCCTGGGCAGTGCTGCCCCTCCTCCTGGGTGTCAGTACCATAGACCTGGGGGCAGGGAGGACTTTTCCTGATCACACACCAATCTCTCTCTGCCCTGCCTCTGGCCCCATGGGGATCCCTAGGTCATGAGTACGCGGAGGAGAACCTGGGCTTTGCTGGTGTGGTGGAGCCTGAGAACCTGGCCCGGGAGAGGAAGATGCAGTGGGTGCAGAGGCAGCGGATGGAGCGCAAGAGCACGGTGAGGGGCCGTGAGGGCACTCCCGGAGGGAACCCTTCCTGCTGAGCCCGTTTGCTTCCGGGGCCTTCCAGTGAGAACTCCTGGACCCAGGACGGGGCAGGGGGCGGGAGGCTTCCCTTGTTGGGTACAGTGTCCAGATTCTCCCAACCAAAGCCAGCTGCTCTGGTCCCACAGTGCCCGTCCACCCTGGGAGAGGAGCGCTCCTACAACCCATTCCTGAGGACCCACTGCCTGGTGCTGCAGGAGACTGTGGGGCCAGGGCCGGGCCCTGCTGAGGACGATGGCTGCTCCCGGGCCCAGCTCCTGGAGAAGCTCCGCCGGCTGAAGGACCTGCACAAGAGCAAGTGATGTCCCCCAGCCCCCCAGCCCACCCGCATGGTGGGGAGGCCGCCCATCGCCCACACAAACCACCCTCATTGCTACCAACACCACCTCCATCAGTGCCACGGTGGCATCATTCCCCGACACTGGTCATGGAGAGAGGAGTGACAAGGCGGGGAGACCTTGAGGCCCAGGGAAGGGACTGCTCCAAGGCTTGGAGACTCCATGGGGTGAGGCTGGGCTGACAAGCCTAACAGGAAAGGAGGGGCCCTGGGGCATCTCCAGACCTAACTGTAAGGGTTCCTGCGCTGGCAGTGAGCACCTGGAGGCTGCGATGAGCCCCTCCCTCGGGAGGCAGCGCTCTCGCTGCAGCCACTAAGCCCAGGCCACAGGAGCCGTGAACAGGTTGAGTGCGTTGTCCCCCTCCCCCCATTCAGGGTTGGGAAATTCAGCCTCCCCAAGCGGGCTCTGGTTTACTGAGACACCGCCCCTCCTCCCCCAGCCTCCCCACCCTGCCCCATCCTACCCTGACCCCACAAAGGCATTTTTCAACTGAGCCATTTCTGAGAAAGATGAAAGGGCTGGAAGTCTGGCTGTCTGTCCAGTCTCAGCCTCAGTGGCTTCCCTACAGCCTGGAAGAGGGAGGGTCCTGGTTGCCAAGGAAACCTTGACTTCAGGCTCAGGAGACACCTGAGGGTGCTGGATTGCAGCCCAACAATCTTGTAGGTCACACGGGCTCCCTGCACAGCTGGCCTGGTCCTGCCCGCTGGCCTCTGCCCCTACCCTGGGCCAACAGGCCCCTCCCTTCCAGGGGAGAGAGAGCCATCGGTCGCCATGGCCTCTGCAGTTTTCTCATTATGGCTTTTATTCTTAGGAACTTCTGCCTCCTCTAACTTCTGCTTTATCCTCAGCCCCTTTCCTCTTTTCGTTATTAACGACAGTCATCTGGCCCCTTGCAGTTTGCCAAGAACATTCTGTGACATTGCTCATTTGGTCCCTGGCCCCATCCTGGCTAGGGAGGGGTCTGTGAGGCAGAGTTCAGAAATGGAAACCTGGGAGCAGAGGCCTCTCAAGGGAGTGCAGCTTCCAGGACCCCAGGCCTGGGCCCTGCCCTCTGCTCAGCCCTCCCTCAGCTCAGCGTCTCCTTTGGTCTTGGGCCCAGGTCCCTTTGGGGCCTCATGAGGAACCCTCTGGTCCTCAAGCAGGCGTACCTGGGTCAGCCAGGGCCTTGTCTTCCTTCCTCAGGCTCTGCTCACCTCTGGCGAGCCTCCAAGATGCCCCCTGCCCTCAGTTTCTCCTCATCATCCGGCCTCTGCCTCCCTCTCTAGCCACAGCCTCTAGTACCAACTCTAGCAATACTATCAGAATAGAGTTCCCCGCACCCCAAGATATGCAGTTTCCTGCCTCTGTGCCTTCGCTCATGCTGTTTCTTCAGACTGGAATGCCTTTCCCTGCTCCTCCTGCCTTGTCTGCCTGGCCAACACCTGTTCATCCTTCACAATCCCCCTCAATGGCCCCCTCCTCCAGGAAGACAACCCCATGTCCCCCACCCCCCACCCCCAGGCTACCTCTGCTCTTTGTAAATGCTTCTCTGTGGCACTTATCACTCTGTATTACTTGTTTACACGTTTGTCTCCCCTTCCAGACTGTGAACCCTTCAGGGCATGGACTGTATCTTATGCATCTCTGTATTCTGCGCCTAGCACGGTGCCTGGCACACAGTAGGCGCCCAATAAATGTTAAATGAATGAATGATTTAAGAGACGCTTGATCACTCAGTGGGCTTGTGTTTATTGCTGGTTTTGTTCTGTCTGGGTTACAGGTCCACCAGCTTGGAGTTACTGTACTTCAAGAGCTTTGGCCAGAAACAATGCCACGAATATACCCTCCTATGGCTCGTGTGCATCTGTTCAGGGCTTACAACTCATTTACCTCTGTGTTTTCTGAAGCTTGAGATGCACAGGTGTGCCTGGCCACAGGGAGATGGTTTTACATGGTCACAGCACAGCAGTGGAAAACACTTCAAGGGCAAGGCCTTGGCCTCTCTCTAATGCCTCTCTAACTAAGCGCCAGATGCCACTATCTGGAGATAAATTTTAACAACAGCATTTTGTTTTCATTGTATTTACTTTAGGGTTAGTATTTTTGACAAGTGACACCACTTTTCAATTCAGGACAGTAATTAAAGATATTTATTGAAATAGGAAAATAAGAAGCAAAGGTGACACTTGGCTATGGCAGAATTCTTTTTTTAAATATATTTTTATTGATTTCAGAGAGAAAGGGAGAAGGAGAGAAATAGAAACATCAATGATGAGAGAGAATCATTGATTGGCTGCCTCCTGCACACCCCCTACTGGGGATTGAGCCCACAACCCGGGCATGTGCCCTTGACCATTGAACCCAGGACCCTCCAGTCCTCAGGCTAGCGCTCTATCCACTGAGACAAACGAGCTAGGGCTATGGCAAAATTCTCGAAGGTGGTGCTGGCACTGGCTTAGCTCCACATTTCCCTGGGGCCAGCTCAAGGCATAGTTTTCCCACCCCTGGCCATACCTCTGCCTTCTCTCTGAGGTGCTCCTCTTTGCCCCAAGTTGGGGAGCGTGGCACTGGCCCAGGATGCCCTGGATCAGGGCTGCACCTGGGGTGGGGGTGGGGAAAGGGACCTGGTCCTCACCTTCCTGAAGAAAGGCAGTTGTCTGTGTCTCTGTGTCACTGCTGTCTTGAATGGGCCAGCCCCAGGGCCAGGTCACTCTGGGTACCCAGCTTCAAGGGGCCCTTGGTGATGGTTCTCTAATGCTGGTGACACATCTTCCCAGGGCCTTGGGTCATCCTCCCACAAATGCATGTCCTGAATGATGACACATGTTTCTCCCAGAGCTGGAACTGACTGGTAGCAACCAGGCCACTTGTTCCTTGCTTGTAGGAAGCAGGTGTCACTGGGCTTTGAGACCTGAGTTCTAATCCCAGCTCTGTCACTCAACATCCAAGTGGCCTTGGATAAGTCACTTCCCTGACCTCAGTTTCCAATGGAGATGACAAGCATGAGTGAGTCAGAACCTTTTCAAGGACAAGTGACAAATACTTAACAGAAAGGAGCTTAGACCAAAAGGGAAATTTATCAACTCATGAAATGGAGAAGAATAGGATTATGTCATGGTAAGTTCAGGCATGAATATGAACAGTATCATCACCATTCAGATCTGCTTTCTTCTGTATTGGTATGGTTCTCTGTCAGGCTTTCTCCCTGCAGCAGCAAGATGTCTCTAGAAGTTCCAGGCTACTAGTTCATACCATTTAGCAGAACCTCCCATAGTCCCAGGGATCAAGTTTCATATGCCCAGTTGGGGTCATGTGACCAACCCTGAACCAACCATAGGGATAAGGTATCTGGACCTCTCTGACTGGCCAAATAGGTCACATGACTATACCTGGAAGAGCAGTGTCATACCCAACTGAAACACTGTGCATTGAGAGTAGGGAAAGAGTCCCCCAAAGGACCAGGAGGTCTGATACCAGAAATGATGCAAAGCAGCAAAATCATACCCCTTCACTAACAATTCCACTTACTATTAGGAGAGTCTGATGAGAAAAGGCATATGAAGTCACCTTGGAAAATTCTATATCAGATTTTTTTTTTTAATATATTTTATTAATCCTTTTACAGAGAGGAAGGGAGAGAGACAGAGAGTTAGAAACATCGATGAGAGAGAAACATTGATCAACTGCCTCCTGCACATCTCCCACTGGGGATGTGCCCGCAACCCAGGTACACGCCCTTGACCGGAATCGAACCTGGGACCTTTCAGTCCGCAAGCCGATGCTCTATCCACTGAGCCAAACCGGTTTTGGCCTATATCAGATTTTTGATGCTATAATCTACACTAATAAAAGAGAAACATGGTAATTGGCGTACGACCGCTACCCTTTTCATTGGCTAATCAGCGAGATATGCAAATTAACTGTCAGCCAAGATGGTGGCTGGCAGCCAGGCAGCTTGAAACTAACATGAGGCTTGCTTGCCTCAGTGACGGAGGATCGTTGGAGGAAACCAATGTTCCCCACCTGCGGCTGCAGGCCTCTGAGCGGGCAGTTTAAGAAACATTGTAACAAATGCCGCCGGACTTCAGCCAGCAGATTTGCAACATTGTAAGCAAAGGCCAGAAACCTACTTTCAGCCGCAGAGGCCTAAGAGCTGGAGCCAAGCCTCAAGGTAAAGCTGGCCCAGAATTAAAAAAAAAGAAAAAAAGGAGCGGTTGGGAACTTCAGTCACTCCCAGCCTGAAAACAGCCCTCAGCCCCTCACCCAGACTGGCCAGGCACCCCAGGGGGACCCCCACCCTGATCCAGGACACGCTTCAGGGCAAACCAGCCGGCCCCACCCATGCACCAGGCCTCTATCCTATATAGTAAAAGGGTAATATGCCTCCCGGCACCGGGATCAGGGTGACAGGGGGCAGCGCCCAAAACCCCTGATCGCCCTGCGGCTCTGTGTGTGACAGGAGGCGGGGCCCCAACCCCCTGAGCAGCCCTGCTCTGTGCCTGATAGGGGGGAGCTCCCCAACCTCCCCCGTCCCCACGGGCCCTGCTCTGTGTGTGATGGGGTAGAGCCATAACCTCCCCATCGGCCCTGCCCTGAGTGTGAGAGTGGCAGCGCCCCAACCCCCTGATGGGCCCTGCTCTGTGTGTGACAGGGGGTGGCGCCGCAACCTCCCCATTGACCCTGCCTTGAGTGTGACAGGGGACAGTGTCCCAACCCCCCAATTGGCCCTACCCTGAGCGTGATTGAGGGTGGCATCACAACCTCCCAATCTGCCCTGCTCTGTGCATGACGGGGTGGCGCCCCAACTCCCCAATCAGCCCTGCTCTGAGCCCGACCAGGGGCTGCACCTAGGGATTGGGCCTGCCCTCTGCCACCCGGGAGCAGGCCTAAGCCAGCAGGTCGTTATCTCCTGAGGGGTCCCAGACTGCGAGAGGGCACAGGCCGGGCTGAGGGACCCCCACTCCCCCCCGAGTGCACAAATTTTTGTGCACCGGGCCTCTAGTCCTATCTAATAAAGAGGGAATATGCTAATTGACTGCCCCACCCTTAAAGATGGCGATGCCCACAGCCACAAGATGGTGGTGCTCAGCCCCACCAGGGCAGCAGTCATGCTCTGCAGGCCTGCCTCTGGAGTCCCCAGTTCCCTCAGCCCCCCAGCTGCCCAGGGCCGCCCGAGGATCAGGTAACCAGCACCAGCCGAGGCTTGCGCTGCTGGCAGTGGCAGCAGCAGAGGTGTGATGGGGCATCTCCTTCGCCTGATTGCTGGGTTGCCTCCTGCCCCTGAGGGCTCCCGGACTGTGAGAGGGAGCAGGCAGGGCTGAGGGCCCCCCCCCCCCTCCAGTGCATGAATTTTCATGTACCAGGCAGGCCTCTAGTTAATTATAAAGAAGAAAAGGAGGTAGACATAGGGCCTCCACGGTGTTTGAAAAAATATATAGGAAAAAAAAACTTTAGTGATTTACATATGAAACCAATAGGGTTTCCTTTTTTTTTTAGATTTTATTTAAATCCTCTATTATTTTTGTTAACAACTTTGAGATATAATTTACATAACACAAAATTCACCCTTTTAAAAAGTGCACGATTCAGTAGTTTTCAGTACAGCCACGGTTTTCTGGCCATGGCCACCATCTAATTTTAGAACATTTTCATGATCTCAGATAGAAACCCTGTGCTCATTTAATTCACTCCCCGCCTCCATGTCTCCACTTCACCCCAACTAGGCAACCACTGATCTACTTTCTGTCTCTAGATTTGTCTATTCTGGACATGCCGTAGAAATAGAATCATAAATATGTGGTCTATTGTGACTGGTTTCTTTTACTCAATATGATTTCAAGGTTCATCCATTTAGCATGTATCAGCACTTTATTCCTTCATGGCTAAGTAATATCCCATTGCATTTATTTACCATATTTTGCTTATCCATTCATCAGCTGATGGACAGTTGGGTTGCTTTCGCTTTTTGACTATTATGAATAATGGTGCTATGAACATCTGTGTACAAGTTTTTGCATAGACATGTTTTCAGTGCTCTTGGGTATATACCTAGGAGTGGACTTGCTAAGTCATGCAGTAACTCCATGTTTAACTTTTTGAGGAACTAATAAGCTGCTTTCCAAAGCAACTGTGAGTTTTCCTACTGCCACTGATGGCTCACGTGCAGAGAGAGGCTTATTCATAAATCACTTTGGCTTTAAAAAATTAATGCTCACTTTCTTAAAATGCATATTTTAAAACATAAGCATTTCAAAAATTCTTAAGTTTAATTACCAGTCATATCATTCTAATCACATATCTAATGACTATTAATAACCTCTAAGGGGGCTTTGATTACTAAATGGTCTTTTTAAAATTAAAATGGCTTTAGGCAGTTTATATTACACTTATTTATCCTATATATAAGTAGATTACCATATTTTCTTTTTAAAAAATATTTTAAAATTTATTTTAGAGAGAGAGAGACATCAATGTGAAAGAGAAACACCCACAGCTGCCTCCTACAGGCCTCCTACTGGGGATTGAGCCCGCCAGGTGCCCTGACCAGCGCAACCAACCGAGCCACACTGGCCATAGTTTCTTTTTTAAAGTAATTGCTGTATAATGATTACATCTCAATAAAGCTGGAAAAAATTAAAGTAAAATGAAAAGAACTCAGTTCTCTTAAAATTTTTTTAAATAAAGCCCTAACCGGTTTGGCTCAGTGGATAGAGCATCGGCCTGCGGACTCAGGGGTCCCAGGTTCGATTCCGGTCAGGGGCATGTGCCTTGGTTGCGGGCACATACCCAGTGGGGAATGTGCAGGAGGCAGCTGATGGATGTTTCTCTCTCATCGATGTTTCTGGCTCTCTGTCCCTCTCCCTTCCTCTCTATTAAAAAAAAAAAAAAATCAATAAAAAATATATTTTTTTAAAAAAATTTTTAAATAAAGCAATTGATTGACAAACTAACCTCCCAAGTACTTTTATTGCATTCTAATAAGTAAACATTTAAATACAGTGAATTTGAAGATTTTTTTTGTTTTAATGTTTTTACAATCCCAATAAGAATTTAACTTCGAAGAACAGTCTAAATAAATGATTCAACTGTCTGATTTAAATTAGAATCTCCAGGCTCATCTTTTAAGCACCCCACTATGCCAAATTATTTTAAACATTTCAAGTACTTAAAATACCAAATATGCACAATGCAACACACACACACACAAAAAAAACCCCACACATTAACACTGTTAGTTTGAGTCTCTTAAACAGTTCCACACATAATTCTAAATTTTCCTAAAGTTGATCGATAATTACCCAGTAAAGAGCTATCTGAAGTTTACCTTCCCGAGTGATATGGTGTGGGGGAGGGGATGGGGAGTGAGGAACACACCTCCTTAGCTGACTAAGATTTTATGTCAAGATTTTTCTCTTATTTATTTATTTTAAAATTATAGTCAACATACAATATTATATTAGTTTCATGTGTACAACATAGTGATTAGGTATTTATATACCTTACAAAGTTATCACCTCAATACATCTAGTACTCATCTGTTACCGTACATAATTACAATATTATGGACTTTATTCCCTATGCTGCACACTGCATCCCCGCGGCTTATTTTATAACTGACAGTTTGTACTTCTTAATACTTTCTTTTACCTTTTCCACCCATCTCCCCACCTCCTACCAAGGTTTTTCTTCTGTGTGACCCTATCAGGTTGAGCCCCTTTTTATAGCCACTCACCCCGACCAACACTTACAAGTGGGGATCAGATGGCCCAGAGCCTGGGGTTTGAATACATCATAACTCAATTTTCAAGCCTTTGTCTTTAATTACTACCCACGTTATGGCACCATTTGTTTAGGTTCAATGTATTTACCTCTTCATTTCTCTGAATTCTGACTCTGGAGCCAGACTGACGTGGGTTGAGTCCTGGCTCTGCCAGTTACTAGCTGTGTGACTGGGAAGACATTTAATCTCTTGGTGCCTCCGTTTCCTCAGCCATCAAATGGAGGGGGGAAGTGCCTGCTCACAAGATTATCCTGCAGCTTGAGATCATGTACGTGAGGCCCCATGGACAGTGCCTGGCCTAGAGTCAGCATGGTTTATGAGTTTGCTGCACTGTCACTGTACAACCATCTCTGTTACGTGTTAGGACCACAACCCGCAGCGCTATTCACAGGCCATCGAATTGGGTTCTGAACTGGGTTCTGTGTGTGAGGGCAGTCTGACTCAGGGCCACAACATCTAAGGTCATTCTAATCATCCATGTCATCATCCTGCCTCTTAAGAATGTCACATGCTCCCTCTGCTGGACAGTACCTCAGGCTTGTGCTGAGTCCCGGAACCCATGTGCAATTCCAACCAGTTCCGTTCTCAACCTGTGGGTCGTGACCCCTTTGGGGGTTGAACGACCCTTTCACAGGGGTCGCCTAAGACCATCGGAAAACACATATATAATTACATATTGTTTTTGTGATTAATCACTATGCTTTAATTATGTTCAACTTGTAACAATGAAAATACATCCTGCATATCAGATATTTACATTACGGTTCATAACAGTAGCAAAATTACAGTTATGAAGTAGCAAGGAAAATAATTTTATGGTTGGGGGTCACCACAACATGAAGAACTGTATTAAAGGGTCACGGCATTAGGAAGGTTGAGAACCACTGCTCTAAGATCTGGGTGTCTGGTGAAGTGGGAAATGGCCCTTTAAGAGGCAGTAGCTAGCTCCTAGTTGCCATGGAGACAGCTGGAAACAGACCGGGTGGCAGGCAGCAGGCAGCAGGCAGCATGTCCTCTAAAGTTCAATCCAAAGGTGGGAAGAGGGCTGCAGGGGCTGGAGCGGGGAGGGCGACCTTCTCCCTCACAACCTGCCCGGAGGGAGCCTCGGAGGAGTCTGCTCTTGGGACCATTGCCCACCCCTGTCCTTCTCTCTGGGGTCGGCCATCCCAGCTTCTTTTCCCTCCATAGGCCTCAAGGCCAAGGACCAGCCGGCCCCAGCCCCAGAGAGTCCGCCACCCCCAGAGGCCAATGCTGAAGCCATTCACTTCCTCAACTCCCTCAGTGAGCCTGGGCAGTGTGTGTGTGTGTGTGTGGTGGGGGTCGGGGGTACAAGTGTGGAGAGGAGGGGAGAGAGAAGGAAGGCCCAGACCTGGCCTGGTCTCTCCCAGCCTTGATTCTCCTGGGACTCAGAAAGGGTTGATATTTGTTAATATTTTTCAAGGGGAGACCAGGGACCTGGGGGTCGCTGGGGGTGTCTTCACCGGCTGGCTGCTGTAGGGGCTGCCTGGGAGGCGGGGCTGAGGAGGGAGTGGGTAGGGACTGTGGGATACTAGTGGCCAGGGAATCAGAGATTGAGGCTTGGAGCTGGGGCTTTAACTGTCCCCACGGAACACCCCCCCCCCCCCCCAGGCCAGGAGGAGCTGCAGATGCTGTTCTTCTCTGAGACTCTGGCCATGGTCTCGAAAACAGGGGAGCCTCAGGGAGAGCTGACCATTGAGGTGCAGAGTGGGAAACACGAAGACAACACGGGCACCATGTTGCCATGCGCCCTTGTGCACGCCTTTAGCCGTGGCTTCGTGGACAAAATGCTCTGCGGAAACTCTCTCCTGGGTAGAGTCCCTGCTGCAGAACGCCCTCCCTCCCCCCACCCCAGCACCCCCTCCTCCCCTTCTCCAGCCCCAGGACTTTGCTTAGTACCAGCCCTTGGACTTCACCGTGGGACCAGAATGAGGCACAGAGAGTGCGAGGGAGGTGGGGGAGACTCAGGACAAGAGCATCAATTTTGTCTAGTTTTTTGCTGTGGCCACACTATACCTGGGCCTTCCAACCTGGGCCATCACCCTCCCCTCCTGCAATCTCCAACACTGTCTCCCTCAATGGCACTGTTCCCCTCCTTCCACCCCAGGCTATCTCACGTGGAACCTGGAGATCGTGGAACAACATAGTCAGGAGTTCGTCAAGGTAACTTCTGGAGCCCCGAACCTTGACCCCAATCCAGGGTGAGAGAATAGAGACCCTGGGAGAAAGAGAAGAGGAAAGAAAGAGGTTCAATAGAATGTCACCCTAACTCTCTCCTCAGTTACCCTGTAATCCCTACAAAAGCCTGGGAAACGATCCATCCAGGGAACAGGAGGCCAGCAGCAGGTTGCTTCTGAGGACCTTCTAATACACAAACGCTGGGTCCAGCCAGCTGGACCCCTCCAGCCTGAGAGCCGGGCATCTCCTAGGGTCACGCTGGCTGACCTTTCCCAGAACCTGACCTTTCCTAAGGGCCTGTCACCACCTGCTTCCAAATTCTCCTGCTCTGTGCCCCTCACAACTGCCCCAGCCACTTCATTAACTTCTGGAACGTGGCCTGCTTACACTGTGGAAGCCCCTTTTGCCTAAGAGCCTTCCCACACAAACCATTCCCATCTTTGAAAGCCTGTATTTGAAGTGTATTTGCTTTTTAACTTTATTCTGCACCATCACATGACTTCTATTCTTGGGCTTTCCTGCACATGGAAGGTTTTCTATCCGAATCTCCCCTTGGTTTTCTCACTTATAAAGGAGATTGGATAAGGTGACCTTTGGTGGGGGAGGGGGGCATTCGTATACAATCCTGGGAGTCCCTGATTCTCCTCTCCATGCTCTGGCCCTCAGTTCCACATCCTCCCCATGGAGCAGAAGACGAGTTTGCTGAAGCAGGGGGACCAGCTGGCCATGACCAGAAGTATCAAGGAGGGTGAGGTGAGGGTGGGAGCCAGGTGGGGACCGTCCTCCGTATCCTCTGGACACCAGGAGGCCAAATTGCATCAGAACCTGGGGTGGGGGCTCAGTGAGGACTGTATGCCCAGCACCTGGCTTGCCCGCCCTCCCTGTCCCTTTCTGGCTCTATGTTCCTAACACATGTTTGTCCTGAACAGGAAGTGAGGAACGAAGTGACATTCTTCCCCTGGCACTCAACTGCGGGCTTCATCTCCCAGGCTGCCAACCTGCTGCTGCTGAGGGTGATGGCCTGGAGGCAGATGGTGCCCAGTAATGCCCGCTTCCTGGCCTTGGACATGGAGGGAAAATTCTGCTATTCCACCTACGTGAGGGATCTCCAGCAGGGCGGGGCGGGGGGGGGGGGGTGCGTGGACTTGGCCTGGGGAAAACTAGAAGGGGCAGGAGAATGCTGAAGTAGGGGAAGAGAAAACTACAGAGTGGAAGGGGGGTGGAATGGGGATGAAACCAGGGCAAGGGACAGGGGCTTCCACAGGCAGGAGAAGGTAAGGCCTCATTTGTTAGCGAGAAGATCAAGCGGGGGCAGGTGGAGTGAGGAGAGGGACTAAAAGGTGAGCAGTTGAGGGAAACAACACTCAGTCCAGGAAAAAGAAACATATTTTTTGACATCAGGAAATGCAGTATCTCCAAGTACACTTAAATATTCTTTATTGTGTCTTAACCCTAAAGGGTCTTCCTTTTTTCTTTTTTTTTTCCCTTTCTTTTGTTTTGGCTAAAATTTCATAATCAACATACCTAGGACTCCCTGCAATACGTGATTTTAAAGCCGTGCCTCTGGACACACACTTAGGGACTGATTTGACCAACTTTGTGAATGACAGTCTAGCCTTTTCTATCACATATTGCAGGGAGCCCTAGCAATGTGTTGGACGCAAACAG
The DNA here is from genome assembly GCF_963259705.1 of Myotis daubentonii. Classification (NCBI taxonomy): domain Eukaryota; kingdom Metazoa; phylum Chordata; class Mammalia; order Chiroptera; family Vespertilionidae; genus Myotis; species Myotis daubentonii. The sequence continues at coordinate 22,057,385 of NC_081846.1, forward strand.
GCACGTGCCATTTACCCCTGTTTTCTCGGAAACACGTGTTTTGCGTTAGCACTTTTCTCCCCATGGCTGCAGCCCTCCCAGGGGTTTATGTTTTAGTTCCAGCAGGGCATCCTGCCTGCAGCAGGAGGGGCCACAAGTCCTAGCTGAGTCCCACCCCTCAGAGCTCCACTGCCCCCCACCCCAACACACACACACTCACACTCACACCTAATTGGTTGATCCTCATCCTTGTAACAGAATCTGCCAACTAGAAGCACATGGTCATGGGGAGGGATTGGGGCAAGAACAGGCTGGTGCTGGCTATGAGGGGATCCCCAACTTAACTTTGGGGGCACAACTCAAATCTTGTGGTGCCTGGACAGCCAATTGTAGCTCATGACTGATGAACAAGGAATGAAGCTGTGAGAGGGAGAAAAGGGCCAGGGAAAGACTGTCAGAGAGACCCTGGTGGGCATCCACCTCCCCTCCTCTCCTTTTTGGCTGCTGCCAGAAAGCCCTGGGCTCCCAGACCATCCAGGTGGACCGTCAGCAGGCGGACGCATTCATCGTGGAGCAGACCGTGCACTCGGTGGAGGGCATCCCCTTCTCCTGCCAGTTCTACCTGCTGTCTGACGGGTGAGCTACTGGGGCAGGCCCAGGGGGCAGTGTGAGCACAGCCTGGGCACTCAGCCTTGGAGGCTGATGGGAGAAGGAAGACCACTGTTTCTGGGGACACCACTAGGAAGAGATGCTGTTGAGATCTGAGGGCCCCTGCTTTATCCACCTTTCACCCTTTCTTCACTTACTCACTTACTCTCCTGGTCCTCATGATGCCTCCCAGACCTCACCACAGAGCCCTAAATGGCAGAGGACGCTCACACCAATTCCCCAGGACCTAAGGCATAGTTAATGCAGCTGTCACAGGTGCCGGGTTTCACACTGATAAACACCGAGGTTTGAACAACTCAACACGCAGTAAGATGCTGGGAGAAGCGTTCTGGCACACGACTAAGCTGTCCTCAGCAACATGCAGGCGACCACACCGTGAGGAAATGTGGGAGGGGGAGAAGGATTTGTTTCTTGACATTTCTGAGGAGGTATTGACACACTCACTGCACTACACAGGGTAATCAGAGCACTCTTGGACTTCCTTAGTTCGTCACTTAGCCTGTGGTTGCTGTTTTGCACGTCACGTATCAGAGGCTCATGATTTTTTTAGTGATTATGACTCTAAAGGTTTTGGTCCAGTCCTGGCACACCAGCGTGTATCTTCAGGGGTAGGAACAGTGCCCAGTTTGAAAAGCAAGGGCCATTACTGGGGGAATTGGAAATGAACTTGACCTGGGAACTCAAAGATAAGTGGGAGGACAGCAGTAAAGGGAAGCCCCCAGGACGGCTGCCTTTCAAGGGAGTGGGCTGGTCTAGGAAAATGCACAGCTTCTCCTGTGTGGCACTCCAGGCACCTGGCCAAGCGAGTTCAGGTGGGCTCCCCCGGCTGCTGCATCATCACCAAGATGCCCGTCTTGAGGGAGGAGGGTGAGTGAAGCCTCTAGTTGGTGGGAGAGTGGGAACACCCAGCCCCCCCCCCTTGCAGGGGCTGGATTGAGGGTGCTATGGGTGCCATCAGAGCCGGAGATCCGATAAAGAAGCTTTACCCTCCAGCCCTTGACCCCAAGGCCATTAGGGGAGGGTCATTTTGCAGGGGCCCACTGCCAGCAACTGTGCCCACGTGGGCGGATCCCTGGGTTTCACCTGCCTGCAATCTGGGTGCTCTTGGGCGCCCCTGTGTATCCAAGGGAGGTTCTGGGGGTGGATACACAGTCTTCCTCCCTTGGCTCCCAGATGAGATTGAGCCTCGCCCAGTGTTTGAGAAGAAGCCCCTGGCGTGGGAGGAGGACATAGAGCTGCGCTCGAGGTTCCTGGAACGGAAGGTGAGGAGAGGCTGCCCCCAGCCTGGGGTGCCCATACCCCCTCCCCCAGCGCTCCCCTTCCCCCGCATAAATCCCAACGTTAAAGATCTCTCTTCCTGCCGGGTTGCAATGCACACCCCAAGGGACTGGGAGGCCCCAGCGCCCCTAAGTGCCCTAGCGGAGTGGGGGGCGGGGCCTCCCGGGGGGGCGGGGGTCCGGTCGGGCTCAGCCTGGTCCCCGCCAGGAGGAGCTGCGCCTCAGCCACACCAGGTACCTGCAGCAGCACCCCGACGGCGAGGCGATCGTCTCCGACTTCCTGCTCTTCCTGCTGCTGCGCCAGCCGGAGGACGTGGTCACCTTCGCCGCCGAGTTCTTCGGGCCCTTCTCCCTGCGCCGCCCGCCCACGCCCGCCCTGCGCTCCTCCGCCCCGCGGAGCCCCTTCCGCTCGCTGGACCCCCGGACTAAGCGGGACACGCACCAGGCCCGAGCCCTGAGGCTGGGGCCCGGCAGAGACCCGGAGGCCTTGCTTTCCCTGCTGCGGTTTTGAAGGAATAAACCGAGCTGGAACCTTCCCTGGCCAGCCTGTGTCTTGACTAAGAATAGGAGCCCTTGACATCGTTTATCGAGAGAATCTCAGCCTGTCTTCCTAAATGCTCTTTCCGTCATTATCCCCATTTTGCAGATAAGAAGCTAGAGGCACAGAAAGGTTAAATAGCTCTTAGAGTGAGCACGTGGGGAGCTGGATTCAAATCCGGAGGTTACATTCCAAAACCCGCGCTCTTAGTCACTCGGTTAGCGGGGGTGGGGCTTCTTGTCACTCGGGATCGCTCTGGGTACCACGTAACGTAACTGCCCGCTCCCCCACCCCAAGAAAAAGAGCAGGTGACGTCGGGGGAGAGATGGGGAAGGGACCCTGACCACCACTGGTCTCGCTCATCTCCTCCGAAGCCTCCTGGCACCCGCTGCCCTCCCCATTCTCACTGACCTTCGGATCCCCACAAACTGCGTGTGATGGTCCCCATTTATCGGCTCCCGGAGGAAAAAGATGAACAGGTGATCACTTCCTCCGTTAGGGTCCTTGCTATCCAGGAGCTTGTTTCTGCCCAGTGCTAGCTGCTGCTCAGTAACAAATGTTAGGCGAGCGCCCAGAAGGCAGCTGGCAATGGGGGTGCCCTCGGTCAGTTCATTCATCCAACTCCCTGCTGCGAGAGGAGGGACTCAGAGAAGTTCTGCATTCCGGTGAGCAATACCAGCCAATATCTCCAAGGCTGGGAGTAGGGGCTAGTTCATGGCCCAGGAATCAGGGAAGGAAGGCTTCATGGAGAACTGTCACTTGAGTCTGAAAGAATTTTTAAAAATATATTTTTATTGATTTCAGAGAGGAAAAGAGAGAAACATCAATGATGAGAGAGAATCGTTGATCAGCTGCCTCCTGCACTTCCCCCACGGGGATTGAGCCTGCAGCCTGGGCATGTGCTGACTGGGAATTGAACACTCACCTCCTGGTTCATACGTTAACCTCAACACTGAGCCATGCTGACTGGGCAACTTAAAGAATTTTTAATAATATATTTTATTGTCCCCTTCCCCTATGTTCATTAAAAAAACTTTAGAAAAAGGTGATAAACCAAGAGAAGAAGTGAATTCACTTCAATTCTTCTACCTAGAGCAGCCACTCTTCAGGCTTTGGCAAATATTCTCTCTACTCTTTTTTTCTAGCAAAACCTGGTGTTTGTTCAGCAATTACTCTGTCAAACACTTTTACATAGAATGTTTGATCTGGTCTTCACAGTTCTAAGGGACTTCATTTAACAAAAAGTGAAATCATACAGTAATTGATTCTCAGTAACTGGTAATTGCATACTTAATTGTATTCTTGGAAAGTTTCATACGGATAAAGCTGGAATCTCCCTAGATTCCCACCCCAATCTCCTTGTGTTTTGTACCTTTTTCATGTGTTTTAATGGGTTCTTTCATTTAGCAATATATTTTGAAAATATTTCCCTGTCACTACAGTCTTCTACAGGGTATCCCCACAAATGTATACACACTTTAACAGCTGATAGCTCAATTGATATTTCTTTCTTTGCAGACTTAACCCATTGGAATTAATAATTATTCAAAGTGTGTATACATTTTTTGATGATTCTACCATAAGGTAACCAATCTCTCCCCTCCCCCACCTTTTTATTTTTTACTATCATAAACCCTGCTGCATTGAATATCCTTGTAGCTAAATCTTTGCATATATCAACAATTATTTTCTTTTTTTTATTGCTTAAAGTATTACAAAAAGTATTACATATGTCTCCTTCCCCCCCCCCCCCCCGCCCATGACAATCCCCTGGCCTCCCCTACCCCCCAGTGTCTTATGTCCATTGGTTATGCTTATATGCATGCATACAAGTCCTTTGGTTGATCTCTTACCCACCCAACAATTATTTTCTTAAGGATACATTCTGAGGAGTGTAATTGTTGCATTGATATTAAGGCTTTTGTTTGTTTGCTTTAACAAGTTGCCAAATTCTACATGTGTAGCATTTTTATTAAAGGTCCGATAAAGCATTCCAGGCAGAGAAAATGACATAAGCAGAAGTAAGAAAGTGCAATGTATGTGCATGGTCTAGAGCAGGACATCCAACAACGCTTTCTGCAGTGATAGGAATGCTCTGTACCTGCAGCGTCCAGTGTGGTAGCCGCTAATCACATGTGGCCACTGACAACTAGAAACGTGGTAAATATGACTAGGAACTGGGGTTTTACTTTAATTTAAATTCATTTCAATTTAAATAGCCACACGTGGCTAGTGGCTGCCATATTAGATAGTAGAGAGTAAGCTCCTTTCATTCAACCAGGCAAGTAGTTGAACAACTATTGGACCCCTTCCCAGTGCCAGGATTATTTGTGGCGCTGGGAGAGCAGCAGTGACGAGACAAAGTCCCTGTCCCCAGGCAACATGGAGAGATGGACAATAAACACCAACGTTCATTTCAGATGTGAAATTTCAGACATTGATGAAAACAGATAAAACCAAGTTGTGAGTACAGTGACTCAGGGTTGCAGAGGTGAGGGTGGACTTCATGCGCTTCTGGGGTCTCAGTTGAGCTGGGACCTAAATGACAAGAAGTCAGACCTGTGAAGAGCTGCGGGAAAAGCATTCTAGGCAGAGGGAACAGCAAGTGCAAAGGGTTTGAGCCTGGCATGTTGGGAACAGAAGGCTGAGCCCAACAGGGTGGGAGGGGCTGGGGATGAGTCACCCTGAGGAAGGCAGGGCCCTGGCCAGTTCTCTGTGGAGAACTGAAACCGAGGCTCTGACTCAGCCTAGTGCACCCAGAATATTTCTGCAGAGATACAATAACCCCCTCCAACCCCAATAATCTGCAACCGTGGGGAAGAGGTTGGGCAGGAACATCCGACCCACAGAGAACCTTGCTGTCATGCGTCAGATGACTTGGGAAGGAGTCCAGCCACCTTCCTGCCTGGTCTGTGACATCCATTTCAAAACTGGGTTGTTTTTAGATGGTATCACTTGTTCCTGGAACTTCTATGACCCCTCTCTTCTTGCTCCATAACACTAAGAAACATGCTTCTCTGAGCAAAGGGAAAACAAATCTTGAGTACTTCTGAAGTGCCAGGAATGCTTTCAGCATTCCCACCCATATCTTATGCATGATCTGGTTTCTCCACATCATCGCCAAGATTTGGTGCTATGACCTTTTTTTATTTTAGCCATCCTGATAGGGGTGTAGTGATATCTCATTATGGTTCTCTTTGCACCTCCTTAATGGCTAGGGATGCTAAACATCTTTTCAGGGGTTCCTTGCCATCTGCACATTCTGTTTGGTAAAATGCCTGTTCATGATTTTTGCCCATTTATAATTGAACTAGAGGCCCAGTGCATGAAATTCGTGCGGGGGCGGGGGGGTGTCTCTCAGCCCAGCCTGCACACTCTCCAATCTGGGACCCCCCACCGGGATCGGGCCTAAATGGGCAGTAGGACATCCCTTTCACAATCCAGGACTGCTGGCTCCCAACCACTCACCTGCCTGCCTGCCTGATCACCCCTAACTGCTCCCCTGCTGGCCCAGTCACCCCTAACTTCCTTCCCTTGTCAGCCTGGTCACCCCTAGCTGCTATCCCCTGCTGGCCCGATTGACCCGAACTGCCCTCCCCTGCTGACCTAGTCACCCCCAACTGCTCTCCCCTGCAGGCCTGGTCACCCCCAACTGCCCTCCCCTGCTGGCCATCTTGTGTCCACATGGGGGTGTCCATCTTGTGTGTTGGAGTGATGGTCAATTTGCATATCACTCTTTATTATAGAGGATTGTCTGATTTTTTTACTGTTGAGTTTTAAGAGATTTTTCTATCTCTAGATACTGGTCCTTTGTCAGATATGTGGTTTGCAAATATTTTCTCTGAGTCTTTAGCTTGTCTTTTTATCTTTTTACAGGGTCCTTCACAGAAAAAAAGTTTTTAAGTTTTATGAGATCCAATTGATCAGTTTTTCCCTTTTATGGATCATGCTTTGTGGTGTCAAGTCCAACAAGTCTTTGTTTAGTCTTGGATTCTAAAGATTTTCTCCTACTTATGTTTTCTAAAAGTTTTATATTTACATTTTGGTTTGTGCTTCACTTTGAGTGAATTGGGTTTCATGAAATTTCACTGCACACATGCAGGGTTCAGTATCCAGCAACAGCTCCAGGTGCAAGGGAACTGATATGCAGGTTTCTAATCCTCTAGCTCACATAGCTCCCACTCTCTGCTACTCTGTCAGAACCTCTGCTCTTAACCATTACACTATAATGGTTAAGTTAAAGGTTGTACAGGGTATTGATCAGTTGTTAATCAATTATACTTATTGAAACCCTAACTATAAGAAAGGCCCCACAAAAGATACAAAGAAGACATCTGTCTTAGTCATGGTTCTTCAGAGAAACAGAACCAATAGACAGAGAGATAGAAATGATAGATAGATAGATAGACAGATAGATAATAGATCAGGGGTGCTCAAACTTTTTAAACAGGGGGCCAGTTCATTGTCCCTCAGACCGTTGGAGGGCCGGACTATAGTTTAAAAAAAAACTATGAACAAATTCCTAAGCACACTGCACATATCTTATTTTGAAGTAAAAAAAACAAAACGGGCCCTAGCCGGTTTGGCTCAGTGGATAGAGCATCAGCCTGCGGACTGAAAGGTCCCAGGTTCGATTCCAGTCAAGGGCATGTACCTTGGTTGCGGGCACATACCCAGTAGGAGGTGTGCAGGAGGCAGCTGGTCGATGTTTCTCTCTCATCGATGTTTCTAACTCTCTATCCCTCTCCATTCCTCTCTGTAAAAAATCAATAAAATATATATTTTTAAAAATAAACAAAACGGGAACAAATACAATATTTGTATTTGCATGTGGCCCGCGGGCCGTAGTTTGAGGACCCCTGCAATAGATAGACTAGTATACATAGGGAATTGGCTCACATGAGTATGGAAGTTGAGAAGCCCACTGATCTGTGCAAGTTAGAGACCCAGGAGAGCCAATGGCATACATAATTCCAGTCTGAAGGCCTGAGAAGTAGGAAGGGTAAGTTCCACGGTGTAAGTTCCAGTCGAAGCTAAGTCTGAAGGCAGGAAAAAAAGCAATCCTAGTTCACAGGCAGTCAGGCAGAGAGAGAGAGAGTTCTCCCTTACTCAGCCTTTTGTTCTATTTAGGGCTTCAGTTGTCCGGATGAGGCCCATCCACAACAGCAATGGAAATCTACTTCACTCAGTCTACCAGTTCAAAGGTGATCTCCTCCAAAAACACCCTCATCAGCACACCCACATATCCAGTCACATCCTGGTCCAACCAAGTTGGCACATAAAATTAACCCTCACGACATACTACACCAGCCATGCCCACATGAGCCCAAGGCAGTGATTGGGAAATGTGCATAAACCTAGTGGTCAGGGACGGTGATGGGAGCTTGAGCAATAGGGTTGCACAAATCATGATGCTGCTCTCTCCTGTCTGACTCATCATTCACCCCACTCCCCCACTTTCCAGTCCCCCCAGCCTCCTCCATCAACTAGGAGTCAGGGTATTGGCTGCCTCCCCTGACCCTGGGTTTCCGAGCTTTGGTAAAGTTTTTGATTCAACATCGGCATACATCACGTCCCAGATCAGGTCTGGCCCTGAGAACCTGACTGGGTTCTCTCTGGGTCTTGAGATCTCAGACTTTGGAGTTGGACACTCCATAACAATTCCAGTTTTGAATCTTCTTGACAGAAAAAGAAGGCCACAAGATAGAAGGCATGAGGGGTATGGGAGGGAGAAGAACTTGAGGAAGGGAAGTGGGGAGCACAGAAGCTGCCAAAGGGAAGAGACTGGGAGCTGGAGGAGTCTTGCCCACCGTTTATCCACAGGTTACAGGATAATACCTCTCAAGTAGAACCCAGCCCGTAGGGATGTTTTGTTTAGATTATACAATATTTTCAATGTTTTGGGGTCTAGTATTCAAAAAGCCTATTTTGCATAAAATTCCTAGCATCCTTGACAAATCAGAAGGCACTGTGACAATCGGCCCACATGGCAATTGGCTGGAACTCCACAGACACTGCCCTCCTCAGACAGAATATCTGACCTCTGTTTTGCTACAGTCACCACTGTTCCCTACTGTCTCCTCACACAGAGGCTCAGCAACATATGTCATTTAACACTGAGCTAGTGCTGTTTTTCTTGCTCCCAACCTGTCTTATAGTTCATCTTACCAGCCTGGCCTCCATGGGCATTTAAATTTTAACCTCTAGGGTAGTTTGAATCCTTTATTTAATCAAAGAAACAAGCTCAGAGAGAAGACATGCTCTGGTGACAATCTCAAGTGAACGAGTGGCAGAACCAGGACCAGGACCGAGTGCCCCTGTCTTATGAGGATCTCCTTGGCCAGAGTACTGAATGCATGTCCCTGAGGCAGTGTCTGGAAAGTGTTTTCCTCTGAGGCACTCAATGGGAGCCATCAGGGCTCCCTCCCTCCCATTAGCCCAACCAGTGGTCAAGGGACTCCAGGAGAAGAGCTGGACTGCTTATGTAGGTGGGGGGGGGGGGGGGGGGGAGTCAAGTGATATGGATGTGAATGCCCAAGTGGTAGAAACCATCTGGAAATCAGAGCTAACTTGGGTGATGCAGAACATGGGGTGCCTGGAAGGGAGCCACAGATATTGTGGGGCTCAGGCCAGAAGGGGAACAGAAGTCCAAGCAGACCTTTCCGCCAAAGCTGGCCACTTCTGCCTTGGAAAGTGTTTCACAACGCCCCATGTGTGTGAGGACAGCCGGGCTCACGACGGATGGGCAAGAGGGTGTGGGCTCACACACTGACATGTACTGGCACCCAGAGAGAGCCCGCGGCTGAGGAGCCGGCCAGCACGCCACTCACACGCAGAGAGTGCCTGACCTGTCGTCCTCATGGCAAGTGAGTATCCCCTTCCAGGGATGGGGTGGGGAGAGTCAGGGCGGCAAAGGAACTCCTGGTCCCATGGGAGTCCTGGTCTGGGCCACAATTCCGGACACGAGCCTGGGGTTGGGTTCTTTGCATCCCCTTTGTCTGATCTCTGTGTCCTTGGAGCCCCTGGAACTTCTTTGGCTGCTGGAGGAGGCAGGGGTGAGGCCAAGGGGCACACGTGCCAGTGTTAGTGTCAGTCAGCCCTCCTCCGAGCCCCGCGTCCCTCTCCACATCCTCTGTGGCAAGAGAGGTCTGGACGTGGGGATCTTTGCACTCACATGGAAGGCGAGTCATGCTGAAGGCTCCACTTCTGACATTGTATGGAACATTTGGTCAGGGGGTGAAGGTCATGGAGCCTACATGGACGTCAAGGGCCCCTATTCAGCTGGGCTTTGATTCTGCACTTTGCCAGGAGGAGGCAGGGGAGGACACATGGCGTTAGCCCTGGGCCACCGAAAGCAGCAGGTCACTCACCGTGCCCCATGGGGCCCTTTGCAGGTGACAGGGTTCCCCGAAGGCTAAGCAGTCCCAGCTATGGCTCCATCTCCAGCCCGCCCAGCGCAGGGCCACAGCAAGCACCTCCCGGAGAGACCTACCTGAGTGAGAAGATCTCCATCCCGGACACGAAACCGGTGAGCATACTGGAAACTTCCTGGACTCTTTCAGGATTGACAGGACAATATGGGGGGGGGGTCTCACGGGCTGGGTGAGGGAGTCCCCTGAAGACCATGGCAAGTCCCTCCCAGCTCTGAGCCACGGTGATGGGGTAACTGCCCCCTTCCTGCTTCTGTCTCCATCACTTAGCTTACCATTTATCTAAAAATCATCAATGGCTTTCTGGATGAATCCCAGCTTTCCTATGAAGGCAGAGGGACTTGGGGTGAATTCAGGTTGGAGCCTCCAGGATTGGTTGCTAAAGGAAGGGACCTAGACAAGGGCATTGGGAGGAGCAAAGGAGGTTGTGGGCTGGTTTCTAGATGCTGTCACCTGCATTTCCAGAATCTTTAGCAGAGCCCAGGCTGCCAGACCTAGCCCTGGAATGGGGTGGGGGGCCCTTGGCTTGGGGTGGGGGGGCCCTTGGCTCAGTGGACTCTAGAGAGGAAGACCTATGGTCTGACAAGGGGCTTGGGAGGGAGGAACTGGACCAGGGAGGCCTGACCCCAGGAAAATCCCCTATTGGGGCTCTAGGATCTGCAGAGTCAGGGTCTGCAGGAGGTAAGCTGGTCAGGTGCAGGCAGGCTGCTGAATGTGCTGGATCCATAGCGGCCGATGGGCTGTTACTTAGCAAATCTTGCTGGTTCCTCCCACCCCATGTCCTCCACTAACCCCTGGGGGATGCGGCTCCAGGAATGGGGAATAGAGGGCCGGGCTGGCCAGATGAGCCCCTTGGAATTCAGCTGGTGGTGGGCCAAGGCCAGTTATTGCAGGCCCTAGACCCAGGACATCCTCACCCCATTTCCACCCACAGGGCACGTTCAGCCTGAGGAAGCTGTGGGCCTTCACGGGGCCTGGCTTCCTCATGAGCATCGCTTTCCTGGACCCAGGAAACATCGAGTCGGACCTGCAGGCTGGTGCTGTGGCTGGATTCAAAGTGATGGAGTTGGGGCACTGTGGGGAGGGAGGGTGACCCGGTTAAGAAAGTGGAGACCCCAGCTTGCCCCTTTTCCCCGGAGTGGCCTGCATGGCTGCTGTTCATGGGAGATGCTAGGTCCTAATGGGCCGGAAAAGGTCCCCAGGGCATCCCTGCCAGAATGTGGGATGTATGGGGTGGGGTGGGGGGGTGGGGGGGGAGGTTGGTCTTCTTTCTCTGTCTCCCCTACTCTGTCCCCAAGGAGTGTCCTTGGTTAGAGGGTGCCACCAATTCTGGGGTTAGCCCGTTCGCCCCTCTGGCTGAAGGCCTCTCCCTGCCTTCCCGCAGCTGCTGTGGGTGCTGCTGTGGGCCACGGTGTTGGGCTTGCTCTGCCAGCGACTTGCTGCCCGGCTGGGCGTGGTGACAGGCAAGGACTTGGGTGAGATCTGCCATCTCTACTACCCTAAGGTGAGCTTGGTGGGCCCGGACAGGAAACACCCACAGGTCCCAAGCCCGAAACAGCCACTTACAGGTTCCATAATCGAATAAATACATACTCTCAAGTGGGGTGTTACAAGTCCACTTGATAGAACACTGAGGCTCACACTAACAGCACATAGACTGAAAGGGACTTTGGATATACCCTGTCCATTTCATAGAAGGAGAAATGGAAACCTCGAGAAGTGACTTGCTTAAGGCAAAAAAATAGGGAGGCATCAGCTTGGTCGTTGGCTGAGATGGACACTGGGGGCTTGGCTGTTGTCAGTGTCCAGACAGGAAAAAAAATGTCAACATTACACATCGCAAAGGTATTTAATGCAGGGATGTCACCACAGAGGTGTTGGAAGAGCTGGGACAAGCAGGGGAAGGAGGGTGTCACCCCGAGGTCAGAAAGCTGCTGGGCAGGAGCCCAAGAGCCATCTTTTGCTGCCGAGCGCCCGGGAGCATTGCCGCTTCTGCCGAAACGGCCACCGGTGCTGCTGGCGCCTGGGCTGCCAGGTGCTTTTGCTGCCAGAAACGCCACCAGAAGCAGGGGAAACGATCTCTCCCTGCCTTTTCATCTCCCATTAGTGTTTCCTGCCAAACCCAACTGGAAGCCGGCTGACAAGGCCGTCTTGCAAATGCAGTTAGTAGGCTTCTAGCCCAGCAGGGCAGTGCTGAGTATTGAAAGGTGCACGTAGGACCGAGACAAACAACCGTCCACCTTAAGGAAGGTTACCTTCTCCCCTAGGTGCCCCGCACCCTCCTCTGGCTGACCATCGAGCTAGCCATCGTGGGCTCGGACATGCAAGAGGTCATCGGCACAGCTATTGCATTCAGTCTGCTCTCGGCGGGACGGTACGGCCCCGCGGGCTCCGGCTCCAGTCCAGAGCTGGGATCAGCTGCTACTTCTTCCTCAGGCCTTTTACTTCCCTGTGTCCATTTCCTCTTGCAGTCCCCTTTGACCCAGAGTTGTTGCCCAATTGGACAAGTGGGGAAACAGGGACCCAGAAATGCAAAGTGATGGTATCTCGAGTCACACAATGTCAGTGACCTTGCAGGCTTCCGGGTTGCCTGCCAGACTGGACCCCACCCATTTGGCCCTTCCTCTCAGTCCTGTGCCATTCGCCATCTCCAGCACACTCCCACTCCCCTCTCCTGCAGTTGTCTGGGGCCACTTGGGTCCCTGCTCCCGGGAGATCAGACTTCAGTCTCCAGCCCTGAGAGTGGGAGTTTGGGACCCTAGGACCAGGCTGGGCTGACCCAGGCCACTCTGGTTTCAGAATCCCTCTCTGGGGTGGCGTCCTCATCACCATCGTGGACACTTTCTTCTTTCTCTTCCTGGATAACTACGGTGAGTGTGCCCTTCCTCTGAGAGGGCTGCGGGCTGGGGCGTGAGAACATGAGGCCAGCGGATGCTCTGCGGTTCTGGGGGAGGGCTCAGCTTCTCGCTCGGCGTGGCCTTGAGCAAGTTACCCACACTTCAGTTTCTTCGTCTGGAACATGGGGAAAATAACAGCACAGACGTCACAGGGCTGTGGTGAGGATTCACTGAGGCAACATATGTTAAGCACTTGGCACAGTGCCTGGAACAAAGTGCTCAAGATCTCACCATTAATAATCACTTATGTTATGGTTTTTTGTTTTGTTTTGAATGTTCTGCCCCTTTGCTCTCTCCCTAGGGTTGCGGAAGCTGGAAGCCTTTTTTGGATTCCTTATTACCATCATGGCCTTGACCTTTGGCTATGAGGTGGGAAGCCAGAGCTGCTACATTCCCAGGAAGGCCACCCCTCTCTCTGCCCCCTGCGGAGCCTGAGGGGCCAGGGTCAGGGTGGAGGGTGCGAATGGCTTTGCAGGGGCAAGGTTTGTCCTGACCAGGCTCCTCCCCACAGTACGTGGTGGCACGTCCTGCTCAGGGACCGCTTCTCCGAGGCCTGCTCCTGCCCTCGTGCCCCGGCTGCGGCCAGCCAGAGCTGCTGCAGGCTGTGGGCATCGTTGGCGCCATCATCATGCCCCACAACATCTACCTGCACTCAGCCCTGGTCAAGGTGAGCACAGGGGCAGGGAGGGAGGTGCCTGGTCCCTTGGCGTCACACTGGCCCATTCTCCAAGCCTGGAGCCCCTCCCCTTTGGCTCCTGAGGTCGATGGCAAGATAGACAAGAGGGAAAGACCGACCATAAGCAAGTAAACAAATGTCAGAGAGAATTCTAGATTGTACAAGGTGCCCTAAAGGAAACGAAACAGAGAAGTGTGACAGAGAATGACTGAGACGGGGGCTACCTTAGTAAAGGTGGTCGGGAAAGGCTTTTGTAAGGAGTGGCCTTTGAGACATGAAGGATGGGAAGGAAGATCAGGGGAGAAGATATTCTAAGCAGAGGGAATGAATGGGGAGGGCAAAGGCCGCAGGAGAAATAAACCGGGCATGCAGGAAGGGGGTCGCTGACCAGGGCCTGTCCCAGACTTCCATGTGGGGGGCTTTAGAGAGAACTGGGGTTTGGGGAGAACACAGAGGTGTGCGAGTGGAAGGTGTTGGGGTGGCCCTGAGAGACTTGGGCTATTCCCTCCCCTTTGACCTTTATAGTCTCGAGAGATAGACCGGACCCGACGGGCTGACATCCGAGAAGCCAACATGTACTTCCTGATTGAGGCCACCATCGCCCTGTCTGTCTCATTCTTCATCAACCTCTTTGTTGTGGCCGTCTTTGGGCAGGCCTTCTACCAGCAGACCAACCAGGACGCGGTGAGCTGCACCACACCTCCCATCCATCACACCTCCCATCCACCACACCTCCCATCCACCACAGCTCCCATCCACCACACCTCCCCATCCACCACACCTCCCCATCCACCACACCTCCCATCCACCACACCTCCCATCCATCACACCTCCCATCCACCACACCTCCCCATCCACCACACCTCCCCTCCACCACACCTCCCATCCACCACACCTCCCATCCACCACAGCTCCCATCCACCACACCTCCCCATCCACCACACCTCCCATCCACCATACCTCCCCATCCATCACACCTCCCATCCATCACACCTCCCATCCACCACACCTCCCCATCCACCACACCTCCCCATCCACCACACCTCCCATCCACCACACCTCCCCATCCACCACACCTCCCATCCACCACACCTCCCCATCCACCACACCTCCCATCCATCACACCTCCCATCCACCACACCTCCCATCCACCACAGCTCCCATCCACCACACCTCCCCATCCACCACACCTCCCATCCACCATACCTCCCCATCCATCACACCTCCCATCCACCACACCTCCCATCCACCACAGCTCCCATCCACCACACCTCCCCATCCACCACACCTCCCCATCCACCACACCTCCCATCCACCACACCTCCCATCCACCACAGCTCCCCATCCACCACAGCTCCCCATCCACCACACCTCCCATCCACCACACCTCCCCATCCACCACACCTCCCATCCATCACACCTCCCATCCACCACACCTCCCATCCACCACACCTCCCATCCATCACACCTCCCATCCACCACACCTCCCATCCACCACAGCTCCCATCCACCACACCTCCCCATCCACCACACCTCCCCATCCACCACACCTCCCATCCACCACACCTCCCATCCACCACACCTCCCATCCACCACAGCTCCCCATCCACCACACCTCCCATCCACCACACCTCCCCATCCACCACACCTCCCATCCACCACACCTCCCCATCCACCATAGCTCCCCATACTCAGCATTGCTGGGGGCCCCAGGCCATGAGCTAAGCTCTTTGAATCTCTGCTCTAGACTCCAGGCATTGGTAGCAAGAGGGAATCTGTGATCCTGGCCTCTCTGGCTGGGACCCCTATCCTCAACCCACTGGGGAGACACAGCCCCCCACAGGCAGACTTTTTTTTAAAAAATCCTCACCAAGGATATTTTTCCATTGATCCTTAGAGAGAGTGGAAGAAAGAGGGAAAGACAGCGAGAAATATGGATGTGAGAGAAACACATTGATAGGTTGCCTCCACATGCGCCAGGAGGAGCCTGCAACCGAAGTACATGATTTGTTTCCTGCCTGCTCACTCTCCACCCCCCAAATCAAACCCGGTACCCTTTGGTCAGTAGGCCGACGCTCTATCCACTGAGCCAAACCAGCTAGGGCCAGACTTTATCTCTCTCTCTCTCTCTCTCTCTCTCTCTCTCTCTCTCTCTCTCTCTTAAATATATTTTTACTGAATTCAGAGAGGAAGGGAGAGGGAGAAAGAGATAGAAATACCAATGATGAGAGAGAATCATTGATCGGCTGCCTTCTGCACACCCCAAACTGGAGATTGAGCTTACAACCCGGGCATGTGCCCTGACCAGGAATTGAACCGTGATCTGCAGGTTCATAGGTTGACGCTCAACACTGAGCCATGCCAGCCGGGACAGGCAGACTCTTGAGGGTCAGAGCCACACAAAGAGGCTGCAAGGCACAGACATCCAAGGGAATTGCCTGGGAGGGAGGAGCTAAGTCTTGGGAGACCCAGCATTCCAGCTGCACCTGGACAGCTGGGCGGGATTGCCCAGCAAACTGCAGGGAGGGGTTCTGGGAGGAGAGGATGTCAGAGCATGCGTGTGGAGCGGGAACGCACAGCACTCATGTTCTCCTCCGAGTCCTCTCTGCTCATAATCTTCGTTAGCAGATACACGGTCATCCGTTCAGCAAATATTTACCAAGCAGTTGTGATGTGTCAGGCAGTGCCCTGGGTCCTGGGGATACGGGAGTCAATGATATGAAGGCCCTGCCCTCGTGCAGCTTAGATTTGGGGGGTGGAGAGTGAGCAGGCAGGAAACAAATCATCAAATCAATACAGAAGGGAAGAGTATGGACAACTTGTGAAGGAAATAAAGGAAGCAATGGAACATCACTGGGGATGTGGTGGAGGGAGGGCCACGTCAGCCCCGGTGGTCAGGAGAGGACTCGGAGGAGGTGACATTTGGCCGACTCTCTTGGATTTGTGACCTCCTGGGTTTGTGACCTGTGCCTGTCTCCCTTTCCGAGTGGGTCTGTGACGAGGCCCTAAATGACAGCTGGTCAGTGTGGGGTGCTTACCGAATGCTGACCACGTGGTCACTGCCACTGCCTGGCCCCGTGACCTCCCGCGGTCACACCCCTCCCTGGCCTCATGCTGCTCCTCCACACAAGGAGAGAGGTTTAAATAGGGACGGCAAACCCTTGCCTTCCAGACCTGGCCAGTCACAGAGCTGGGGAGGAGGGCTCGGTGTGAGGAAGAGAGGCCTGGGGGGCAGCTGAGGCACTGCCAGCCCATTGCCTCTGTGGTAATGCCAGCTCCTACAGGCCCAACAGACCCCTGGGAACCCGGTTCTCGTGTGAGTTCTCACTTTTTAAAAAAATCTATTTTATTGATTTTCTACAGAGAGGAAGGAAGAGGGATAGGGAGCTAGAAACATCCATGAGAGAGAAACATCCATCAGCCGCCTCCTGCACACCCCCCACTGGGGATGTGCCCGCTACCAAGGCACAGCTACCAAGGCACATGACCTTGACCGGAATCAAACCTGGGGCCCTTGAGTCCGCAGGCCGATGCTCTAGCCACTGAGCCAAACCGGTTAGGGCGAGTTCTCACTTTTAAATGTTGACAGTAAATTCACATGAAAGAAAAAACAACTTGTTACCCAAACAAAACATGTCTGGCCAGACTCAGCCCGGGGCCACCAGTTCTCAGCCCCTGGTCGAGGCCTGGGGTCTGAGCTTCGGAGACTGAGTGTGCACTTCCCGTCTCCCTCCTACTGCCCCGGCGCCCGCAGTTCAGCGTCTGTGCCAACAGCAGCCTCCGCGACTACGCCAACATCTTCCCCAGGAACAACCGCACGGTGGACGTGGACATCTACCAGGGAGTGAGTGCGCGGAGGGCACGAGCCCTCAGGCGACGGCCACGCCCACCGGGGGAGGGGCCTCGCGAGAAGGGCGGGGCCACGCGCCTGACCACACCCCTCCTCCCAGGGCGTGATCTTGGGCTGCCTGTTCGGCCCCGCCGCGCTCTACATCTGGGCGGTGGGTCTCCTGGCGGCCGGGCAGAGCTCCACCATGACTGGCACCTACGCGGGACAGTTTGTGATGGAGGTGGGGTCTGGGGCCTGGGGCCAGGGATGCGCGGTCAATTGACACATTATGGGGACACGGGCTTCGTTGATCCTTAAAGCAGCCTTTATAAGCCCCACTTTGCAGACTAGAGATTCAGAGAGGTGAGCGACTGGCCCAAGGCTGCAGACCCAGGACTGATAGGAGGCTTTTACCTAAAACTCTTCGGTCTGCCGCCATCAGCTGTGGGAACTCCCCCAGTTTCTTCCTACCCATTGCCAACTAGGGACAGAGCTGCCCCCCATTTCAGAAATGCAAAAACAGAGGGTTCCCCCAGCATGAGATGGGGTGAGGGGAGACAGAGGTCCTTCATCTGGAATCTCCAGCCATCAAGGTGTCCCCCCAACCCCCCCCCCCCAACCACACCCCAGGGCTTCCTGAAGCTGCGGTGGTCGCGCTTTGCCCGGGTCCTCCTCACTCGCTCCTGCGCCATCCTGCCCACCGTGCTCGTGGCCGTCTTCAGGGACCTGAGAGACCTTTCAGGCCTCAACGACCTGCTCAACGTGCTGCAGAGCCTGCTGGTGAGGGCAGCCCTACCACTCTGACCCCCTGCGGAGCTAAACAGGAACCACAACAGTTTCCTATATTGAGCTCACCCTCCTCACACACCTTGCCAACAAGCCTCACATAATCCCACAGCCAGCCCAGGGGTAGGAACCACCATTTTTCCCATTTTGCAGCTTGGAAAACGGTTGCACGCAGTTCAGTGCCCAATGGCAGAACTGGGGTTCAAACTCAGGCAGCCTGGGACCACAGCCCCCAAACACTCTCTCCTGCTCAGGAGCCCCACAAACTTGGAAGGCACAGAGGCGGAGACACAGAGTGGTTCCAAGACTTGCCCAAGGGCACACAGCCAGGCAGAGGGTGAAAGGCACTCCGGTCCATCCTCTCCTCCTGGCTGAATTCCGAGGGCAGGGTTCCTCAGCCCCATCCTCCCCGTTCTCCCCAGCTTCCCTTCGCTGTGCTGCCCATCCTCACATTCACCAGCATGCCCACCCTCATGCAGGAGTTTGCCAATGGCTGGTGAGTATTCCCCATCCCAGGCACTGGACTTGCATTACCGGATTTGATCCTCACAATCACCCTGAGGTAGGAATTACCATTATCATCCCCCTTATCCAGAGGAGCTCAGAGAGGTTAAGGAAGTTTCCCAGCAAATGGGGGAGCCAGGACTGAAACCTGGGGGCGAGGGCTGTTTCTAGAACCTGAGCTCTTCACCTTCACCTCAGACTCTGCTCTTGCAAAATCCCACCAGGGTGGAGCCTGCAGGGCCCAAGAGGCAGAAGTGGAGGGGGTCTGCTCCAGATCCACAGCCCAGAGAAGCTGGCTTTGTCACCCCCCGCCCCCCTCCAGACTGGCCGTGGGCACTGGAGAGGAGGAGGTGCAGCAATCCTGAGTCTCCCTCCTGTCCTCCAGGCTAAGCAAGGCCATCACCTCCTCAATCATGACACTGATCTGTGCCATCAACCTCTACTTCGTGGTCAGCTACCTGCCCAGCCTCCCCCACCCCGCCTACTTCGGCCTGGTAGCCCTGCTGGGCGCAGCCTACCTTGGCCTCACCGCCTACCTGGTACGTAGGGCCAGCAGGTGCCTTGGGGATCGGGAGGGCAAGGAGAGGAGGCAACAGATGGAGGGAAGAAGGAAAGGAGGGAGGAAGGGAGGGAGGGAGGGAGGGAGGGAGGGAGGGAGGGAGGGAGGGAGGGAGGGAGGGAAGGGATGGACTGGGGCTTCCCCAGAGGTCTGGTTCTCATAATCACCCTTCCCCCAGGTCTGGACCTGTTTCATTGCCCACGGAGCCACCCGGCTGGCTCACAGCTCCCACCAACACTTCTTGTATGGGCTTCCTGAAGAGAAGCAGACTGGGGAGCCCTCTGGATGATCTCCCCCTGGACCTGCTTGAAGGGAGGCAATAAATGGGGCAGACTGGCCTGTTGGACAGGGGAGTGGGGGAAGTGAAGGCAGAAGATGGAGAGGGAGTTTTGGGGGGCAGGCCAACCTGGGTTCCATAGGGACCTGCTGTTTCCCAGCTTGGACAAGTGATTAACCTACAGGTCTTGGTGTCCTCATCTGTAAAGTGGGACATCAACCTTGCAATGGGTGTAAAGCACTTGAACACAGTGCTTGGCAACGGGACTTAAAAAAAAAAATCCGCCGAAACCGGTTTGGCTCAGTGGATAGAGCGTCCGCCTGCGGACTGAAAGGTCCCAGGTTCGATTCCGGTCAAGGGCATGTACCTGGGTTGCGGGCACGTCCCCAGTAGGAGATGTGCAGGAGACGGTTGATCGATGTTTCTCTCTCATCGATGTTTCTGACTCTCTATCTCTCTCCCTTCCTCTCTGTTAAAAATCAATAAAATATATTTTTAAAAAAATCCTAAAGTATTTACTGAGCACTTACAGGAGCGACCTGACAGTCCCAGGTGGGGGCAGGCTCCAAACTGGCACTTAAAACACAGTCCGGTGGATGCGAACTCAAGGCCAGTTCTATTCTCGTTCAAGAGGGGAAAGGAAACCAAGGAAACACAAAATCCCATCAAGAAGAGCCACCTGTCCTGGCCGGTTTGGCTCAGTGGATAGAGCGTCGGCCTGCGGACTGAAGGGTCCCAGGTTCGATTCCGGCCAAGGGCACATACCCGGGTTGCGGGCTCGGTCCCCAGTGGGGGGGCGTGCAGGAGGCAGCCGATCAATGGTTCTCTCATCATTGATGTTTCTCTCTCTTCCTCTCTGAAAATTTTTTTTTTAAATAAAAGAAGAGCCACCTACTCCAATGCCTCCTCCTCTCGCAGTCTAGTTCCTCTCGCTGGAGTGGCCTCCGCCTTTCTGATCCACCAGCAATCCCATTTTCCAGGCAGTAAAACAGAGGCGCGGTTCTCGCCCCTCCAGGCGCCGGGTCATAGGAACCCGAGTCTCTGCCTCCGAGGCCCGATTCCTCGGCCGCCTCCCCAGGAAACCGGCGGCGGGACTCCCACGCCGGCCCTCACACTCCCAGGGCGCGGACTCCCAGCTCCCCCTGGGGGCAGGGACGGTCCCGCGCGCCCGCATGCCCAGCCGCAGCCTCGCCCTTCCCGGCTGCGGAAGAAAAGGCGGGCACTTGGGCCTCCTGCCCTGAGGCCTCAGAATCCGCCCAGACCAGGAGGGGGTCACGGGGAGCTGTGTGGGCGGGGAAGCCCCGCCGCCGCTGGGAGCCGCCCGACACGCCTTCGCCCCTGGCCGGGACTGCACTTTACAGACGCTCCCTGGGCGGTTTCTAGGCTCCCCCAAGCCCCTCCTCCGGCCTCTTCCCGTTCCTCGGACCCTGGCCCCGAGCGGAGGCGGCAGCCCGGAGAAGGGGTCGCCAGGCTTCTCCGGGTGTTGAACTTGAAGCGGGCGCTGTGCCCCTAATTTCCCGGGGATTCGGCGGGGCCAGCTCTGCGCTCAGGATAGGGCGCTTGTTGATGAGAATTTCCTCTTTCTTAAAAGGGCAACGATGCCAGTGGGGCCCTCCAGGAGGCACGGAATGGGACGGGTCGGGCTCTGCCAGAGCGACCGTGGAAGAGGTGATCTGAGCGAGAAAGCCGCCAAGTCCCTTCCCGGGCCTGGCCCTGGAGAACCGGGGGCCGCGCGAGCTAGAGGGGGGGGGGGGCGGCGGAGAAAGGCCTCTCCCAGCCCTTCCCCAGCTCCCCCGGGCGCCGCCGTCCGTGCCCCCGCAGACGCCCCGGTCAGTTCCCTGAGCGTTAGAGGGGCTCTGGCCCCGCGCTGGGCGCGGAGGGAGGCGGGTTCGAATGACCGGGGATCCCGCCAGGAGCGCCCGCGGGTGGAGGCGGCCGAGTTAGTAACAAATCGCTACTCAGTGGGTGGGAACGATCCACGTGCGAGCGGAGCTGGAAAGGGGGGGTCAGGACCCGAGAAGGCCTTGGACAGACTTGGAAGCTGAATAACCACGGGGCGACGGGCATGGAGGGGCGGGGGGCGAAAGCGCGGACAAGCGGAGGACTCTTCGCTCCCGTGGCGCAGGGAGGGGCCGCAGCGGATGGGCAGTGAGGCCCGGGACTAAGGACCCGGGGACGAGGAATGCGGGGGGGAGGGGACCAAAGGCCAGCGAGGGGGTCACCGCGGGCGAGAGGTGAGCGATGAGAGGGCGTCATTCCAGGTCCAGGGCGGCCCCTGCGGTCCTCCCAGCTCCGGGGTTAAACTGGACTTTCCCCGGAGCTGCCTGGGACCCGCCTTTCCTGCACGGCCCCCCATTTGGAGATGGGGTTCCTGCGTGCTGGATGGAGAAGTCGCAGCCCGCAGGACTTGGTTCCTCCTGGTTTGAAAAATAAACTACGTGCTAAGGCGACCCCGTGCTGGGGTAGAGACACTGGGTGTGCCCCCCCCCCCCCACACACAGTGAACAAACTCCAAGACACCCCCCACCCTACAGACCGCCCCCCCCCCCAGCTCCTCGGTCCCCACAGCTGCCCAGACCCTTCGCGGCAGCCCTCGTGCCTGGGAGCAGGGCAGGTCCCCAGGCGCAGAGGCCGCCCCGACAGAGGCTCAGCGGGGGCACTGGGGAGGGGGGTCGGGGAGGCGGGCGCACAGCGGACCCGCCAGGGCACCAGCCCTGCGTCAGCTCCTCTGGCCTCCGGGGACCGCAGGCCGGTCCGTCCTCCCGCGGCAGGAGGAAGGGGAAGAGGAAGGAGAGCCGCCTGCCCAGGTCAGGGCGCAGCCACGGCCTCACTCCGGCCTCGCCGCACACTTCCCGTCGGGTCGGCGGCCGGGCCTCGGGGTGAAGCGGAGGCCTTGGCCCGGCGGCCGGATCCGCCTCTGCCCGCAGCGGAGCTGGGCCCGGCGCCTCGTGCTCAGAGCCCAGGGACCTCGTGTGCAAACGGGGTGGGGGGACCCGCAGGCCGGTCGTCCAGGGCAGAGGAGGGGGCGCAGCCAGACCAGCGCTCGCTACCCGACGGCGGGGAGCGCTCAACGCCACGAGGGCGGCGGGGGGCGCCGGGGCCGGAGGGTGGGTCCGGCTTCGCGGCTGCGCGTCTTCGGCGGGGCCCGCCCTCCGCAGGCTCCGCTCCGTGGGGCCGGGGGACCCGGGCCGCCCTGGCACCGGCGGTTGGACGGGACCGGACGTGCCCGCCCCGCCCCGCCGCCGAGGCCTATTTGTCCAGGCTTGGCGTTATTTTTTAAATGACGAACACATAATAACGACGAAAGGATAATAAACAGGAAACAGAAACCCACACTCAGGGCCAGTAACACGGGAGTTTGCTTCGTGAAGAACCCGCGCGGACGCGGCCAGGTGTGCCTGCACCGACCGGGCGGAAGCGCCGTTTAAAGCCTAAGACGTGTCAGCCCCGCCGAGGGCCGGGCCGCAGGCTGCGCGTCCCCGGGGCGGGCGCCACAGACACCCCGCCCCGGCCTCGGATGGCCGCGTGGGGTGGGGAGGGCTGGGAAGGCCGCGCGGAGGGGCCGTTCCTTCCAGGTCCGAGGGACGTGGCTGCGCGGAGGGGTGGCAGCGCGTCCCCGGCCGAGGGAACGGCGCGGAGAGGGCGCCTCCTGGCGGGGACGCCGGGTGATGGCCGCTCTGCTGGGCGCCGGGCGGGGCAGCTGGAAGAGGTGGGCCGGGGGGTCCCAGGGCAAAAAGTTGGATTTTCCCGCCCTACGCCCCCGGGCCCCGCGGCTGCGATGGGTGCAGACGGGCACAGTCCGGTCAGGGGTGTAATTGTGTGAATCTTAGTCGCTGGGAGGGAGCCAAGGGCCACCGTTCGCTCACGACTTCCGCGAAGTGGTCCCTGCAACAATCAAAGATAAAACCAGAGAGTTTATCCCCATTTTCCAGAAGAGAAAACAGGAGCGGCGGGCCCCTGGGCCTTGGAATGCGCAGGGGTGAAGGCACCGCGCCGGCGGGGCGGGCCCGGCCCGGAGCGGCGCAGCCGGGAGCTGTCGGTCCTGCCACGCAGCCGCAGAGGCTCCCCGCGGGCGGGCGGGCGCCAGGAAGGGAGGCGACGCCCCCTGGAGCGCGGCCGGAACCGGGCCGGACCCGCCTCCCCACCCGCGGAGCGCGCCGGCCCAGGAGTGGTGAAAGCCGCGGCCGCGGCCAGGTCACGCCGAAGCCGTTGCCCTTTTAAGGGGGAGCCTTGAAACGGCGCCCGGGTTCCATGTTTGCATCCGCCTCGCGGGGAGGAAACTCCATGTTGTAACAAAGTTTCCTCCGCGCCCCCTCCCTCCCCCTCCCCCTAAGAACCTGGCTCCCCTCCCCTCCGAAGCTCGCGGGGATCCCTCCCTCCCACCCTCCCCTCCCCCCCGCGCCCCGATTCCGGCCCGAGCCGGGGGGGAGGCCGGGCGCCGGCGTCGGGGCCAGAGTCCGGCCGGAGCGCAGCGCGCCGGGCCCCATGGACAGCTCGGCCGTCATTACTCAGATCAGCAAGGAGGAGGCGCGGGGCCCGCTGCGGGGCAAAGGTACTGGGGCGGCGCGGAGGGGCCACCTGGAGGCGCCGCGGGGGGCGGGGGCCAGGACCCTCCCCGGGCCGCCGCCGCCCCGGGAGCCCGCCTGGCAGCGGGAGGAGCGGGGAGAGTTGGGGCCCGGGAAGCGGCGCGGGGTCGGCGCCCTGGGCGCTCCGTGTGCTCGGCGGGGGAGCCGCGGCGGGAGTGGACCCCGGGCTCCGTCAGGGTCTCCGGCCGGCGGTGCGCAGCGCCCGGGGGGAGGCCCCCCGCTCCCCCGCCCTAAGCGCCGGCGGGGCCGGGAGGTCGGTGTGGAGGGCGCCCGCGGCCGCCGGAGACCCCGCCCACCACCCCCGGGTCCGGGGCGGGAGGGGCGCGAGGTGACAGCGGGCCGGGAGGGTGCGAGGCTCCCGCCAACACTGATCCGCGATTCCCACAAACTTTGGGTCTCGCGTGGCGGCGCCCAGCCCCTCGGGCACCGAGAGCAGCCGCCACTCCGGAGAGGCGCGCGCCCGCGGCGGCCCGGCTGCAGCCCGTGGGCCCCGGGCCTGTGCACACAAGTTCCGACCGGGGAGCCGGCCGACCGCCTTGGCGGGGTCCGGGGGGGGGGGGGGGAGCGGGTGTCTGGGCTGGAGGCCCGCCCCGCCCCGTCCGGGGACGGACTGCAGCGGCTGGGAGTCCTTCCCGCTCTGCCCACCTGGCCTGCGCCTCCTCCTCCCCGGGGCTGGGGCGGGGGAGACAGGCTGTCAATCAGCCGGTGGGTGCGCGGCTCGAGGTTGGAGGTTGGGGCAGAGAGGGGAGGGGCGGGGTCGCGGTGGCCCGGGTCCACCCCCTGCCTCCCGGTCCAGCCTCGGGTCTGAGGACTTTGGACTCACAGGGGCCGAGAGTATGGAAGGAGGCGGGAGTGGACCCCAGGCCCCGGCCCTCCTGGGCCCCACTGAGCAGGGGCTGCTCAGGTAAAGGTGGGGTCAGGAGGCGCCCCCAGTGGGGCCGATACCTCAGCAGGTGGAGGCTGGGAGGAAAAGATAGGACCCTTGGTGCCCGCTCCAGCCGGTCCACTCCCTGATGGGGTACCGTGTACCCCACACTGGAATGACGTGTGGGAGCAGAGGGGTGGCCTGGAGCCATGCTGATGCGCCTCCCTCAGTGAAGCGGGTATGGCCAGACCCTCAGAGCCCAGGGCTGGCGCCGGGGCACACAGGCATGCCCCCACCTTGGGCCTCCCTGTTCCAGGTGACCAGAAGTCATCCGCTTCTCAGAAGCCCCGAAGCCGGGGCATCTTCCACTCACTTTTCTGCTGCGTCTGCCGGGATGATGGGGAGGCCCTGCCCAGCCACAGTGGGGCACCCCTGCTTGTGGAGGAAAACGGAGCTGTTCCCAAGGTGCGTGGTGGCCAGGTGAGGGCTGCAGGGCACCTGGGCTCGCCCTCGACGGGGGTTACGGGAAAGGGTTTTTCTTGACCAGCCTGCAGGCCCTGGAAGGTCTACCCAGCTTGTCACCTGACAGCTCCGAGAGCTCCTCCAAGGGAATTTAAATGTCCCTGTCGCAGATGGACGCTGTTCTCTGCCCGGATTTCCCGATTGGGGAAGTGAGGCCCAGAGAGCCAGGCGGCCTACCCTGGCTCCAGAGGTGGCAGGGGCAAATCTGGGAAGAGGGTGGCCTCTCCCCTGTCCCTGTGACTTGCCAGCTAGAGGGCTGCAGGAGGGAAGACTTGTATGAAGAAATGACGGGGGTGAGAGAGGTGCCCCCAGCCAGCCCCGCTCGTCCCCACAGCAGACCCCGGTCCAGTATCTGCTCCCCGAGGCCAAGGCCCAGGACTCAGACAAGATCTGCGTGGTCATCGACCTGGACGAGACCCTGGTGCACAGCTCCTTTAAGGTGGGCCTGCCCAGCAGCCCCCAGCCCTGGTTCGGAGGGGCCTGCCCTGGCCTGGGAGGGCGGTCTGGTCTGGGCAGGCCTGGCCGCAGCTCCAGCCGCTCTTTTCCCCCATAGCCAGTGAACAATGCTGACTTCATCATCCCCGTGGAGATCGATGGGGTTGTCCACCAGGTGAGGGGCCGGCTCCTGGGGGGAGGCGGTGGGCTTGGCTTTTCCCACCAATCCTGAGAGCTTCGTATAAGCCTTTGGGAGATGTGGAATGTCAGAGGCCCAGAGAGGGTGTGAGACTTATCCAGGGTCACACAGATCCTCAGGGACTTCACTCTGAGGCCTGCGGGGAATGGGGTTCTTCTTGGCGCCCCCTTACCCCACCTTGCCCGGGACCCAGTTCAAGTAATTCAGGATAGGTTGTGTGCTGTCCAGCCTGTTCTCCATTACTTGGCTCGGGGGTCGGTGCCCTGCAGCCTGGGGGTGAGGGGGCTGCCCCAGGCCCCTCCATTTGGCTGAGGCCGTGGAGCGGGAAGGGCCTGGAATTAGTGATGCCCCTTGAGGCAGGGCCAGCAGCCTGGAACTCACAGGTTCATTTTGATCCCCTTCTGAGAGGGGGTGGTTTCCCTAGCAGCAGTTGGGGTGGCTGGTCAAGTGGGGCCCCCATAGGACCTGGGACCAGCCTGCCCCCTGTGCTCCTCTGCCTCCTTCACTGGCTCCCTCCCAGCCCCCTGCCACCCCCCCACTCGCAGCCTGAGGCCCAGCAGTCCCCTCACTGGCCCGCCCCCCAGGTTTACGTGCTGAAGCGGCCCTATGTGGACGAGTTCCTGCAGCGAATGGGCGAGCTCTTCGAGTGCGTGCTGTTCACTGCCAGTCTGGCCAAGGTGAGTGAAGGGCTCCTGGCACAACCCCCCCGCCCCCCCCCCAGCACGTGGCCTCTGGGCAGCGGCCCCTGGATCACCCTTGGCCCCAGGTGACTCACCTCCCATCCACAGTATGCAGACCCAGTAGCTGACCTGCTGGACAAGTGGGGGGCCTTCCGAGCACGGCTGTTTCGTGAGTCGTGCGTCTTCCACCGGGGGAACTACGTCAAGGACCTGAGCAGGCTGGGCCGAGACTTGCGGCGGGTGCTTATCTTGGACAACTCACCTGCCTCCTACGTCTTCCATCCGGACAACGCCGTGAGTGCCATGCAGGGCCTGGATAGGGGGCTGGGACCCAAGAAAAGGGCCCGTCCATCTGGGCTTCCCCCACCTCTGCTCCCAAGCTGGGTGGTTTCCCAGGCCTGGTGCCTTCCCATTCCTCCCTCTCATAGACCTGTGCCCACTCGCCCCGTACTTCATGGATCGTTCAGATCATTCTGCTTGCTGGGCATTGGAGCAGGTGCAATTTTTTAAGCGGCCAGTTGTGACCAGTTAGTGGGTCACAAAAATAATTTAACAGTTCCTAGTTGGGGTTTTGAAAAAATGAAATAAAATAGGAAATATCAGAGTGCTTTGCACACAGTTAGATTAAGTTTCATTTGGTAAAATTGTTGCTTTGTTATGTATGTAAATGTGATTTACTGGGTGCTGCTGTCAGAATATTTGCACACTGTGGGTAAGGGGCTTCAAGGAGATAGCCCACCCAGCCATGGGTGCTCAGGGGTGGCCTGCATATTCTGCGTCCAGGGTGGTGACCCTACACCCATCTGCCCAGGTACCGGTGGCCTCGTGGTTTGACAACATGAGTGACACAGAGCTCCATGACCTTCTGCCCTTCTTCGAGCAGCTCAGCCGAGTGGATGACGTGTACTCAGTGCTCAGGCAGCCACGGCCTGGCAGCTAGTGAGGCGCCCTGGGGCCAGGACCTGCCCCTGACCACACCTACACCTTTCACACATGGACTTTTCCTTAGGAAAGCCCAGCAGCCTGGGCCACCTCAGTGCCATGGGGAAGTGGGCGTCTCCCCCACCAGCCTGGCCAGGCTGCGAAGGGGGGCAGCAGGCTGCACAGAGGGCAGTGAGACCCTGGGTCCCTGTGTCAGTGCCTTAGAACCTCCTCGCTCTTCTTGGGGGACCTACGGGGCCCTGCATGCTGCTCCCCTTTCTCTTTCTATGCTGCCGTGTTTCTCTGCTGCCAAGTTGGGCCTCTCGGCCCTTTCGGTTCTGCTTGGGGGAGGGGCAGGGTTCCTACTGCCCCCTGCCTTGGGCCCCACCTGGGAACGTGGACACCAAGTGCCTTGCGTAGAGCCCTCTTCCCCGCCTGGCTTTCCCAGGGCCAGGTCAGGTCAGCTCTTGCCTGGAACAGTCTCCAGACTGTCGGTCAGAGAGAAGCTAATCCTCATGCCTCCTCCGTGGGGGCTGCTGCAGACTCCGCCACCTCTGTCTCGGGGTGGGCACAGGAGGGGAGAAGATCTGTTGCCACTTGTGAGAGCAGCAGGGGTTTGTCCTTCAGGACCCAGTCCTGCTTCTCTGGACTCCTCAGCTGAGGGCTGCTCCCCATTCCACCCAAGGCTCTGCAGCTCAGCTCCCCCAGCTCCAAGTGTGGGGGCATAGGCAGGACCCCTTTATGGTGCCATATAAATATGTATATGTGTATATAGATTTTTAGGGGAAGGAGAGGGGGAAGGGTTGGAGTAGAGACAGCCCTTCCTCACCCCTTTCCCGGGCCCATAAATTGGGGGGAGGGAGGAAAGGATTTTTACATTTTTAAACTGCTATTTTCTGAACGAAACAAGCTGGGCCAAGAGGCCCCAGGCCCTGTCCTCTGTCACCCACACCCTCTTTGCTTCATTTAAAACATTTATTGAGCACCTTCTCTGTGCCCAGCCTGTGCTAGGCCAACCAGCTGAGTGTGTGTGTGAGGGGAGGCGGATCTCTCTCCACCACCCACCCCATACTTCACCCGTGCCTTTAGGGGATCTATAGGAGGTGGGACACTTGTGGGGTTTGGGGGGTACTCCTGCCAAGCTACACCCCTCCATGCCAGCCCACTCTCTGCAGCCCCCTGCCTCATCGCCAGCTGGCGGAGGGCTGCTCCCAGGACATCTGCCTTCCAGCTCTGCTTCCTCTACTTGGAATCCCTCCCCCAAATGCTGAGTCTGGAGGTCAAGGCCTTGGGCTCTTCCCAGGGCCTAACAGTTACGGGGACCCACACACCAGTGCCAAGGGGGATGTCGAATGGAGATGTCCTTGTTTCCCACCTACCCCCAGCTGGGGGCGGGAGGGAGGGCATGGCTGGTCCGAATCTGATGACCCTCCCACTTAAGTGCCTTCTCTGTGATAGAGAGCCCCTCAGTGTGACGCGAACTAAAGAGAAAGCCAGACCCCCAACCTGCCTCTGTGGTTATTGGCGGGCGGTGAAGTGGGGGCGTGACTGTCCCAGGAAGCCTCGTTCCGCTTCAGCTGACCCTGTGGAGGGAAGAGGGCGGTCCTGGAGGCTGCCCTACCCCCTCGGGCTCCAAGTGCGAACGTGCAGGAATGGCCCGAGTACTGTCTGATTTCCCTGCTTTCAGCCTCAGTCATCTGGTCTGCAAAATGGAGATCGGCTCCCTGCAGAGCCGCTTCAATGCCGCCCCTGGAGAACTCCGAACGATTAGCTCAGAGGCTACGCAGAAATGCGTCCCTAGGCGAGGCCCCTGGAAGGTATTTGGAGACGGAAGGGGTGGGGTCTCTGCCCGGAGCGAAGGGGAGGAGTTCGTGAGGCCCCAGAGGGGGTAGGTGGGGAGCGGGGCGGGGTAGTGGGAGCCAAGTTCAACTCCAAACCGAAGACCTTTGAGCGAGGCTGCCGTGGGCCTCCCGCTGCTTCGCGGGAAGCGCTGGCAGGCCGAGGCGTGGGGACTCGGGGGAGACGGGCGCCCCTTCCCCCACCGGCCCTCCCGCTGGCCGCGCCCTTGCACGAGCCCCGGCCCACTTCCTGCCCCCGCCCCTCCAGCCCTGGCAGCACTTCCTTTGCAAAACTGGGCAGCCCCGGGCCCTGGCAGGAAGTGCCCTCCCGCCCCGCCCTCTCCTGCTTCCCACGGTGGCCACTAGAGGCCTCTCCGGCCTCGCCGGGCTCCGCTGCGCCGGGCCCTCGGCGATCTGCCCCCACCCCAACCCTGGGGGCCTGGAAAGATGAACATTTCTCCTTCACCCCTTTCCCGGGGGTTACCCGCCTCCCCCTTCTCTTCCCCCCGCCCCCCCCCACACACAGCGGAGAAGGGAGGTCTGCCCCTTCCAAAGGTTGGGCCCTGCCCCCCACCCCCAACCTCTCATCCCCCTGTGAATCCATCCTCAAGCCTCCCTCCTGGTGTCCCAGACGCGATCTGCCCCCCAGGTCTCCGAGGGTGACCTGCCACGTGTATGATGCTGCCCCTTCCTTCCCTCGCCCCCCTCCCCTGCTCCTGGTAGGAAAGTGCTGGGAAGCACCGACCTGGGAAGAGCACCTGCAGTTCCCGCAGTTCCATGAGCCCCCTGTGAGCTGGAGCCTCGGAGCCTTTGGCCCAGTTAAGGCCCAGGTGGCCTGCTTCTGCCCTTGTCCTCCTTCGGGTGCCACTGGTTTCCTGCTCTCCATGCAAACACTAGTCCCCCAGATTTGCATCCCACAAGCCCACAGAGGCCAGGGAGTCGCCAGGGCTCCCAACTTTGAGACCGCAGTCAGCCTTTACCACCCACCCTGCACCCACAGAGTTCAAGGTAACCACATATACCTGCACTTCCCGTGTGCCAGGCACAGTGCCAGGACTGGGGACACACCATGACTAGGGCCTGCCTCTGCTCCTAAGGAACCCACACTCTAGTGTGGAGAAGGACGCCTGAACAGATGATCTAAGACTTTCAATGCTGTGGATGGAGTTGAGGAAGAACATGGAAGGCCGGGCTGGGAGCACAGGGGACACCACCGGCCTGGGTGGCGATGCAGGGTTTGGAAAATGCATCCTGAGGACGTGAGGCTAAGAGGAGTTTGGAAAGGAGGCGTGAGTCAGGTGATGGTGGCCTCAGCAAGGAGAGGCCCCAGAAAGGAAGCCCAAGAGCCTGGAGCCTCCCCAGCAGGGAGTGTGAGAAATGACAACAATTTTGGAATTGTACACAGCCAGGGGAGATGGGAAATGACGCTGCAGAAGGCAGGAGGGGCCAGATAATGCAGACCTATAGGCTCGCCCAGGCAGTGGCCTTCTCTCTTGCAGGCGGTGGGTGTCTTTGAGGGACACGGGGACACTAACCAGGAAAGAGGTGTGCTCCATCCTGGCAGCTTCACGTTGGAAGATAAGTCAGGGGTATGGGACGGAGGACCTTCCTGGGAGGCCACAGCCGGGGAGGGCGGAGAATGGAGAATGAAGACGAACGGGGGCACAGGGGCAGAGTGCAAAGAAGAAGGAAGGATGGATGTGAGCTAGGAGATAAACTTGACAGGAAGCTGTGGCTGGTTGGCCCTAGGGACTGGGGTAGAGGCTTTGGAGATGTCAGCTGCAGTGAAAATGACAGCCCGGTATGGAACAGACATCACTATTTGCCTGTCACACACACACATACACACGCACATACATACACATGCAGAGGAAACAGGCACCTGATACACTCCTGTTGGCAGGAGTGTAAACTGGTACAACCTCTTTGGAGAGTGATTTGACAATACTATTTTTCAAAAGTAATTTTTAGCCCTGGCTGGGTAGCTCAGGTGGTTAGAGCATTGTCCAGATACACCACGGTTGTAGGTTTGATCCCCAGTGAGAGCACATACAAGAATCAACCAATGAATGCATAAATAACTGGAACAACAAATTGATATTTCTTCCTTCCTCTTTCTCTCCAAAATCAATTAAAAAAGAAAACCTATCCATATTTTATTTTTATTTTTTTAGCAGACATCCTTTGATCCAGCAATTCCACTGTTAGGAATTTATGCTGTAGAAAGAATGCATATACACATAACTTTGTACGTATCCAATATTAATTGCATCCTTGTTTGTAATAGCAAAACACTTGAAATAACCTAAGTGCCCACCAGTGAGGGACTGTAAGTAAATCTTGCTCTATCTATACCAGAGAATACCATGCATGGAGAAACAGTGAGGTGGAACTATCCAAGCAGATATAGAATGGCCTCCAAGGTAGACCAGTAAATGAAACAAAGTAAGATTTATAACAATAGTGTTGGTGTATTCCCACTAAAGAGCAATATAAAGGTAGACAAATATACATATATATTTTTGTTTACTCCAGTAGGGTAACAAGAAGTGGGAATTGTGGCTAATCCTGGGAAGTAGTGCTGGAGGACTGGGTGGGACTCATCTAAGATGGGAGGGACACATTTTTACAAACACCTGTTTGTGTTTAGTAAATGTACCAGGTACATTTTTTAATTTTTTTAAAGGTAAAAATTAGTTAAAAACAAAAACAACAGTCAATCTTCTAAACATAACATTAAAACAGAACTCAAATTCCATGTCTTTCCTTCAAATAGTCATTGCATGCCTGTACCAGGCACTAGAGTACAGCAGCGAGCTAAACAGATACTGTGGGGAAAACAGGGTTAAAAAGTAATTACAAAACAAGAAGAATAAGGTGGTAAATAAAGAATTTTAAACTTCCGTACTGCCCTGGCCAGCGTGGCTAAGTTGGTTGGAAGGTTGTCAAGCGGCACTGGGTTTGATCCCAGGTCAAGGTGCATGCAGAAGGCAATCGACCCATGTTTCACTTTCACATCAATGTTTCTCTTTCTTCTCTGTCCCCCTTCCCCTCCCCTCCCCCTCCCCCTTCCCCTCCCCTCCCCCTCCCCCTCCCCCTCTCCCTCCCCCTCCCCTTCCCTTCTCCCTCCCCCTCCCCCTTCCCCTCCCCTCCCCCCTCCCCCTCCCCCTCCCCTCCCCCCTCCCCTTCCCCCCTCCCCTTCCCCCTCCCCCTCCCTCCCCCTCCCTCCCCCTCTCCCTCTCCCTCTCCCTTCCTCTCTAAAATCAATAAAAACATGTCCTCAGGTGAGGATTAAAATAACACTTTTGTACTGTCAGTGCCAAATTATCACCCCAAGATGACTTATGATTGTAAATGGGGGAAAGTGCCTGTACAGTGGAATGCTGGCAGTAAGCAAGGGAGCAAACTTCGCATTACTCACGCTGCGTCAACTTGACTTCATCTATCGCGAGTCAATGCAATGTGAGGTACACAGCATCACCTTTGCCCGTGCTACTCACCGTGCGGTTCAAGAGCCAGCAGGCACATCAGCTTCGCCGGGAGCCTGTTAGACAAGCAGGATCTCAGGCCCCACCCAGGCCTACCGAATCAGATTCTGCATTTTAAAAAGGTTCCCAGGTGATTCTTTGATACTACAGTTTGAGAAGCGCTGGCCTTCATCAAGCATTCTTGAAAAAACCTGTTTAACCAGGACAAACCTTTAGAGGTACTTTCAGTTTGTGGGGAAAATAGGAGGAAGAGGAACAAATTAAATAAGACACAAAGATTTAGACAAGTCCACAGTGTGAACATTCTACAAGACAACTGTCCTTGACTCGGGTAAGTCAATGTCATAGAAAAAAAGGCTGGGAGACTGTTCTAGGTTTAAAATCACTGAAGAGCCCTGGCCGGTTTGGCTCAAAGTTCAGAGCAGTGGTTCTCAACCTTGGTTGCACATTAGAATCACCTGGGAATCTTTTTAAAATCCTGATTTCTGGGCCCCACCCCATAACAAAGAAACAGAATTTCCGGAGGATGAGGCCCAGAAATCAGGATTTTAAAAAGATTCCCAGGTGATTCTAATGTGCAGCCAAGGTTGAGAACCACTGGTTTAGAGCATGGGCTGAGGACCTTCTCGGTTGCAGGTTTGTCCTGGCCCCTGTGGGGCACCTGTGGGAGGTAACCATCAATGTATCTCACATCTCAATGTTTCTCTTTCTCTCTCCCCTCCTCTCTCTAAAAAAATCAATGAAAAAAAAATCCCGCCCTAACCGGTTTGGCACAGTGGATATAGAGCCTCGGCCTGCAGACTCAAGGGTTCCAGGTTCGATTCCGGTCAAGGGCATGTATCTTGATTGTGGGCACATCCCCAGTGGGGGGTGTGCAGGAGGCAGCTGGTCAATGTTTCTCTCTCATCGATGTTTCTAACTCTCTGTCCCCCTCCCTTCCTCTCTGTAAAAAATCAATAAAATATATATTTAAAAAATATATATATATATTTTTAAAAATCCTTGGGTGAGGATTAAAAATAATGCTGAAGATAAAGGATTAAAAAAACAATACTCACCAAAGCCGGTTTGGCTCAGTGGATAGAGCGTCGGCCTGCGGACTGAAAGGTCCCAGGTTCGATTCCGGTCAAGGGCATGTACCTGGGTTGTGGGCACATCCCCAGTAGGGAGGTGTGCAGGAGGCAGCTGATCGATGTTTCTCTCTCATCGATGTTTCTAACTCTCTATCTCTGTCCCTTCCTCTCTGTAAAAAATCAATAAAATATATTAAAAAATAAATTAATTAAAAAACAATAAAAAAAACAATACTGAAGATACATAACAATAAAAGGACATGCAGGATCTTAATTTGATCATGAATCAATAAAAATAGTTGTTTAAGTCCTTGTGAGGACAATTGGAGAAATTTGACCATGAACTGGATAGAAGATGATATTATAAATAATTTGTGATACCATTCTCATGTGAAAATTGTATTCCAGTTATTTTATTTATTGATTGTTTTTATTTTTATTATTTTTTAAAAATATACTTTTATTGATTTCAGAAAGGAAGGGAGAGGGAGAGAGAGCTAGAAATATCAATGATGAGAGAGAATCATTGATCAGCTGCCTCCTGCATGCCCCCCCTGGGGATTGAGCCCACAATCTGGGCATGTGCCCTTTACTAGGAATCAAACCTGGGACCCTTCAGTCCCAAGGCCGGCACTCTAGCCACTGAGCCAAACCAGCCAGGGCTATTGACTGTTTTTAGAGAGAAAGAGGAAGAGAGTGAGAGAAACATTGATTTGTTGTTCTGCTTATTAATGAATTCATTGGTTGCTTCTTTTCTTTTTTTAATCCTTATCCGAGGATATTTTTTCAAAGAGAGTGCAATGAAGGAGGGAGGGAGGAAGAGGAAAAGAGAGAGAGAGAGAAACATCAATGTGAGAGAGACATATAGATTAAATGCCTCCAGCACATACCAAACAGGGTTCGAACCTGCAACCCAGGTACATGCCCTTGACGAGGGATCTAACCCACAACTTTGGCGTATCAGGGCCATGCTCTAACCAACTGAGCTACCTGGCCAGGGCCTTGTATTACAGTTATAAAGGAGAATGTCCTTATTCTTAGGAGATGAGTGATAAGCTAAATATTTGGGGCTGCATAGCATGATATCTGCAATGTACTTACACACACACACACACACACACAGCAAAGGAGAATTTTTGAGCCCATCAGTGTTTATTGTTATACTATTTTACTATCATTTATATTTTTCTGTTTTTGACATTTTCATAATAAAGAAATTGGAAATAATTTTTAAAAACATAGGTTCTCCTCCAGAATCCTGAGGCTAAAATAAAAGGGAAGCACCAAAGTGGAGTAGAGAACCCATAAATGACAGGCAGGCTACCAATCTCAATGCATTAACTATATAAGCAATCAACAAATTACTTTAAAATTCACAAAAGAAGACATAGGCAATACATATATTTAAAAGTGGTCTATCCCACTGGTAATAAAAAACATATATAAATCAACACAATGCTGATTTTCTTTTTGACATTCAGACAGACATTTTATTTTTTATTTTTGGAGTAACAAAACTTTATTTGTAATAATAATTCTTTATTGTTGACAGTATTACATATGTCCTCTTTTTCCCCCCATTGACCTCCTCCAGCTCCCCCGCCCCCAGACCCTCACCACCCCACTGTATGGGGCCATGGGCCATGCATATATGCATACAAAGTTCCTGGTTGATTACTTTCCACCCATTCACCCTCCCCGGCCTTCCCTCCGAGATTCCGCACTCTGTTCCATGCTTCTGTGTCTCTGGATCCACTCTACTCATCAGTTTATTTTGTTATTTAGATTCCACATATGAGTGAGATTCATGTGATACTTGTCTTTCTCTGACTGACTTATTTCACTTAGCATGATACTCTCCAGGCCTCTCCATGCTGTCCCAAAGGGTGAGAGGTCCTTTTTCACTGCTGCATAGTATTCCATGGTGTAAATGTACCACCGCTTTTTTACCCACTCATCTACTGATGGACACTTGGGCTGTTTCCAGATCTTAGCTATTGTAAATTGTGCTTCTATGAGCATAGGAGTGGATCCATTCTGATTGGTGTTTCGGTTTTTTTAGGATATATTCCTAGAAGTGGGATCACTGGGTCAAATGGCAGATCCATATTTAATTTTTTTGAGGAAACTCCATACTGTTTCCATAATGGCTGCATCAGTCTGCATTCCCACCAGCAGTGTTCTAGGGTTCCCTTTTCTCCACATCCTCACCAGCACTTGTCATTTGTTGATGGTAGCCATTCTGACAGGTGTGAGGTGATACCTCATTCAGACAAAGATTTTCTTAAAAACTGGAGCCCAGGGCTGGGAAGAATAGAGAAACAGGCAATCGCCTGTCCTCCTGTCCTGAACACGGGGCTACCAATTAATGCAACTTTTCTGGAAGGCAGCTGGCCTACTCACATCTTTGACCCAGCAACCCCACTTGTAGGAGTTTATCCTAAAGAAAGAATAATGAATGCAGTCTAACGGCAAAGATTTCATAGTAAGAATATTACCACAGCATTCTTGGTAGAATCGAATAATTGGATATAAGTTAGAAGTCTGAAAACGAGCTATTGGTTACAGAAACGATGCTATCTAAATGGACTGCCATGGGACAATTTAAATGAAGTGCAAAATAACAATCATGTCACAGAAAAAGATATATGTATGTATGGTCATTGGCTTCCTCCTTCCCAAGCTCCACGGCCCTTCTTTCACCTCCAGAACTTGTTTGCTAAGCCCATGTCTTCTAGGAATTACTTTTTCTGCCTCTGTAATTTACCCAACAAATGTTCTCTTACAGAAAAAAAAGTATATATATGTAGATAGATCAATCGATCCGTAGATAGGTATCATATACATATAGTAGACATATGCTGTTGAAAGAAATGCTAATAGTGACTTATCTGTAGATTACCTTTATAGTGAAATTACAGATAAGTTTTTCTTTCCTTTTTGCCTGTTTGTACAATTGAATGAACATATACTTCTTTTTATTCATAAAAAAGGTATTATTTTCTTTTTCTTTCTTAATATATTTTTATTGATTTCAGAGAGGAAGGGAGAGGGAGAGAGAGAGAAAAACATAAATGATGAGAGAGAATCATTGATTGGCTGCCTCCTGCTGGGGATTGAGCCCACAACCCTGGCATGTGCCCTTGACTGGAATCGAACCTGGGACCCTTCCATCCACAGGCTGATGCTCTATCCACTGAGCCAAGCCAGCTAGGGGAAGGGTATTATTTTCAAAAACAAAATCTCACTTGCAGTGTGTTTACGCTTAACAGGCTGCACGTCAGAGCGCTCACACTTGCACACACCTGCACATATGTGCACACATAGAACATCCGGTCTCCATAACTCAGGGAGGTGTCAGGAGGTGGGCCGCCCTCACCCAGCCCACTGCATCTCACCCTCCAGGAGACCGGAGTTCAGAGGTGACAGGAGAATTTCTGCAGGGACGCAGGCTGGAGGGCAGCTGCCCAGGATGCTGAATTTGTGGGCAAAGCCAACTTCCGCGCTTGAGAGGGTCGCTCTCCTTTCCCATCCTGAATCCTGGGCCCCCGGGCTCAGGAGGGAATGGAGACTGGCTGCTGGGAGAGGGTGGCAGAGTCCAAAGGCACTGGTTTATGGCAGCTCATAAACACTCCAGGTGGAGCCTGAAGAGGGTGGAGGGGCAAGAAGAACAATGTGCCCCCTCTGAGCGAGTGTCATGCCAAGTATGAGAGACCTCTAGGGTGTCAGGGTCCCATCTGTCCTGGAGGGACCCTGCGAGTGAACCCCTGGCCCTGCATCTCTGGCTCTGGGGCTCCCTTGCCCCACGAACCATTCCCCCAGGGGAGGAGGGAGGTCTGCGAAGCCTGTTCCCTGGCAGGTGCCATCCACCGCAGTGAGGGCCTGGGCCCTGGGCAGAAATGCACCCCATCCCTGGCAGAATGCGGGAGCCCGGGGTGAGGGACTTCGGGTCTGGTTGTCGAGCTGTCCTTAGGCTCCTGGCTCCCAGAGACCTGCTGGGCACCTGCCTCCCTACCCCCTCGGCCATTCTCTCTCTCTCAAGGGCCCTATCTTTCCTTATATGGAGAGGGCAGTTCCTAGAGGAGGGGGGTGGGGACAAAGGTCGCTCTCCCGCAGCCAGCTCGCCACAACTCCCTGAGATCTCCCAGGTGGCAGCTGCCTTCTCCAGCAGGTAAGGCAACCCTGCGGGGACACAGGGCCCATCGGGCCCATCGGTGGTGGGAGAGGACAGGGTCCCTCGCTTCTCTCTGCAACGTGGGGCCTCCTGAGGGGGAGGCTGGGCGCCCTGGAGTCTGGGTAGACCGTGAGCCTGTGGCTCCCTTGGCTTCCAAGTAAAGACTTGTGCAGGCTCCACCATGGACCCTGGCTGCCGCCAGCCCGCGCCTCACTCCAGGTGCCAACCATCCCCGTTGCCTGGACCTGAGGAGAATCCAGAGGTGCGGGACTCTGGGACTTAAAACTCTGACAGTCCTGAGCTAGCCAGGACTCACGGACCTCACTCCTCCGCTCTCTCACCTCTTTACCCATTTCTTTTTCATCTGAAGTGGTTTCTTTCTCGGTGTCACCATCCCCTGACACTCCTGGGACCTCAGGACTCTTGTCTCTTGGGTCCTAGGGTGTGATCAGTAGCCATCAGGGGTTGAATGGGCAAAGCAGAGGCAGGGGACTGGGTGCTTGGCCCTGCTCCACGAACTGCCCATCTCCCTTCCACCAGGACCCATTGTCCCCTTGGCCTCACCAGCCACTATGGCCCCAGTCAGCTGAAATGGGAGCGAAGCAAGAGACGAGTCCAGACTAGGGTCTTGGGACACACTGACCACCCCCTTCCCAGGAAGCCTGCTCAGGCACCCTCAGGGCCGGGGGCACAGAGTCTGTAGGCTAGGGGGGGGGCTGGGGCGTGTCCATCCCACTGTGGTTATGGGCGCGGGGAAGCAAGAAGGTGTCCTTGTTTCAGGAACAGTCACATCTCTGTCCAGCTCAGACTGCATGACTGAGGACTGAGCTGTGACAGTGTCCCAGGCTCTCTGGGACCTGAACTCTGAGGACAACAGGGCAGCAGAGAAGAAAGGGAGGATGGGACCTGGCTGGATAGGAACCCTAACTCCCTCCAAGGCCCCAAGAATGTCAGTCCCCTTCCATTCCACAGTGCAGTCTTCCCGCTATTTGCTGAGCACCTACTATGTGCTAGAAGCTGGGGGCTGCACAGACAAACATGTCTAGGTCCTTGGCCTGGAGGACCTCGGGCTTACAAACAGGTCGTTTCATCACCATGTGGTCGGGGGACAAGACAGCCATCGGCCCAGATGCTTTGGGGCCCCAGACGAGGGGCCCTGAACTAGCCTGAGGATTCTGAGACAGTCTCCTGGGAGAAATGAGACCTAAATTGAGTCCAGAAGAACATTTAAGTATTAGCCAAGCGAAGAAAGGTGGGGAGGGAGGGCTATCATCAAAGGGGACGGCAGGAGCAAGGACAGGGAGGGGAGTGTGAGAAACAGCATGGGGGGCCTCCCTATAACCACTTACCCACCCTTGGCCACAAGGAGGCTCCCCTTTATCTGTCCAGGCTGCTGGAGGTCCCTAATCCTGATTTCTCTCTCAGGAGCTTTTTCAAGTCCTGCTTACCTGAATCTCCTCTCTCATGGGCAAGAAGTACCTCCTCGTGTCCACCCTCTATTCCTCTTGCTGTTCATCCTAGAATCAGATCATGTCCCTGGTGGGACTTCAGAGATCATCTAATTGACCCCCAACCTAGACGAAGAACAGGGCCCATGTTCATACAGCCAGTGTCAAAGAATCTGCCTCAGAGAAAAGGGGATGTCGACAAAGGTGGTGAATGAAATAAAACAAACATTCTCTTCCTTTGCACCCACATTGGTTGTACTGAGCCAGGAGTCCTGGCAGCCTTGGGTCCCTGTGGGTTGGACTCATGGAGGGGAGCAGGGCCAGCAGGGACACAGGCAGGACCCAGGCACAAGCTCT
Source organism: Myotis daubentonii (assembly GCF_963259705.1). Classification (NCBI taxonomy): domain Eukaryota; kingdom Metazoa; phylum Chordata; class Mammalia; order Chiroptera; family Vespertilionidae; genus Myotis; species Myotis daubentonii. Next base: position 22,097,392 of record NC_081846.1, read on the forward strand.
GTGCTGGCCATTGGCAGGTGGCTCTGATCTGCTGGAGGGGAGGCTGGGCCCGGAGACCTTGCCCCAAACTCCAGAGTGCCAGGGCGGGGGGTCACCACTCAGGACTCAGAAGAGGGAGTTTCTGAGCAGTAAAAGGCCAGGTCATTGTCCCAAGAGGTGACTCAGAGTCAAGGTGCAGAGATTAGATAGAGTCCAGGCTGTCATTTCGAGGCTGGGTCTGTGGGGCACCCTGACCTTTCACTCATTATGGATCAGTTCAAGGAGCACTCATGGAGGGTAACCCTGTGCCAGGCTGCGTGGTAGGCTCGGTGGGGAGGGGCAGCAAACCAGGGACGAGGACAACTGGGGACCAGGTCCTCCGCCCTGGTTCATATCAGAATCACCGGGGAGTTTTGAAAGCACCCATGCCTCGCCTCTCAAAAGGCAGAAAATAAAGCGCCCAGGCCCAGGCCCTACCCCAGCCTAGTTAAATCAGGATCCCTGGGAAGTGGCTTGCCCACTGGAGAGTCAGTATCATTTAAAAGCTCCCCAAGTGATTCTGATGGGCAGCTGAAGTGGAGAACAGTTACAAGTCAAAACCAAAAGTGTCATAAATGATACCATGAAAGAGCTTGGGAAGGGGAGGTTTCTCCCACCTGAGCAGGTGGAGGGTGGTTCACAGTGGGGAGTTCACTCATTCATTCATTCATTCATTCATTCATCCATCCATCCATCCATCCATCCATCCATCCATCCATCCATCCGCTCAGCCACCTACGCACCCATCTATCTATCCATCCACCCACCCACTCAGCCAGCTAAGTGCTGCACTGTGCTACATGGGGAGGGAGGATTCAGTACTGAAAAAATAAACCTGACCCCACCCTTGTGTAGTCTACATCTTGTGGGCCAGGAGAACAGTGATTGAGGGGTGTTTGGGGGTAGCTGGGAAGGAACACGAAACTGCTGCATACACTTTTTTATTGTGGTAAAACACACAACATAAGATTTGCCATTTTAACCACCTCAAAGCCTACAATTTGGTGGCATTCAGCACATTCACAGCATTGCACAGCCATCACCCTCTATCTAACTCCAGTATTTTTCAACATCCCAACTGGAAACTCCGTACCGATAGCAGTGATTCCCAATTTTCCTCCCCCGACAGCCCCTGAAAACCATACGATCTCTATGGATTTGCCTAGTCTGAGTATTTCATACAAATGGAGTCATATTCCACAAGCCTTTTGTGTCTGGCTTCTTTCTCTAAACATAATGTATTCAAGGTTCATCTATATTAGAACATGTACCGTACTTTTTGTGCTAAATAATACTCCATTGTGGGAATATGCAACCTTTTGTTTATCAATGCACCTGATGATGAACACTTGGGATGTTTCTACGTTGGGGCTATTGTGAATAAGACTTCTATGAACTTCATTTACAAGCATTTGTTTGAACAGCTGTTTTGTCAATTCTTTTGGGTGCATACATTTTTCAGCCCTTATTATTCTTTGCTTTCTTTAAAAAAACAACAACACCACACACACACACACACACACACACACACACACACACAACTCTCTGATTTTTTAAAATCAATCTTTGATGAAAATTTTCAAAAAGAAAAATTATTTGAGGCTAGAAAGGCCTTAAGTGATAGGCTAAGGAGAGGGGGCTTTATTCAGAAAGTGATAGGGAGTCAGGTGTTTGAGGAAGAGAGTGACAAGATTAGAAATGAGTCTCAGGAAAAAAAGAAATGGGTCTGGGCCCTCAGCCAATCAGGGCCCAGAGTAGGGAGCCAAACCTCATCTCCCCACTCCTCCCCCCCAGCTCCCTGGCCTCTGGCACCGTTGGGAGCTCTCAGGGCTGGACTGGAAGAGCAGCACCTGAACTCCAAGCGATCCCAGCTCCTCAGTCCTTCCTCTCACACTTCTTCCCCCTTAGGCTCGTCGCCATGACCAAACTGAGCGCCCAAGTCAAAAGCTCCCTCAACATCACCACCCCTGGGGTGCAAATATGGAGGATTGAGGTGAGGTCTGCCTGGGTGTGGGGTGGGGAAGAGGACCGAGGGAAGAAAAGGCTGGGGATTATGCTTACTGTCCTCCAATCCTTCCCTCCAAGTGCCCCTCCCCTATCCTCGGGCATGGCCTCTTCCCCTGCTCCTTTACCTCCTTCCCTCCTTATATCCCTTCTCCTCATCAGCTTTGTCATGCCCTCCTCCTCCCAGCTCTCTGCCTCTCCCAACTCCTGTGTGTAAGGGTAGAGGAAGCCGGGGTCCTGAGTGGTTCAGGGCAGCCCCTCTGACCTCCCTTCTCTCTCCAGGCGATGCAGATGGTGCCTGTTCCTCCCAGCACCTTTGGTAGCTTCTTTGATGGTGACTGCTATGTAGTCCTCGCTGTGAGTAGGGGCAGGTGGGAGAGGGGGCTGAACAGAGAGCAAAGCCCTCTGTGGGGTCCGGGAGGAAACTTGAGGCAGGGGCAGTGGGAAGAGCTGGCCTGGCTTCAGCCCCAGACTGTTCTCACCAGGTGTGTGCAGGTGCCCAGCTTAGTGGCAGCTCTGTAGGCTCGGAGCTGTAAGAGGCTCTTCCTGCCTTTGGGCCACTGGGCTCCCAGCTGAGATGACCTTCTGTGGATTCATAGTCTCAGGGACCTTCTGAACTAGTAGAATGTCACCCTACTTGAGTCCACATTTCCCAAACTCACAGCCATCTTCATATCACCTTTTTGGTTTTGGCCACATCCTGGTTCTACCTGTACTATTAATGCATTTGTATTGTTTCTCAAAACTTTTTAAAATATATATGTATATTTATAATAAAACTTTTTAAATATATATATTTGTATTCAGAGAGAGGGATAGAGAGAGAGAAACATTGATAAGAGAAGAACATCATTGATCAGCTGCCTCCTGCACATCCCCTACTGGGGGATCAAGCCCGAAACCTGGGCATGTGCCCTGGCCAGGAATCGAACCAGCAACCTCTTGGTTCCTGGGTCAATGCTCAACTGCTGAGCCACACCAACCGGGCATATAACACACTTTTAAAAATTAAATACATTTGTTTAAGAATATAACTCTATATCATCACTGAAGTGGAAAGCAATGTCCCATGTCCCAAACAGAAAGTAGCTATAAAATATTTACATAGTAATTTCATATATACATTTGCTTGTCTACCACCTAATCACCCAGGGACCTCTGCTGGTCCATGCCCATCACTCTGGGAAATGCTGCTATAGTCCAGCTCAGTTATTTCCAAAGAGGAGGTGAGCAAGGCCCAGTGGGGAAGCTGCTTGCCCCTTGTCTTGGAGGAAGAGCTGGTGCCACAACTCAGGGCTCATCTGTGGCCCAGGCTGCATGTGCATGGGAGACCATGCAAAGCAGGGAGGCGGGAGAGCGCTGTGGGAGCCCAAGGTCTCAGGCACTTTGGACATTCCCTCTCCCTAGATCCATAAGACGGGCAGCAACCTGTCCTATGACATCCACTACTGGATTGGCCAGGCCTCGTCCCAGGATGAGCAAGGGGCGGCTGCCATCTACACCACGCAGATGGACGACTTCCTGAAGGGCCGGGCTGTCCAGCACCGAGAGGTCCAGGGCAATGAGAGCGAGACTTTCCGTGGCTACTTCAAGCAGGGCCTTGTGTATGGAGGGGCGCGCTGCAGGCTGGGGAGTGGGACCAGGGCAGGGGAGGCACACCTGAGGCTGGGGGACAGAGCTGGAGCTGGGAAGGGAGCCTGAGGCTGGGGGGATCCCATGAGGGTGATTTCTTTTTCCACTCCCCCAGCCCCACCTCTGCTGCTTCCTTGTCCTTGGTCTTCATCCTTCCAAGTGCTGTCTTTGGCTGCCCAAATGCTGTTCTGAAATTCTATAACTCTGTGAACCACGAATGTTTGTAAATCAACCTTCAGGGTATCACATCAAGCCTCCCCTCTAACCAACTGGCAAATGACTGCTCCTTTCTCTGAAACAGGACTTTTACACTAAAAGCTCACATTCCAGTCTCTAGACTTTTTCCATAGAAACACATGGTCAGGAACCAAGTTGTTACTGGTCTGTGGTTATAGGCCAGGAGCTCTCCAGGTAGCCACAGTCCCCACCCCTCCCTTTTGTCTTGCTGCTCCCCTTCTTCCCACACTTACAGCAGTATTCACTCATTTGGGCACTTGAGCTGGCACTTCTTTTTTAAAGATTTTTTAAAAGTGACTTCAGGGAGAGGGAGATAGAAACATCAATGATGAGAGAGAATCATTGATCAGCTGCCGCCTGCACGACCCCTATTTCGAGCCCACAACCTGGGCATGTGTCCTTGACTGGAATCGAACCTGGGACCCTTCAGTCCACAGGCTGATGCTCTATCTACTGAGCCAAACCAGCTAAGGCTGAGCTGGCATCTCTTCTGTCTTAGTCTGCTTAGGCTGACATAGCAGAATACAGAAAATACAAAAATAGACTGGAAGGCTTAAACAACGTAAATTAATTTCCTCACAGTTCTGGAGGTTGGCAAGTTCAAGATCAAGGTGCCAGCTGATTCGGTTGCTGGTGGGGGCTCTCCTGCTGGCTTGCAGATGGCTACCTTCTCACTGTGTCTTCACCTGGTGAAGAGAACGAAACTCTCTGATGTCTCTTCTTATAAGGGCACTGACCCCTGACGTCATCTAAACCTCCTCTAAATCGATTACCTCCCAACAGTCCCATCCCCAGTACCATCCCACTGGGGGTTAGGGCTTCGGCATATGAGGTTGGGAGGGGACACAGTTCAGTCCACGGAATCTACCCTCTTTTCCTTCTCTTCAACCCCTGCCCTCAGAGTCCTGCGCTGTACCTCCACATTGCCTTTGAAGGACTCCCAGCAGGGGAGAGACTAAGGTGGAATGGAGCTGTCTAGGGAGCAAACTTCCAGGAGGCATTCACTGCCAGGGCCATGCAAATACAGGCAATGCGGACCTTACCCGTGCATGACCCTGAGAGGGAATGTCTCCTTCAAGTTTGTACCTGAGGTGCCTCATGCACTCATCCTAGCCCCAGCCCCAGCCCTCAGATGACCCTGCTTAGCCAAACACCCTGTCACACTTCCCAGCCCACTCTCTGGGGTCAGCTCACCCCTCTTCTCAGGATCCGGAAAGGGGGCGTGGCTTCCGGCATGAAGCACGTGGAGACCAACTCCAGCGAGGTCCAGCGGTTGCTGCATGTGAAGGGCAAGAGGAACGTGGTGGCTGGAGAGGTGGGCATCAACCAGAGGCCTAGGGCATGGCCTCCTGTCCCCCTCCCAGTTGGGGTGAGGGGCAGAGGCCGAAGAAGGGTGAGGGGCGGGAAGGCGATGGGGAAGAGATGTCGGATGACGGAAGGGTCTGAGCCTCCCCGCGGCTCTCCAGGTGGAGATGTCCTGGAAGAGTTTCAACCGCGGGGATGTTTTCCTCCTGGACCTCGGGAAGCTCATCATCCAGTGGAATGGGCCGGAGAGTAACCGCATGGAGCGACTCAGGGTAAACCTACCCATGCATCACCCCTCCCCCAGGCCCGACCTGCCCCCACCTGCCCCCACCTGACCCCACCTGCCCTGCACACCAGCACCCGGCCTCCCCCAGACTTCTGCTGCCCAGCCGCCTCCATTTCCCCAGGCCTTCTCTCCGGGGGGGCGGTGTTTGAAGGTGGATCTGAGTCTTCATGTGTTTGGGGACAGGTGTGCATGTTGGAGTTGGCGTGTGTGCACCTGTGGCGAATCCCCTGAGATTTAATGGGTACCTGCTGTGTGGCGCATCCTGTGCCAAGCGTTTGGGATCCACTGATGAATGAAGAGGCAGAGCCCTGCCCTGGCTCTGGCCTCCAGCTGAGCATCCAATGGAGGATGGACATGAATGGAATAATGCAGAAGTGAGGGGTGGGGTGTACATCTGGGGATTCTGGGAAAGCTCCTGGGAGTTGATGAGGGTGGGGAGGAGAAGGCCCTCAGGCAGGAGAGAAATGGCTGGGGTCGGGGGGCTGCCTGAGAGTGAGTGGGGGTTCAGGGAGCTTGGAGAGGAGGCGAACTTGTCTCATAGGGGCTTGTTATGTGGTCAGAAGCCTGTGTAAGAGGGTTGGGGATTGTTCTCAGTGCCAGGAAGGCTGTTGAAGGCCACCTGACTTCTGAGTGACAAAGGGATGGAGGGGCTAAGGGGCCCAAGGAGCCCTTTGTCCATCAGGTGAGGAGGGGGCAGGTGCCCTGGCTCCTTGGCCTGGGAAGGTGGAATCCACTAGACGTGTGTGTTGCATGGGGGGTGAAGAGAGAGGGGTGAGGCAGAACTCACGCTCTGCTTGAGCAGTTATAGGGCTGGACGGAGTCCCATTTCCTGAGATGGGAAAGATCAGGAAGCAACAGATTTGGGCAGAAAATCTAGAGTTCAGTTTGGACATCTTAAAACGGGACTCTTATGGAAGTTGGGTTAATAAGGTGAGAGCAGAGAGCTGGGCTGGAGACAGAAATGTGGGATGGGGTGAGATCGCCTTGGAGGGAGAGAGAGGGGCCTGGGACTCAATGCCCATAACCGAACAGTAGATGTTGGGCTGAGGAGGGTGAGCCAGGGTGTGTGTGAGGCTGTGTGTGTGTGTGTGAACATGTGGCCTGTTCACCCTCGTGTGTGTGTGTCTATGTGTGAGGACAGGAGAAACTGTGCTGACTGCCTGTGTGGGTTTGTGCATATGTGTGTGTGCACATGTGAAGCTGTGTGTGTATATGACTGTGTGTGTGTGTGTGCACAAGTGTTTGAGCATGCTATGGGGCAAAGAGACTGAGTACTCTGATCTTGAGAGCTCAGCTTTTGTCCAAAATTGTGAAGTAAAATCATAAATTTCAAACAATGTGAAAAGTGGAGGCGAACAAGGTCCACCTGAAACACCCTCTCCCAGCGGGTTCTTACCTGGTTTCCCCTCCAAGGAGAAAAGCAGGGGGTGCCTCGCTCCTCGGGGCTGCCGCAGGCAGGCTGTGGTCTCGGCCCTGCCTCCATGGGTCACCGGGCTTCTCCGCAGGGCATGACCTTGGCCAAGGAGATCCGGGACCAGGAGAGGGGCGGGCGGACCTACGTGGCCGTGGTGGACGGGGAGAACGAGAAGGCGTCCCCGCAGCTGATGGAGGTCATGAACCACGTGCTGGGCAAGCGCAGGGAGCTGAAGGCAGCCGTGCCTGACACAGTGGTGGAGCCCGCCCTCAAGGCCGCCCTCAAGTTGTACCAGTGAGTGCCCCGCTGGGCTCTTCCCAGATGGTGGGGGACTTCCTGGGGGCAGAGTGCCGGCTGAGGGCGTGAGCCCCCTGGTTTATGCTGTAACTTTGTCCCGCAGCGTGTCCGACACGGAGGGAAAGCTGGTGGTCAGAGAAGTCGCCACGCGGCCACTCACACAAGACCTGCTCAATCACGAGGTGAGAGGGCTGGACACCCCTCCCTAACCCCCCGCCCCCTGCCCTGGCTCCCAAGCTTCCTCAAGCCAAGCAGTGTGGGGAGTGGGGTAGGTTGGGGGGCAGGGGGTTTGGGGTAGGGGGCCCAGGTGGGTGTGGGAGGGAGACTTTCTGTGCCAGCAGTTCCCCAGCCCGGCACTGCGCACCATCAGGCCCTCATTCTGGGTCTCTGTCTCCCACCTTTAGGACTGTTACATCCTGGACCAGGGGGGTCTGAAGATCTACGTGTGGAAGGGGAAGAAGGCCAATGCCCAGGAGAGGAAGGGAGCCTTAAGCCAGGCCCTGGTGGGCATGGGGTCGGGAAGAGAATGGCAGGGAGAGGGCAGAAGCTCAGACTGGGGCGTAGAGGCCAGGCGTAGACCCACTGGGGTCTGAGGGTCTGCTCTGGAGCCATCTGGAGGGTTCTCTGCACACCAAGGAGCCAAGCACCAGGCAGCATGGGGCCTCCTGAGGAGGTGGGCTCCTACCTCAAGCTGAGTTCGGAAAAGGGAGGAAGAAACATGGAGGCCGCCCTTCCCACAGAGAGGATGGGGTCAGCATGGGGCCGGGCCAAGTCAGAGTTTGGGGTCATTGTTGGGCTGGAATCAGTGACCCTAACTGACTTGGGGTCAGCGTACGGTTGAGGATTGGGTTCAAGTTGACAATGGGGCTGACGGCCGGGGTTAAAATTGAGGTGGGGTCAAATTTGGTGTCAGAGTTGGCCTTGGGGCAGGGGTCAGAGGTAGGTTTGGGTTGGTGTCAAGTTTAGGATCTGGTTTGGACCTGAAGGTGGGGCCAGAGCAGGGTCAGCATTGGGACTAGGGTTGGGTTCCGGTGTGGGCTTTGGACCAGGGGTAAGAACCAGGCTTTGGCTTGTACCAGGGGTTGGGGGATAGGGTGGGACACAGCCCCAGCCACCCCATCTCTCCCCAGAACTTCATCAAAGCCAAGAAGTACCCCCCGAGCACGCAAGTGGAGGTGCAGAATGATGGGGCCGAGTCCGCTGTCTTCCAGCAGCTCTTCCAGAAGTGGACAGTGCCCAGCAGGACCTCAGGCCTGGGCAAAACCCACACCGTGGGCTCCGTGGGTAAGGGCCGGGCAAGGTAGGGCAGGGCAGGCTGGGAGCCGGGAGTGGCGCCAGGAGAGCACCCAGGTCTGCCTCCTGCCCTCCTTCCCGGCTACCCTCCTCTGTGTGCACTTTTCCCTGGTCTGTGCTCCCCAGCTGGTGGGGGGACATGAGGGCATATGGATAAACTCAAGAGTTGTCACAAACAGGAGCTGAGAATGACCTGCCTCTCATTTGGAATGGGCTTGGGTCTCCCTGGAAACCAAGTAGCTCAGTCTCTCACCAGATAATATTGGCTGAGGGCAGGCTCAGTGCCAGGCACCTGGGGGAGGCTAAAAGGGTTGTCCCTCTCCTGGCTCCCCTGGGGTGCCCTGGTGAAGCATGAGTCTTAGGGACAAGGAGATATGGTTCTGTATTATAACTCTGCCATGTGTAACCTTGGGTAAGCTACTGAATCTCTCTGGTCTCGGTTTCATCATCTCTAAAACGGGTCTAAGGATTATAGCTACCCCTCAGGGCTGTTGTGAGGGCCTGGGGGACCTCATCTCTGATTCCCTTCACTCCAGCCAAGGTGGAGCAGGTGAAGTTCGATGCCATGTCCATGCATGCCCAGCCTCAGGTGGCTGCCCAGCAGAGGATGGTAGATGACGGGAGTGGAGAGGTGCAGGTATGGCGAGGGGAGGGAGGCCTTGCCTGGGTGAGAGGGGTTGGTGGAGCCTGTCCCAGACCTCACACTCGCCTGGTACTGGCCTCAGGTGTGGCGCATTGAGGACCTAGAGCCGGTGCCTGTGGAGTCCAAGTGGCTGGGTCACTTCTATGGGGGCGACTGCTACCTGCTGCTCTACACCTACCTCATCGGAGAGAAGCCGCACTACCTGCTCTACATCTGGCAGGTCAGGCCCCGCCCACTCTTCCAGAGCACGGCCAGCTCAGCTCCTACCCCACTATACCCTTGCCAAGTGGCCATCCCCTTTGTGCTGAATATTCCTGATGATAAGGAACTCACCTCTTTTCTACTTTGGGACTGCGTTGGCTGTGCGATCCCCTGGCACTGAGAACCCCCATTCACAACAACCCTTTTCTCATTTTGGTTTTTTTTCCCCTTTTGAGTCTCCCTTCTCATTTCCATGACCTCTTGCATTTTCTCTCCACCTGCTTTGTGGGTTTCTGTGTCCAGATGTGAGAGCAGGGAGATGCTGGGGGTGAGTGATGTGGTAGCCATGGTGTTTCCCAGAGAAAGGTACAGTGAGGAGGAGGGGAAGTTTGGGGTTAAGTCTGGGGTTTCAGGTGGGTCAGGCTGGGCGGGGGCAGGGAGAGGGTTGGGTATGAGGCTGGGATCAGAACTGAAATCAGGGTCAGGTTGGGTTGGCTGTGACAAGATGTTAGGTGGGGAAGACAGTTGGGTTTGGGGCCAGAATTGGTGATGGAGTTGTCGCTGAGGTCAGGGGTAGGGTCAGACTCAGTACTTGACCTCACCCCATCCCTTCCCTTCTGCTCATCCCAGGGCAGCCAGGCCAGCCAGGATGAAATCACAGCCTCGGCCTATCAAGCCGTCATCCTGGATCAGAAGTACAACAATGAACCGGTCCAGATCCGAGTCCCGATGGGCAAGGAGCCATCTCATCTCATGTCCATCTTCAAGGGACAAATGGTGGTCTACCAGGTGTGGCTGCTGGACTGAGGCAGGGTGGGCGGCCAGGAGATGGGGGCGGGGATCTGTGATGGGGGCGGGGATCTGTGATGGGGCGGGGCTGTGGGTGAAGCCTGTTCTCCACAGGAGAGGACTGTTGAGGCTCCACCACTGGCGCAGAACTGGTAATAGAAACACCACTCAGTGCTTTAAAAATCCACGTGATGAGCACGCAGCATGTGCAAGCACTGTTTCTCTCTGCACCCCAACTCTTCAGATCCTTTATATGAAAAAGGAAGTTATGTTGGCTAGATTTACCCAAACCATGGACTTGTTCAAATGCATGGGTGCCTTCCAACATAATGAAACAGACAGCTTTGCATTCATTTAAGCAACAATCTGTTTACTGAGAACCTACTAAGTACATAGCCCTCTGCAAAGCGCCAGGTGGGGAGAATGCCTGCTTATACTATTTACCATCTTGTTGGGAGAGCAGTGAGCTAGCAGCCTGTGGCACCATGTGGTTAAATGCCAGGAATATACGTTGAATTTAAAGGGGAATGTGAATACAGTCATCTGGGAATAGGCATGGAGTTCCTGGTGGAAAGGGGGTTTGAAAAGAGTCTTGACATGGGGTCAGCTGAAGAGCTCAGCAGAGGTGTGATGAGGGCATGCAGTGCAGGGGGCACAGCAAGGAAGGAGGCCTGGAGGAAGGGATCTGTGGGGAACAGTGAGGAGCCTGGCCAGGGTAAACTGGAAGGTTTGGAGAGAGCAGAGTGAAGGCAGTTTCCCCCCTATTCATGCAGGGCCTTCAAAGGCCCCTCTGAAGGGCTAAGTTCTAGTCTATAAGCAGTGCGGAGCCACTGCAGGTTTTTGAGCAGGGACGTGCCATGACCACATGTTTCAGAGGATTAATTTGATGTTATCAGCGGACCCGGAGGGGCAGGCAGGCCCTACCCCAACATCTCTTCCTTCCTGGTTTTCTGTGTCCCTCTAACGCCCCCTCATCTTTACTAAGTGACTTCTGCTTTCTCCTCACACCCTACAGGGAGGCACCTCCCGGGCTAAGAACCCAGAGCCGGAGCCCGCCACACGGCTGTTCCAGGTCCGAGGAACCAGCACCAATAACACTAAGGCTTTTGAGGTCCCAGCCCGGGCCACCTCCCTCAACTCCAATGATGTCTTCATCCTCAAGACCCAGTCCTGCTGCTACCTGTGGTGTGGGAAGGTGTGTGCAGGCCCCCAGCCTCAGAGCAGATCTGGCACAGGGTGGGAGCCTCTGGCTGAACAGGCCCAGCTGCCCCTAGCCCCGGCCCCTCCTCCGCAGCTCTGGGTCTGGCCCGCTCAGAGTCTCTGCATTGGTCTGAGTCAATCTCTCATTGTGTGTCTCTGGCCACCCCTGTCTCTCCCAGTATTGGTCTGTCTATGTCTTAGGCTCTCTCTCACTATCCCTGTGCCAGTCACTCCTTCTCCATCTATCTCTGTAATGAGGACTCTCAGCCTCTTATAGTCCTTCTCCTGCCTTGTAAGGTGAGTGAAGCTTCTATTGCCTCCCCTGTCATTCTTTGGAGTGTCGAGGACAGAGGATGGGAGAACTGTCCCTGCATCGGCCATGTGCTCAGGGTCCTGACCCAAGAGAGCCCTCACAGCTCCGGAGCTCAGTGAATGTGGTGCAAGGGTGGGGGTCAGCATGGCACCAGAGATGGTCTCCCCAGTACATCCAGCCCCTCTTTCCCCAGGGCTGCAGCGGAGATGAGCGGGAGATGGCCAAGATGGTGGCTGACACCATCTCCCGGACAGAGAAGCAAGTGGTGGTGGAAGGGCAGGAGCCGGCCAACTTCTGGGTGGCCCTGGGTGGGAAGGCACCCTACGCCAACACCAAGAGGTAAGTAACTATGGGGTTCCTCTGCCTCCAGCAGGCATGGATTGAGGACCCCGTGTGCCAGGCCCCCAGGGCCACAAGATGAGTCAGGAGCAGTCAACACTCTCAGAACCTCTTAGACACAGGGTCTATAGCTGTGCTCGCACCATGGTCTGCCTGGGGCCTGGTGGGGTGTTTCCCTGGTAAAGAGAGGTCACAGCCAGAGGAGGCAGCCCAAAGGGCTATAGGTTTGCCCTTTGGGAAGATGTCAGAGCCCACCCAGTTCCTGCCCTTGGGGTTGACACGGGAGGGACCCGGATGCTGAGGAGTACCAGCTGTAAACCCTCTTTCAAATAGTTTTTCTTAAGAAGATCCATGACCCCCAGTTCAAAAGCATAAGGTCATGTACTGGAGTAGCAGCAGGAAGGCTAGAAGGAAGGTATCAGAAAGAACTTCCTAACAGGACTAGAGAAGAGCCACTGGAATGCATGTCCAGGAAAATCAGTGGGAATTTCTCCTGTGGAGCCATCTCAGACTCTTGGGAAGAGGGGGGACCTTTTGTGTGGCCAGAGGAGAGAGCATTTTCCTAGGAGATGGGCTTTCCCTGTCGGAATCCCTCCTCAGAGTGCGGTGTCCTTGATTCTCCTTTCCCACGCCTTCCTCCTGCCGACACAATCTCTCTCCATCCGGCAGACTGCAGGAGCAGAACATGGCCTTCACCCCCCGGCTCTTTGAATGTTCCAACCAGACTGGGCGCTTTCTGGCCACGGAAATCCCCGACTTCACTCAGGATGACTTGGAAGAGGATGATGTGTTTCTGCTCGATATCTGGGACCAGGTAGGACTGAGGCCTGGCCAAGAAACAGTGGCTTTAGGTGTAGGGAAGGTCTGGCGTTTCCTTGGCTCCCATATATGTTCTTCCTGGGAGCAGTGTTAGGGACACAGGAGCCTGAGAAAGAAGGCGGCAGCCTGGAGGGGCTGCTGGGTGGGATGTCTCTTCCCAAATCCAATTTATTTCATGTGGCAGAGCAGTGTTTTTGAGGGCTTAGGCTCTGAAGTCACATATTTGCAGAATATCCAAGGAGAGAGCATCTGTCCAACCCCCTCAACTGCCCAGATGCAAAGTCAAGGCCAGACGTGCCTGTTCAAGGTCAGGCTCCTCGGTTGGACAGCGGAGCCTGGGTGAACCGAGGCAGAGCCTGCGGGCCAGGGGGACAGGGCAGACTGACAGAGCTCCGGGTTCTCACAGGTCTTCTTCTGGATCGGGAAGCATGCCAACGAGGACGAGAAGAAAGCCGCTGCCACCACAGTGCAGGAATACCTCAAGACCCACCCCAGTGGCCGGGACCCTGATACCCCCATCATTGTGGTGAAGCAGGGACACGAGCCCCCGACCTTCACGGGCTGGTTCCTGGCGTGGGATCCCTTCAAATGGAGTGTGAGTGGCCCAGCCCACCCTGGTCCTTACAGCCCAGCACACCCTTCTCCGGGTGGCTCTTCATGGTGCATCCTGAGAGCAGGGTGATAGATGACATGTGATATATTCGTGAAGAGTTTAGAACGAAAAGTAAGGCTGCAGTGAGCTTATGAAGCCCCCTGGTGAGGGTGAGGGTGAGGGTGAGGGCGAGGGTGAGGGTGAGGGAAGGAAACTCAGGCTGATGACAGTCCATTGCTTGTACACTAGTTTTAGTTCAAAGCTGTTATACATTATTGGTAAGAGCTGTACTGGCTACTTAAATTAACTAAAATGAAACAAAATTAAAGATTCAGTTTCTCACTGGCCACACTTTCAGTGGCTTAGTGGCTACTACCCTGGACAGCACAGGAACAGGAACATTTCCTTCGTCACAGAATGTGCTATGGGACAGCGCTGGTGGGTCCTCGTGCCAGTGAAAGGAAACGTCAGCTCTAACGTTCGGACAGATGTCCTCGTGGCACTAAATTCTAAGCAAAATGGGTCACACATGGGTCCTTCCTGAGAGGCAGTGACTCAGACTTCCACCGGATTTTCCTAAACTGGCCCCAGGGAGAAGCAGAAGGCAGGTCCTCAGATGGAACCCCAGCAAAGGTTTCTGCAGGAAGGAGGAAGGCAGTTAGAATGAGTGCTGGCCTGGTGGCTCTGAGTGTGCTAAGTTGGCACAGCAGACGATCTTCGATTAATTTCCTCAAATACATTTTAAAAAATTCAGTGGGCTGAGTTTAGTTTTGAGGATGGAGTCAGACAAATCTCAAGGTTGCAAATTCAGGTGCCAGAATTTAAATTCACATCATCAGTGTCCCAAGTCAACAACGCTGCCAGTCTCTCCTCACATCAAGTCTGTGCTGGCTTCTCTCTCAGACTTCATTCATTCATTCAGCATAACGGAAGCTCATGTGTCACAGTTGGTGCAGGTCCTGGGGATATGGAGATGGGGTTCCTTGGTCCCTTCTATTCTCTACTCCTTTGCGGCATGGTTCCCTCCAGGCTCTCAGAAGAGCCTCCCAGTTTTCCAGGACCTCTGTCCCCAAGTTGGGCCTTTTCTGACCTTCAGGGCCGATCCTCATCACCCCACCTCCTTTTTCAGGGGCCCCTCCAGCTCCCGCCTAGCTCCCTCTTCCCTTTCTCAGCCCCAGACTGTAGGCCAGCCTTCTTTCAACTCTTGAAGGAAAATGGTCTTCTGTCTCCTCTGCTGAGAGCCAGGCCTAATTTGTTGCTTTCTTTATGTGCAGAACGCCAAATCCTACGAGGACCTGAAGGCGGAGCTTGGCAGCTCTGGGGACTGGGGCTGGATCACTGATGTGAGTCTGGGGCAGGTGGCTGGGCCCTGAGTGGGCATCTGACCATGATCAAACCTGTGGGGGCTAAGAAAGCTCCAGAGAAGATGCCAGTGTCCTGTGCTTTCCTTCCCACCGTCTCCTCCCAGGCCTCATGGAAGTTCATTGTCTCTAGCTGTTTTGTCTTCTCCATTCCCTAGTGAAATGATTCTCACATTTTGTCATGCACAAGAGGCTGGGTGATGGGGAACTGGGGGTGAGGAGAGCATATTAAGCTACAGATTCGAAGGTCTCATTTACTCCCAAAGATTCTGGTTTATAAAATTGGGTTGAGACCCAGGAATATGTGTGTTTTTCATTAGGGGTCCAGGGGTCTAGCTCATAGATGACACTTGGTGACATTTCTCTGTTGTCACCCTTGGGATCCCCTCTCCAGGTAGAATAATTCTACCCTGTCCATCTTAATTCTACAGGTAGACTAATGCAACCCCGTCCATCTTTCAGCTAGTTACAGAAATATATGTAGCCTGGAGGTCTGGGACATGGAAAAGTGAAAGCAAAGCCTTTCCTTTAGGAAGTTCACAGGCTTGCAGGTGAAACAAAGCCAATGAGACCGGCAGAAATGTGTCCAGAACAAGGGAGTGATTTCCCAAGCTCACCAGTATCATCAGCAGATAGCATATATGGCTCCTCAGCCCCACCACAGTCTGATAACCTGGTGGCGTTCATAAACCCTTCTTACTAGATTGATGGTACAGGCAGGAAAGTATGGATAGGTCAAGGCTATGTGACTTTACAGATGACAAGTTCACAACAGATAAGAGAGAGGGTCATAAATGTCTAAGATAGACCTCGGACATCTGGGGGAAGCCATGGAGACGCTCATATGTCATAGAACGAAAGAGTCATCTTTAACCACTGGCTTTGGTTGGATACACACCACCAAGCTTTGGCTTACAAGTGTGTATATGTGTATGTGTATGTGGGTGGGCCGGTGGAAGTGGGGTCATGGAAGGCATCTTGGAGGGGGTGCCTTAGGATCAATGTTGACTTCAGAGAGAAAGGCAGCTTAGGAGGCAGCCACAAACCAGCTGAATTAACAGTGGTTTCTTCTTCTCCTCTAGGAGATCACAAACCCTAAACCGGACGTGTTCAATGCGAACAGCAACCTCAATTCTGGGCCTCTCCCTGTCTTTCCCCTGGAGCAGTTGGTGAACAAGCCGGTGGAGGAGCTCCCTAAGGGTGTGGACCCCAGCAGGAAGGAGGTGGGTCAGACTTGAGAAGGAGGAAGAGCTGAGGCCTTTCCATTCGTTGGACAACACTAATGGCCCCCCAGATTGTACCCTGCAGATGACCAGATGCTGGGGACGACCTGGTGAACAACATACACCTGGTCTCTGCCCTCATGTGAAGTTACATCTCAGTGTGGGGAGAGGAAGGAGCCTGAGTACACTATTATTTAATTTGTGAAGTTAAGGGCCATGAAGGGTATTATAAAAGGAACCTGGGTTAGTCAGAGAAGACTTCCTTCTGAAAGGTGAACAGGAATTGTCCAGGCAGAATGGGTTATTTCTGGAGAAGGGAACAGCATGCACGAAGCCCAGAGGCAGGGAATAAGCACAGGGTGGAGCCAAATGCCAGAGTGGTGACAGGGTGAGTGCTGGGGTGGGGCAGCTGGCCGGAGGGTCAGGGGTTGAACTGAGCAGTGCCTTCTATGCCACGTTAGCGATGGTGGTGTCATCCTAAAAGTGGAAGGGAGCTGCCCGGCCGGCATGGCTCAGCAATTAAGCTTATGAACCTATGAACCAAGAGGTCACAGTTAGATTCCTGGTCAGGATACAAGCCCAGATTGCGGGCTTGATCCCCAGTGTGGGGCATGCAGGAGGCAGCTGATCAATGATTCCCTCAGCATTGATGTTTCTATCTCTCTCTTCCTCTATGAAACAAAAAAAATATATATATAGTGGAAGGGAGACATCATGTTTGAAGCAGGCAGATGCAGTCAGGTTTTTACTTTTAAAAGACCACGATGGCAGCTTAGTGAAGAATGCATTGGGAAATGGCAAAAGCAGCAGCCGGAAGTTAGGCTGAGAGGCAGATGGTAGCTTAGCATAATAGGTGGTGGTGGGGAAGGTGATGATTTACAGCAGTGGTTCTCAACCTTCTGGCCCTTTGAATATAGTTCCTCATGTTGTGACCCAATCATAAAATTAGTTTCGTTGCTACTTCATAACTGTAATGTTGCTACTGTTATGAATCATAATGTAAATATCTGATATGCAGGATGGTCTTAGGCGACCCCTGTGAAAGGGTCGTTCGACCGCCAAAGGGGTGGCAGCCCACAGGTTGAGAACCACTGATTTAGAGAAAGTCTAGGAGATAAAATAAATGATACTTGGTAAGTACCAGATAAAGACTGTGAGAGAGAGGGGGGAAATTGTATTACTCTCTGAGATAAAGAATAAAAACGAAAAAACCCTGAATCAGAAAGAGCTTAGAGGGTGATGTGAGTTCAGGGAAGCCATGTGGTTTGAGACACCTGGGAGACATCCAGGTTGAGGGTTGAAGTACTTGTCGGTGGGCAGGCAATTCAGAGGCGGCGCCCGGGGCAGACCCAGCTGGTAGCTGCAGCTGCATGGATCCCCCGGGGCAGTGGTCGGCAAACTCATTAGTCAACAGAGCCAAATATCAACAGTACAACAATTAAAATTTCTTTTGAGAGCCAAGTTTTTTAAACTTAAACTATATAGGTAGGTGCATTGTTATTAACTTAATTAGGGTCCTCCTAAGGCTTAGGAAGAGACACTCAAGGGGCCAAAGAGCCGCATGTGGCTTGTGAGCCGCAGTTTGCTGACCATAGCCCTGGGGGAAGAGTTTGGCAAGAACTTGTTAAAAACATATTTCTAATATTCATTCCCACTTCATGAAGATCCAAAATGGATTTCAAATCTAGCTTGATTGGGTGCTGAGAGGAAAAAAATTTATTCTATGTGTAGCAAACCATAAAGAAGTCTTATGAATGAATTAGGACATCCACTGAAGAGATACCTAATTTCTCCAAGAATATCCAAGTCTGTTAGGAGCTTGGGCCTGATAAATGTGAAAGTGTATTGTTTCCAGAGCATTTACATCCTGCCCCTCACCTTGGAGACCACCTTCATGCATTCTCTCTCAGATATGCCTATCTGTGTCTTCACTATAATACTGGGGTGATCTCAATGTATTATTTGTAATAATAGTATTATAAATATTATTTGCCCAGCCTCTTGTGCATAGAAAGTGCTCTATAAATGTAAGCTGTGATTATCATTGCTCTTCTACTCCTGAAAAAAACTCAGGTCCAGAGCAGGGAAGTGACTTGCCTAATGTGATGTAGTTACTTAGTAGCAAAGACAGACCAAGAACCAGGTCTTCTGAGTCCCACTGTTACCATCATATCAGGTGGCATAAAGAAAGGATTTCTAAAGGGAAGGGCAGCCAGTGTTACTGAACCAAGTGATTGACAGGAGGCTATATGGATTGCTAATTTTGAATGAAGCACATGGAACCAATACAACCCTAACGGAGTAGAAGCAGTCTAAGAAGTCTTTGAGCCTTTTATCTATCTACCTATCTATCTATCATCTATTTATTTTTTAAAAATATATCTTTATTGATTTCAGAGAGGAAGGGAGCGGGAAAGAGCGATAGAAACATCAATGATGAAAGAGAATCATTGATTGGCTGCCTCCTGCACGTCCCCTACAGGGGATCAAACCCACAACCTGGGCATGTGCCCTTGACCAGAATAGAACCTGGGACCCTTCAGTCTGCAGGCCGACGCTCTATCCACTGAGCCAAACCGCTAGGGCCTTTGAGCCTTTTAAAGAAATCAGTTGTCTATTGCTGATTTTTATCATGGGAGTAGCATACATTCTTGTGGGAGAGCTGTGGGTTTAATGCAGGGGTGGACAAACTTTTTGACTCGAGGGCCACAATGGGTTCTTAAACTGGACCGGAGGGCCGGAACAAAAGCATGGATGGAGTGTTTGTGTGAACTAATATAAATTCAAAGTAAATATCATTACATAAAAGGGTACGGTCTTTTTTTTCAATAGATTTATTCATTTCAAACGGGCCGGATCCAGCCCGCGGGCCGTAGTTTGCCCACGGCTGGTTTAATGCCAAGTGGGGAGGGTGGGAGAGGTCTTCAAACCTCTGGCTGCTCCAAATTCAAAAGTGGAGCCAGTGACAGTGAACAATGGGATGGTGGGTCTGACTGCAGGCAGTAGTAAGAGTGTAATCTAAGTGTTTGATCACAAGTGAGTAAGCCATAGAGAGGCGGATGTGGGCATGGGTGAGGCCGGCAATCAGCTGACAGGACAGCAGGGTTCAAGAACAGGACCAGTGGAAAGATACAAGTCCACAGGGATGGGCAGTCTCTGCTATCTAGCCCGAAGGTCAAAGTCCAGGAGTCTCCACTAAGCTGCAGAGCCGGCCTGGGTGGGCCAGAGAGGGCAACTGAAGCCACTCACAGGCCAAGGACATTGCAGACAGCTGTGAGGGACCTGGCAGGGGAGGGGAAGCTACAAATAGACTTGGTGTAGGCAGCTCTTCCCTATTATTCACTGATGCCCAAACCACTCATATTTACTATCGTCTTCCAAAACAAGGCACTTCACTGCCCTGCCTGTGGGGGTGGGGTGTGGGGTTGGGGAGCGCTCCAGGAGCCTGGTGGCTGGAGGCAAATCTAATGACAGGCTAGAGAACTGGGGCATCAGAACCACCTGAACTTGAAATCCAGCTGCAGGTGTTTACCAAGCTGTTCAGACGAGGGTTCTCTGCGGGAGTCAGCAGTGTTCCCCACGCAACTCCCCATAATGGAAAAAAAACCCATTGCTTTCACTCCACCCTGTTTCCTCCTGGTGCCTGAGGGAGCAGAGATGAAGACTACAGGGTGCTGTTTTATGGCAGCTTTAATTTGGGGTTCTTACTTGAATGTGCCTTGAGGATATTTAGCTGGCCCTAAACAATATCACTGTCATACCAGCTGGGAGCAAAGATCATGTCAGGCAATCCCCTCATCCTATGGCTGAAGATACCCAAGGCCTAGAAAAGTGAATCCTAGCTGGAGGGTCACGGTTTGATAAGGAGGTAGATGCCCTTTCATATGTAATATTTTCATCTCCATAAAAGCATTAAAAAGAAGTGAAAATTGGCCTGTAAGAAATTTTCCCCATTAAGAAAATGTTTTTAAGAGGTAGAAACATCTATGAGAGAAACATCAATTGGCTGCCTCCTGTGTGCCCCCCACTGGGAATCCAGCCCCAAATCCCAGCATGTGCCCTCATAGGGATTCAAACCAGTGAACTCTTGGTTCATGGGAAGATGCTCAACCAAATGAGCCACACCAGCCAGCGAGAAATTTCTCACATTTTACAGAGAGGAAAACTAAGACCTGGAAAGAGAAGCAACTCTAACCAAGCTAAGTAATGCCCTGCTTATTTCAGGGCTAGTGTGAACTTGAACCCGTCAAAAGAAAAGGAGCTCCATCTATCTCATGTTTGTTAGCGTCCTTTTTATTATGCTCCCAATTCAGGGATCCAATTTCTTGGACTTACCCGCCTCATCCTTTCCCAGTCCTCCTAACATTGCCTGTTTTGCTCTTCATTTGATTTCTATACCACACCTATATGACTCATGGAAGCAAACCCTGGGGAAGAATGTGACCTTTGCCTTCTGGTCCCTGTTCTAGGAGCACCTGTCCGTTGAGGATTTCACCAAAGTCTTGGGGATGACTCCAGCTGCCTTCTCTGCCTTGCCTCGATGGAAGCAACAAAACCTTAAGAAAGCCAATGGACTATTTTAATAGCTGCACTTGCAAAGCTGTTTCGTTTTGTTATTACTGGTATTAATCCTTTACTTAATTGAAATTTTACTTGTACCTGTGAGCAGCAGTCTGTGGCAATGCTTCTGTTTACTAACCTATCCCTCCACAAAGATGATGCTTCCAGAAGGAGGCTGTGGTCCCAATTTCAGCTCTCAAGAAGGTGGTTGCCGTATGATTTCACTCATACGTGGGAAATAAAACTGAAACTCCTAGACACAGACAACACTATTTGGGTTACCAGAGAGAAAGGGTGGAGGGTACTACAGGGTAAAAAGAACCAAATATATGTGATGGAAGATGCACTTGAAACCTATATAATCTTATTAACCAGTATTACCCCAATAAACTTAATTTAAAAAAATGAAGAAATGAACCCAATTTCAGATTATAAAGGTATCTGTACCTACATGCTAATTGGGGCGTTCACACACAGAGAGCACTAAGAAATCAGCGGCTCTCAGTTCCCCTCCTTGCTTTAAAGAAATTGAATCAAATGTTATAATCATGGGCTCTGGACTGAGTGCCATCACTCCGTTTTCTAACCATGTAAATATGTTTTTTTCAATTAGTTCACATTCAATATTATATTGGTTTTAGGTGTACATCATTGTGGTTAGACATTTATATAATTTACAAAGTGATCCCCTGATAAGTCTAGTACCCACCTGGCACCACCCATAGTCATTACAACCTTTTATTTTATTTAAAAGGAAAAAAAAAAGGTGGTTGCATTATTTCTGTCCTGAGGTGTTGCACCACTTTAACCATACTGTTCCAGAGCTGCCCCTTCTTAGAAGAGCAGCCAACACTCCCGGGAACACTTGTTCTGGAGTCCTCCGTCCTCCGTAGGCGTTTATCAATGGCAGGTGGGCTGAAGCATTTTTGTCTGCCTTTCCCAGAATAACGGTTTTTCCTTTTCACATACGTCTTCCTCTGGTGATAAGTTAAGGGGGATCCCTTCTTTGAAGGAGTTCAATGGCCTAGGACAGTGGTCGGGCAAACTCATTAGTCAACAGAACCAAATATCAACAGTATGATTGAAATTTCTTTTGAGAGCCAAATTTTTTAAACTTAAACTATATAGGTAGGTACATTGTTATTAACTTAATTAGGGTACTCCTAAGGCTTAGGAAGAGCCACACTCAAGGGGCCAAAGAGCCGCATGTGGCTCGCGAGCCGCAGTTTGCCGACCACGGGCCTAGGAGATGCTGTAGTAGGAGGTTTCACAGTACTCACTAAACCAGTCCCCAGTGAAAGCCAACATATCCACTGGGTTTAGGCTTGAGTTTAAAGGCAAGTATGAACTGCAAATGCTAGTTCATCCTTCTCTGGGAAAGGTGTAAAAAATGCTAAGGCCAATGCTGGGTTTATAAACTGTTATCCAGAACCTCTGCAAAGCTTCCCTGGCTCCTCAGATGGAAACAATGGGAAATCAGTGCATATGTTGGTTTGCCATCCCATTTTCTTTAGGGTTTAACAGTGCTGCACAGAAGTCCCAAGTCTGAAGGCCAACAGAAGGTGATTTCTACAACTTCAACAACTATTGTTAAGTGTCTGCAAGAATATGTCCTTTTCAGAAATAAGTCAAATCAACACAGGGTTAATAAAGGCTTTAATTTCACACACACAAAAAACCTCTATGCATAATTTAAAAAGGAAACCAAAACAAGGAAAAACTGTAAAGAATACAGAGGAACAGTTCTGCTAAAACACAGATACAGTGCCGCTCCATACAAAACAAAACAAAGATTTAGAATCAGAAGTCACTCTGAACACAAAGAAAATCACCTCACTGATAATGTGGCCAAAGCTGCCAGCAAACCTGGTAGTGGCTCAACTAGGCAAAGTGTAGAAGCTTAGTTGTTTTCCTTTTCTTAGCATAAATAAACACTTAACAGGCCAGAGCAGTCAGAGGGAAGGAAACCTGGGGACCCGAGGTGTGTACAACCACATGCAGTCATTCTTCGCTCCCCCTCCCATTCTTGAAGTAGACCAGCCCATTCGATTCTCTTCTTTGTTTTGGTCTAATGAACTTGGGTTCTGATCCAGACCCTCAATACACTCTATTTTTACATCAGTGTACACACCTATTCTTCATCTCTATACTTTAAGAAAAGTCCAATGTTACCAAAATCAATTGCTTATATTCATACTGGCACACTTTGTATTAAAATATCAAAACCTCAGACACATAGCACACATGGAAAGGAAAACTTACTCATTGTTTATAAATATGATACAACCAAAGAGACTGCCTGAAGCTTAGTAATCAAAGCATGCCATAGGAGTCAATGATTGTGGTGAGACACAGCAAAAGAATTCTGTCACACAACTCTCAAGGCCTAACAAACTATAGTTTCCCAATTAAAAAAAAATTTTTTTTTAGAGGTTAGTAAGACCCATCGATAGAGACAAAATCAGGGTTCTTAAGTAATATAGTAGAAAGTCGTTAAGAGGTCAGAAATCGGGTTTTCGTACACATTTAAAAAGAGCATTACTCAGTGTAAAGCAAGATGGGAGGAGGAAAAGGACACATCTGTTTTTGGGGTACATTTTTATGTGACTTGCAACTGGTACTGGGTTGTTGGTGGTTTTTCTGAAGATCTCCACACATATACAAGATCCACATGTACTTGGAGATCTAGCTGTTTCCCTGACTTAAAACACTACCTAAGAGCATCAATTAAATCAAACAGGGCAAAAGATGGCTGGATGACTAAGAGCATCCACTGTTTTATTTCAGAGGACAGAGAAGAGTGAGCAAGAAGGGTAATGTTTTTATTAGTTTTAACATAATCTCTTTTCAGATCACAAATGAGTTTATAAACTACCTTCTTTCTGTATGTTTCCACCCCGCCCCCCTATGCTCTCTCTACATGTTCTCTACACTCAAAGCACTCAACTATATATGAGACATTGCCAAGAATTTCTTTAATTTAGATGTTTTCAAACAATTTTCATTATACAACTATATCAATAGTTGTAGCTATATTTATATAGTTACATAATGGTAACGGCAGTATGGAAGGATAAGTAAAGCCAGGAATTCACTTGCTGAGGTTTTAATTCTTAAAGCTTTTCTTTCAGAAGAATTTTACACTAGACAAAGAAAGAATTGTGTCATCTGTTTGCCTCCCAGAGTTAGCTGATAGTTACTTCTTAAAATGTAAACACATTTACATTTGTTATATTTGCTATTAAACAATTAAATTAGTAAAGTAAATTGGCAAGTAAACAAATAGCATTTGGAATAAAAAAATATAAATAGAACAAGTCATGGATTTGCTTCTTTTCTAGTTTGCTGAAACAAAACTTATGAGCGCACGTACACACACACATATTTTGCCCACAGAACAGAGTCTATCTTCTCACAGGCTTAAATTATAGCCATGGCTACTGAAGTGACAAGAGAGAGCATTTGACAACATACAACCTTCCAATTCTCCATTATAATAGCCAATAAGAATCAAGTTTGAATTTGTTTTTCCCTTTCAAAAAAGTTCCAATTAAGATCAGTTGAGTGCAGAACTAAGTGCTGTCAAGTTCCAATTCAATGCCATTTAGAAAAATGTAACCACATGTGGTATTT
The DNA here is from genome assembly GCF_963259705.1 of Myotis daubentonii. Lineage (NCBI taxonomy): Eukaryota > Metazoa > Chordata > Mammalia > Chiroptera > Vespertilionidae > Myotis > Myotis daubentonii. The sequence goes on from NC_081846.1 coordinate 22,121,551, forward strand.
TCAATACGAAATTTATTGTGCAGGCTGCCTAGGACTGAAGCACTCTGTCCCTATTTCAGTTGTCCCTTCCTGGCACAACATGCCAAATGCCATCCCAACCCCCTGACTCTGAGCAAACTGATCAGACTGCACACAAAAAATCTACTTATAATTTTTCAATATATATAGTCAGCTCAAAAACAAAACAATAAACCCCATCAACATGGTCCAGATAAAATCTCCATCTATAGTCATTAATCCTTCACTAAATCAAAACAAGAAAGTAATTTAACTCATCTACCCCAGTAACCTGTATTCATTCAGCTAGTAAGTCCTGCCCAAGACATGAAGATCAAATCAAATTAGGTTTCTGAGCCAAGAGTACCTCTAAACCATACACCACAACCAAGCTATGAAAAGCAAGTCAACGAGGGTATTTCATGGGCAATCTAGGCTTATCACATTATTTCTAATTTTTTTAAATGCCCTAATGTACCCCTCACTTCAAATCATTCCCAATCATTTTTTAACAATACCTCTCAAAGCTCTCAAATGCAGACACAGGAAAGAAGAATAATAAATAGCTAAAGAATTTGATCACCACTTCATTTGTATAAGAAAACCAGTTATTTTCAAGAAAAAGAAAAAAAAAAGGAGCTCCCCAGTAGAAATAAAACATAAAAAGCTAGTTTTTAAAACAAATATTTCCCTCTGCTCTATACTACTCTTGCGTATTGTACCACCATACCATTTGGAACGTTTACTGGAGTAATATCTAAGTAAATGGTAGGAAGCAAAGCTTTTATCAGTAGTTAAGCAAGAGTGTTGGGGCTGTTTACAATCCAAAAATTCAAAATTTTAGAAGAGGTTACTATGTCAGAACACATCCAAGTTTTAAGAGTGGAGCTGGAACTCTCTTATGGCAATTTTCCAGAAAAGGTGTTGCATCTTCTGTGACAATGAACTTTACACTTGAAAACCTGCTAACAGTTTTTTCCCTACCTCAGAAGAGTAATTTGTTTACAATAAAAAAGCAAAAAGAAACAATATTGAAGGTTTCATATTGCTATACTTAACTCTGTATGATCCTAATGATCCCTGGGCTTACAAAATTATTTTTTGGACAGAATTCTACTTTCAAACTCATTCTTTATATAGTTTCACAAGCTGCTGAACCACGCTGATTATGTCAGCTGAGTGACTAATGCAGCAATTAATGCTGTACCCCCATTTAACCTCAACTCGAAGCACCTAAAAAGTAGAACAAATACATTATGCACCTTTATATATTAGTTCTTGGGATTATTAAACCAATCACACTTTTAATTCCCATTCTGTTTTAAGGGCAAAGCCAGACAGTGGAAGGTTAAATGTTCAAGCTTTATCCTACAGCTCATGCACTTATTTCACACTATAGCAGGGCTTTTAGCTTTAGTGGTCCAGAATTTTAACTTTTAACACAAGAATACTCCTCTTGACCTCTTGGAGAGACAAGATTCTAGTATTCCTCCTTATCCCTAAGTATCCTTGCTGGGGAGTCCCAATTGGGACAATATTATTTCCCTACCTTTTAAAGTTCTGGTTGAACTCTGTTAGGATAATGCTTGCTCCATAAAATAATGATTCTATCTTCACCACTGTAATATAGATGATATACAATGAATATACTGTGTGAAGGAATCTCTTTAAAGGAAATACAAAGTGTATAATAAATACCAAATGTGGGACCAAAACACATTCCAAGCACCAACAACAATCCATTTCTTGGGACTACATGTAAACAGCAAAAGCATCACGAATCCATGAATTTTTAAAAAATAGCCCCCCAAGTCAGGTGGCAGAAATGCCCCTCCTTTGCAAGGAGGACAAACTGTCATTAGTGTAACATGGAGAGCTTATTTTCCAGTGACCTTTACTAATAAGAAACACACATGAAAGATTACAGACTTGAGTGAAACTACTCAAGGAACATAAAAGCCAAATGTCAACTGATATGTATATCTGTACACATTTCTCAGGTGAATGGATTCTTTGACAACTTAATTTCTTCTCCAAACTGCTGTGCTATTAATTTTGAGCAGGCATACTCTGGTGGCTCATCCTAACTCTTTAAGGCTCCATTCATTCCACATATATGTTTGTATGTACATATATATATTTACAACAAGTATTTCCAAGACAAAAGGAAGTGCTACTCTTGTAGGAGAAAAAGAAGATAATCAGCTATAGAGGTGAGACCAAAGTTTCCATAAAACAATTAGCATGGAGCATTCCACATAACTGCAATTTTCATCTTTTGGTTTGGCCCTGAGCTGTTTGTTGCTCCCGCATCAAATAGAGTTCTAACTTCTCCTCAGGTGGAGGAAAATGAGGTGGGTGACAGTAAGGGAGAATATGCAGTGCACACTGCCAACCCAGCAGTTTGTTCTTCACGAGGCCTGACGAGTGGTCTTCCCCACTTCCATGCTGAATGCCTGAGAGTTCTTTTCTGTTTCCAGCAGCTCATCAAAAACCTCCCTTAAAATAAAACAAAAAAATAAGCATTCAATGAGCAAAGCCAAAGAATATACAGAAAATAGATAATGAAAAAGCATGCATAATCCCATTTGGTACCTAAATTTTATTACATAAGCAGCTCATTCATTTGATCACCATCTTAACCCCAAGTGCTGATTTTTGAAAACATTAGGAGGGAGGAGGCTGGCAAGAGCCAGCTTTCATAAAAATGTTATGTAGTTTCCATAGATGTAACTCAGATCTTCTAGCTGATACAACTAGAAGACCAAAAAGGTTTATGATAAGACAGCTTCTATCATAAAACAGTCTTAGGTTCCATACCTAGATGCTACTGTGTGATGAGTAATTAATGCTGAATTAAGAGAGAAAATATTCTGGACTTATAAGGAAATAAAACATGAGCCCTAAGCAAAGATAACAAAACAAAAAATTATCAACCAATTAAATAATGGGAACATTTTATTCTTAAGGAAGAAAAAAGAGTTGGGTAATTTTTAGCCCATGTCTTCAGATCTGGGAGTTTCTTACTTGTGCATGTAAAAGAAGATGTAACCACTCCGATCCCGATCACTCTGCACGGAAGCCTCTTGGATTTTAGATACCTCCAGGTCATTATAAGTAAACCACGCTTGCTTCTTAATGTCATACACATCACTAATGTAATGACCTGAAATAAAGAAAATCTGAAAATTGAGGTCTGTAAAATTTTTTTGCATGTCTCTCAGGTATAGGAAGTTTCAGAAAGAAAAACAGCCACCCCCTCTACCTTACTCCTACAGAAGTTTCTAAAAACCACTCAAAATACAAGTAGAAACATTTAAGATAGAAATATACTACACCAGACAAATTTTTGACAAAAGACTTCAATGTTTTTCTTGATGCATCCAACTTACACCTCACAAAGCAAGGCACAAAACAACCTAATAAGGAGTAAATGTTGGCTGCTCATTTATAAAATGCTAAAATCATTTTGTCCATTTACCTGAAGAAGAAGTGCTACCAATGTGACTGACAACACTGATGAGCCGATAGGAATGAGGAAGATATCCTGTCTGGAAAACAGAAGTGGGCATGACTTTAAACTCCTCATTTGAATAAAAGCAAAACACTAATTTTAAATTTATTATCAAAGGTGACATGACTAAGTTTTAGTGTGTATGTAAAGTCAGATACAATAAAATATCCAGTGGTTGGTATTGTGCATATTCTTTGATCCAAAAATTCTACTCTCAACAAGAATGTATCCTAAAAAATAATTCAAGCCCAGTTGGTGTGGCACAATGGCTGAGCGTTCAACTATGAACCAGGGGGGTCACAGTTTGATTCCAGGTCAGGGTATATGCCCAGGTTGTGGGCTCAATCCCCAGTGTCGGGCATACAGGAGGCAAGCTGATTGATGATTCTCTCTCAATATTGATGTTTCTCTCTCTATCTCTGAAATCAATAAAAATATATTTTAAAAAATAATTCAAAAGAAGAGTACATGTATAAATTATTTTATTGTAGCATTATCTTTCTTTTTTATAATTTTTTTATTGATTTCAGAGTAGAAAGGAGAGGGAGAGATTATCTTTATTTTTTATTTATTTATTTTTTAAAAATATATTTTATTGATTTTTTTACAGAGAGGAAGGGACAGGGATAGAGACTTAGAAACAGTGATGAGAGAGAAACATCGATCAGCTGCCTCCTGCACGCCCCCTACTGGGGATGTGTCCACAACCAAGGTACATGCCCTTGACCGGAATCGAACCTGGGACCCCTCAGTCAGCAGGCCGACGCTCTATCCACTGAGCCAAACCGGTGCTGGCTGAGATTATCTTTAATAAAAAAAGTTGGAACTAACAATAGGCCCAATAATAGCTAAACCATTAGTGGTACAGCAACTCAATACCATACTATTCAGCTATTTTAAAAAATCATGTGGGTTACCAACATATTATCCCGTTTTCTAAACCTACAAAAACACACATAATAACCATAGTTCTATAAAAACAGTATGTCAATAGTTAAGTACTCAATAACAGAATAAAAAAATGAAGAGTTGCCCTAGCTGGTTTGGCTCAATGGATAGAGCGTCAGCCTGCAGACTGAAGGATCCCAGGTTCTATTCCGGTCAAGGGCACATGCCTGGGTTGTGGACTCAGTCCAACGTGCAGGAGGCAGCCAATCAATGATTCCCTCTCATCATTGATGTTTCTCTCTCTCTCTTCCTCTCCCTTCCTCTCTGAAATCAATTAAAAAAAATGTATATATGTATGTATGTGTGTGTGTATATATATATATATATATATATATATATATATATATAGAGAGAGAGAGAGAGAGAGAGAGAGAGAGAGAGTTGGTGTATGGGTTATGGGTGAACATTTACATTTTAAGTATTTCTAAAAATGCTCTTAAAATATTGTTAGTAAAAAAAATAAAACAAAAACTGAAAAGATATTTCTGCACCGAGGCAGCACTATTAGGTATAATTTTGGGAACAAATACAGCTATATGGAAACCAGGAATCATTAAAATAGTCATAAACTTTGATGTAGTAATTTACTTCTAGGGATTTAGAGAAAAAATCCTAAATATAGAAAATGTTAGAATAATACAGTTCCTTAATGTATTATTTTTTACAGTGAAAAAACAGAAACAACATAAATGCTCAATGTTAAAAATACAGTAAAAAAAAATGAAAGATTCCAATGCGTTCTAGTAACATTATTACTTTTAACAGTTTTTATAGTTTCAGTAGAACTAAAAGAAATTTAATATACATGTGACTTTGAGAGCCATGTCACTTGGTTTTACCTAACTGCACGTAAGGTAGTCAGGAAATATTTCTGTTTTTGTTCCATTTTGTTTTGAATCTTGTAAGAAATGAGAAGCAAAGGACAAGAGAAAGTGAAGACAACTTGATGGCTACCAAAGGGGCAGAAATGCACCTCAATGGAAACTGTCAGTGGGGCCTATGAAGATGAAGAGCAGGAGCAATACTGACCGACTGACCAGTGCTACTCAGGGAACAGAAAGTCACCTACCTCAGCATTTCTCTTCAGTTCCTCAGCTTCAGCTTCTGTGTACTCCATATCTAAAACATCCTCATTCCCAGAGTCTTCATCAGAACCCAATGAATCCAGAAAAGAGTTGTTAAACTCTGAAGAACACAAAGACAGAGTCTTGTAAAATTTCTTGGAATAGACACAAAGAGATGATTAGGAAGAAAAGAACAGCTTGGGTACACATGTTATCATCCAATTCACCCAGCCAATTCTGGGGACCAACAACTCAGGTAGCTGATATCTGTAAAAGAAATGCTCCGTTTCCTTTTAAATATATCTATATGAAAGGTATATAACTCATACAAAGAATAAAACTGAAGAGGAGAATTTAATTTTAAAGATAATCCAAGTGTATTAAATCCTATATTATAGAAACAATTTTTAAGTACATGGTGCATATTGTAGGCAACACCAGCAAATATAAATTACCTCACAGAAAAGACCATAAAAAGGTCACTATCCTTTCATTCTCTTTAATATTAAATCATTTTCTTGAAATTTAACAAAAATAAAGGAAATTTAACCTTTAACTCTTAAATTTCAACTTAAATACATTACACAAACAAATCCAAGATCCATTTTTTTCTTTAAATAATAAATCTATCTTTAAATAATCACAGGAGCATTTGTGCATAAATGGCTCTTTGCTCTGATATTTAATTCCACTAAAATCACAGAATAGAGGTGCCTCGTTAGCGCAGTAGGTAGCGCGTCAGTCTCATAAAATCACAGAATAGAGCTGTTTAAAGCAGCGGTCGCCAACCTTTAGGACCTCACGGACCACCGGTTGGTGACTGATGGTTTAAAGGACATGAACACCTAAGAATGGGAAGAATAGGAAAAAAGACTATGGCCTCAAAATCCTGGAATTTGAAAGTAGATGGGTGACAGACCTGAGAAAGCCAAAGTCAAATCCTAAGCCATAATGGAAAAATTGAGAACCATCCAATTTATATCACCAAAATTTCAAAAGACATACAACTTGGAAATACCAGGTACCTCTGAAACTAGAGGCTAAGTACGGGATAAAAATAATGATTAGATGAAAGTTATTTGAGAAACAGACTCCTAGGATCCACTTTACCCCACTTGATGCCGCTAGAATAACTAAAGTCTGGAACTTTATTCTGTGGAGAGGGTAAAACAGTTTCTGGATAGAGTGTGCCAGGCAAAGGGGAGGCTATGAGTACCACACTGAAAATAGGAGTAGGTAACAGCCTGCATACTGAAGGATGTGCATATCCTCCTCCTCAGTCCTATCCTTATACTTGCCTTTCAGAACTCTGGCAGCCATATCTTTTATCTCTAGGCAAAGGAAAGAGATTAGAAAACTCTTTAGGAATCTGACCAGCCAAAAGACAGGAGAAAATATTAACATCATCCCCATACAGTCCCATCCTGTAAAATTCAAAAGTTGACTAGCCCAGTGATTCATGTGTTCAGAGTGTCCAATCATTTATTTAGTCCCCTATTCTTAACCATAAGCTGACAATCAAGTATTACTAGATATCCGAGGAAAGCCTCTAATAAGAAATATAAAAACCATAATAAACATAGTACAGAGCAATCTGGAAAAGATGGAATCTATTCAGCTATAGTAAACTTGAAATAAACAAACAAATGAACTATATTTAATATTCTCAGAGAATTGAGATGGTATTGTTTCCAAACCAAAACAAACAAAAAATTACAAAAAAGGAACATTCACAAAACAAATCAGTTAAAAAAAAAATAAATATAGAAATAAAACACTCAAAAGAAGTTTTGAAGTTGGAGATAAGGTTGGAAAAACTTTCTAGAGGTAGAGTAAAATGACAAGAGCAAAACAAGAGATAAGAAAATTAAAAGGACTATACTAGAAAGTCTGGATAATATGAGTTTCAAAAGAGAAGAGAAAGAGTGGAAGGGAGGAAATCAGTGAAAATTTCTTAGAATTCAAGGATACATTTCTAGATTAAAATGATTCATCAAATGCCTTGCAAAACGGATGAAACAGACCCACATCAAGGCACATCACTGTGAAACTTCATTACAGCAAAAACAAAGAGAATATACTATTAGCTTTCAGAGAAAAAGAGGTCACATAAGGATAAAGAAAGAACAGCTTTAGATTTTTCACACAGCGACCCTGCAAACAAGACTTCTCCCATTGCCCAGTAGCATGAAGTTGGCGGGAAACAATCTTTTCACAATGACTGCAAACCTGGAATTCTATATTTAGCCAGACTACTAATAAAATACTACAGTAGAATAAAACTTGCAAGGTTTCAAAAAAAAAAAACTTAAGTCATATCCCCTCTATTTCAAGAAAACTACTTGGGGGTGCTCTCTATCAAAGTACAAATAAATCAAGAAAGAGGAAGAGTGAGACATAGGCAATGGGAGATTCAAAGAGAGGAAAGAATCAGACAGAACTCCGAGGAGAATGATTAGGGTGATCTTAGGATGGTTGTGCATGGATGTAGAGGGAAACCAGTCCAGATTGGAGCAATAGGATTCGACATGGACATCACCACCACCATAATACCATCTTTTTTAATTTGAGAGTAGAATGCCTGGGTGAGCTTAGCTTGAATTCTTATTTTAATAGTCTCAACCATGTCCCAAATTCTTGCTCTTTCCTGCATATCATGGTGTCTAGACCAGTCTTTCTCATTTTATACTATCAAAATGTTTTGCTTTGATCTATTTCTGAGAGTTGGAGGAAGACCTCAATAATCTTAGAAACAGAAAATACAGACTTAGCTCACTTCCTGTGGTTGCATGTCCCTGTGGCCTTGCAGCACCTGGTTCATATATTAGTTCTGCCAAATACCATAACTACGGTGAACCCTACTCTTCTGAATACTCGCTCATAACTGCCCACTGATTTTCACAGAGTGAGCTCTTGTAAATTCATGGGGAAACTGAAGCCACCTTATTTTCTCCCAGGAGTCTTACTTAACAGTGGGAGTACTGCTCTTCATATAAATGGATTACAGATAGACTGTCCCTGCTATTTAACTTTTTCGAAATTAAAAAATGTATATTGTTTAGGAATATGGATACAGTAAATACTGTGTTTTGTTTTTGTTTTGTTTTTTTTTTAAAGCAAACTACTGATGAATACAAATGTTAGAATCGTGGTTTCTTTTAGAGGGAGGAGGAAAGAAGGGGAATCCAGGTATCTTTTAAGAGTCTATTTCTTTACCTGGGAGGTGTTCAAATTTGTTATTGTTATTAAAAATAAATTTTACATGCTTTTCTCTGTGTGATTCATTTCACCATTAAAAAAAAGTAATTAAAATAATCTCCATACCTTGAAGACTTAACTCTGTAGCTCTTTTGAGGTCATCATCTTCTTTCTGTTCCCAGGCCTCCTAAAAAGACAAGAATAAAACTAAGGCTCTTAAAGAGGTACTGATTAAACTTATTTAGTGATGATAAAAATCAGTTGCTTGCCGAAACCGGTTTGGCTCAGTGGATAGAGCGTCGGCCTGCGGACTGAGGGGTCCCAGGTTCGATTCCGGTCAAGGGCATGTACCTGGGTTGCGGGCACATCACCAGTGGGGGGTGTGCAGGAGGCAGCTGATCGATGTTTCTCTCTCATCGATGTTTCTAGCTCTCTGTCTCTCTCCCTTCCTCTCTGTAAAAAATCAATAAAAAAAAATATAAAAAAAATCAGTTGCTCTAGAAATATTGTTAATAATATGTTACATGATTTCATAGATGTTTGGAACATGACCTATTGAAGGATGTGGAAAAGTTCTTTACTTTTTCCTACACTGTCCTCCTAAAACAAAACCTGGGGGATTAAAAAAGCTTAAATGCTATCTCTTCTAGTCAGTGAAATTTGGTTTGCTAACCAAAAGCCATTCAATGTGACATTTTGATATAATCCCCTTTCTTCTTACATGTACGAGATACCTGGCATACAGCAGATACTTAGCAAATTGCTCTCTTTACTCTCCCCTGATTTACAGTGTTTGTTCATTTCCTGGTATAAGTGCTCCCACAATGGCCAATTTTAAGCTACCAACATGAGACTGAATGCAGTGTTGGAAAGAGGTGTGTACAAGTTGGCTTTCCTGAGCTAAGAGTGAGTTGGCTGTAGCACACCACTGACCAGAAATCTATGACAGCAGGATAAACAATATTTCCACATGATATTATTCATAGATTTCTATTTCTGTTCTTGCTGAAGAAACCAAGACACATAATAGACGCTTGGTAAGTACTAAATGAATACTATTGACTGTTACTTTTCTAATAAATCTAAGGTTCTCTTAGAGAACAATTAGTACCTCTGAAAATGTCTCAATTAGGGGACTAATTATAAAAAGAAATAGTGAAATGCTGACTATAAAAAAATTTCCCTCTCATCTTTAGAGAAAAGATAATTTATAAACAATGAATGAATAAAAAATATAATTTAAGCAGAATTATTTTATACTTTCCTTAAATCTGAACTTGTTTTTAAAGTTACTAAAATATGAGAAGCTCAGAATGAACTATTCTGCATTATAGTACTTGTAGCAATAAATACTGTATTCAAGAAAGCAATAAATATTTCCTAAGAGAAAATAAGATTACTTAAAAATTATCCAAACACATAAAGTCTATGCTGAAACCAGAAAGAGAATCTTTTAGTTCTCAATAGAATAATGCAAGTAGACTAAACTAAAGAAACTTCATCTTATAATCCTACCCTCACACCTGAAAAAAACACAGGGTGGGGCAAAAGTAGGTTTACAGTTTTGAGTACGTGAAACAGTTCATTCTTGTACTAGTATTTATTAGTTATTGTATTATTTTTCATATGAACAACCATAAACTTCTTTTGCCCCGTCCTGTAAGTCAGTTTTAATGAGCTCAGCTGATAAGAAATACTACAAGGTACTACTATTAAGAAATCAGACATTGCCCTGGCTGGGAGGCTCAGTCAGCTGGAGTGTTGTACCATTGGGGTGTGTAAGGGAGGCAATCAATCTATGTTTGTCTCTCTCTAAAAAATCCATAAACATATCCTTAGATGAAGATAAAGAAAAGAAAGAAAGAAATCAGGCCTTGGTCTTTTACATTAAAAATAAGTTTTCTAAAACAAATGATCTATATTATTTATAAAATAGTTTGACATGTATACATCTTGATGACAAGGTAGCTAGTGAGGAACTATTTATAAATAAAAGAATACAGAACAGCTGGTTTTGAAAGGGTTTTAAAATAGCAGCCCTCAACCTTGGCTGCACAGTAAAATCAAGGGATGCAGCTAAAAGAAAAAAATTCTTATTATTTTTTAAAAAAAGAAAACTAAGAAATCTAGATGCCCAGATCAATTACTTCAGAATTTGAGAGGCAGAATAAGCTAGGCATCAGTATTTTTTAAAACTCCCAGGTTAATATTACCTGTGCAGTTAAGCTTAAGATCCACTGTTTTAGAGAAATTAGGTTTCTTATTTAATAATTTCTTAAAATATGTTTTTGATTTTAGAGAGAGAGGAAAAGAGAGGGATAGAGAGATAGAAACATCAATAAGAAAAAAACATATATTGACTGCCTCCTGCATGCCCTATATCGGAGATCGAGTCCACAACCCAGGCACGTGCCCTGACCAGAATTGAACCGGTGACCTCTTGGTTTATGGATTGACAATCAACCACTGAGTCACACCAGCCAGGCGAAATTAGATTTCTTAATCTGACTGTTTGTAAACATTAAAAATATTCACTCATTCTAGGGAGTCTTGGTAAATTTTTATTAATCACATGGCTTGGATTGCATAGGGTTACAAAAGCATGAAAACAACACTTTTTAGTCAGATACCTTGATTACTGCCACAGTGCAAATCAGACAGCTTTGGCAAATATAAAGAACTAAAAATTAAAGAACAGAATCTATAATAATAAAAGCATAATATGCTAATTAGACCAGATGACCTTCCGGACGAAGCCGGGGCTGTGAGGGAAGCCCGGGTCCCAGGTGCCAGAGGGAAGCTGGTGCTGGCAGCCAGGGGAAGGCCTACTCTTGCACAAATTTTGTGTATCGGGCCTCTACTATATATAAAGAGCAGATAAATGTTAGTCTATGACTAAAATCTAAATTTCAGATAATATTCCTAAGAATTTTATGTCAAACAATTTATAGGAAAGGACTCATATTGTGAGAAAATGGCCAAAACAAATACTTTGCCTTAAAATATTAATGATAAAATCATAGTGTTATACTGGCTGTTTCCACATCTTGCAAAATAAGGTTGCATTGGGATAATCTCTAGTGACCCATCTTGCTTTAGCATGCAATGAATTATTGTAATGGAAGGTAACCAATATATTTTGTTGCATTTGGATTTTCAAAAACAGAAAAATCACCAAAGTTTCTGTTTCAAAACCAATGCAAAGCCCCAAAGTTTTTATTTTGTTTTGGTGGATCAATGACATTGTATTCAAATCACCTGGAACAATGCCTGACACATCATAAATGCTTATAACATGTTGGTTATTATTATTATTACTAGTAGCCTGGTGCACAAAATTTTGTGCACTTGGGGGTGGGGGGGTGAGGGGTGGGGTCAGACCCCTCAGCCTGACCTGCATCCTCTGTCATGTTCTGGGACCCCAGCCGCTCCTGGCCTAGGCACAGGCCTACAGGCTTGGGGCGGCCTGGCTCCCGAGGCCCCATTTTATCAAGAGAACAAAGTCGGCGTTAGTTACAGCCCTCACTGAACCCAGTAGAGTGCATCTGTGCATACAACTGCCTCGTTCATGTGCCTGCTTCACCCTACTGAATTACTAACATCTTGAGGACATAGCTCTGTCTTATCCTGCTTCAACTTCAGTGCCTGTCCTGGTGCCAGGGACCTGAGAGGGTTTGCTGAGTGAGTGAGTGAATAATGAGTGAGTGAATGAGTGAATGAATGAGCGAATAAGTGAATGAGCAAGCAGCTATGGGGCGCTTGCGGCCAGCTGCCTGAACGCCCACCCCAGGAAGTTCCCGCCCTGCTCCCAGCAGCCCAACGCCCCTCTCCCAGCTGCATAGTTCGTGCCAGGCAAAGGCGGCCCGGGTTCTCCACTTTTGCCCTGCCACCTGGCTCTTGCCTGCCGCCTGGGTTTCAGATCACCGTCAGCGGCAGGCAGCTTCTTCCGTCCTTCCCCTTTCGCCTCCCAGCATTGCGCCTATGTATGCAAATTAACCACCATCTTTGTTGGCAGTTAATGTGCATATAGCTTTTTTTTTTTTTTTAAACTTTATTTCAGATAAAATTAGTATTTCCATAATTTAGGATAAGCAGACACACTTCCTTGAGACCATTATATTAGGTAATTGTGATTTCCATGAATAAAGTTAGTATCATGTGAGTATTTGCCTACATGCTTGTTGGAAGCTTCTGTAGCATTTTCTTGGTAGGAATTCCAGTTTTTCTGAATTCTTCCCTTTCCTTCAGGTATTCCATTTTACATTCTTCATAAAAAGCAGGATCAGTATAGTAAGAGGTTAGACATTCTTTTAATGCAGAATTTTCTTTCCGGCATTTTACTACCATAAGCATTCCAGACTCCTTGCAACATTTGGTAAAATCTTGAACTTGTTCAGAACATCTCTCTCGGGCCTTTTCTCTCATTATTTTAGGGATCAAAACATCTTTTTCAACATGCCTGAGATGCTGATCTGCCGGGTCGAGCGCCATCTCGGCGATGGAGGAACGCAGCCGCGAGGCCACGCCCTGCATATCGCCTTGATTAGCCAATGGGAAGCGTAGCAAAAGTACGGTCAATTACCATGTTTGTCTATTATTTGATTAGATTACTAGTGCCCCAGTGCACAGGTTCGTGCACATTGAGGGGCAGGACTGGGTGAGACTCGCCCTGAAGCCAACCTCCTGTGGTCCCTCCCTTCCCCTCCCTGGCAGGCCGCACCTGGGGCGGTGCCGTGGCAAGAAGGGCATCTGTGGAGTGAGTGGGGTACCTCCAGCAGGTGGGGTCCCTTGGCCTGGCCTGAAGGCATTGGGCTGCAACCAGCTCTCTGACATCCCCTGAGGGGTCCTGGATTGTGAAAGGGCGGTTCTTGGGTGATACACCCTGGAATCGGGGTGTGTCACCTGAGAACCGCAGCTGCCAAGTCACCGCAGCTTGGCAGCTCCTATGTTCAGCATCTTCCCCCTGGTAGTCATTGCACATCATAGCTACTGGTCAGACAGTCGCTTAGCCTTTTATATATGTAGATTATTACTACTACTACTACTACTACTACTACTACTACTACTACTACTACTACTACTCCATTTCTTTGGAAAGATAAAGGATGGAGAAAGTAGCAATATAAATCTTACTTGCTCCTGGAGGCTCTGAGCCAAGGCCTGCTGAAGCTCTTGCTCTTCCCTTTCGCGGTCCACATCACACTGCTGAAGCCAATCAACCTCTCCTTGAGGTCCTTCTGGGGTTTTGTTTTCTTTATTCTCATCACAGTCTTTAGTTATCTCAGTAAAACTGGCTGGATCTGAGGAAGCAGAACAAAACATAACTGGGAAATCCTCTCTAATAAACTGAAATCTCTGGACCAGAGTGACATCTACTGTTCAGAGAGTAATTTACCTCAATCTCACACATAGCTTGCTTGGGATATACAATTTCATCTTACTACATGTACACTAGGGTTTCTCTATCTCAAAACTATTGATATTTTGGGTGGACAATTTTGTTGTTGTTGGGGGGTGGCTGTCCTGTGCATACATCCCTGGTATCCACTTACTAGATGCCAGTAACACCCCTTTCTCTAGTTGTGACAACCAAAAATAGCTAATAATGAGCTTTCCCCATTTATTATAATGTATGTTAAATGACTGTTTTAGAATTAATAATCAAATAAGCCTTATACATATTCTGAATCAAGAGTTTCATAGTACTGGTGGTGTGGCTCAGTTGGTTGAGCATTATCCCATGCACTGAGAAGTCGCCAGTATGATTCCCAGTCATGGCACATGCTTAGGTTGTAAGCTCGATCCCTTGTAGGGAGCGTGCAGGAGGCACAGCTGATGGATGTTTCTCTCTCTCTCCTCCTCTCTCTTCAAAAATCAATAAAATCACATTAAAAAAAGAGTTCCATAAAATATGTAATAAACATCTCATGTATTGCACAAGTATATGACAACATATATGTTTAGAACATTGCCCAGGGAGATAAAAAATTAACCATCAATTTCTTTCTGTTCATGTAGACCAGGGGTGGGGAAATTCTGGCCTGCGGGCCACATAACTCTTATACATTATACAGATCCATTTCACACTTCCCATTATTTAGAAGCCATTTGTCACTATAATGATTTTGAACACAGTTGCGCCTTAACAGCTATCTTCATTAAACCTACCTGGTTCTGTGACTGTTTTAGGTTTCTCAATTTCCATAGAGTCTGGATTTTCAGGTATTTCTTGAATATCATCCTCTGCAAATCCAGTATCTGGGCTGCTGGTTGGTTTATCATCATCTTCATGACTCAGGGATGGTGAAGCTTCTCTCTTACTTATCTCTAAAACAGCTGCTAGAAGCTCTTCTTCGCTCATTCCATCAAATCCTGAGTTTTCTAATTCAGACTTATCAGGTTCTATTCTGCATGATTTTGAATCCTGAAGTAGAGAGTTACTTTTAGAGAAAACCTGAATGACTACAAATATAGCAATCTTAGAGTTTAAAGTGAGAAGTTAATTTTATTTCTAAAAAGCTTCCTTTCTTTGATGCTTTGGGTTCAGTTCTTATTCTTTGAATAAATGAATAAAATAAAAATACAAGTATATTAAAAAATAAATACACACACATATATAAAATTAAACAGTTGCATGAGATGATGCAAACTCCTAGAAAAGCTTGTATCTTCAAAGTATTAACTATCATTATGTGTCAAGATAGGAAATAATGTAGTTATGCTTTCACACACATTATTTAAACTTTTAGTTTATGTGGTTAGTCTGTTGTAAAACATTTACTCTGGTTTCATCATATTAACGATTAGTATCAAAATAAAGCAAGTAATTATTTGAGGACCAATATGTAAAAGCTTTGAAGGAAGCCCTGCCTGGGTAGTTCAGTTAGAGCATTGTCCCAATATGCAAAGGTTGCGGGGTCAATCTCTGGTCAGGGCATATACAGGAATCAACCAGTGAATGCACAAATAAGTGGAACAACAAATCGATGTTTTTTCTCTCCCTTCCTCTCTCTCTCTCTCTCTAAAAAAAAATCAATAAATAAAAATTTAAAAATAAAATAAAAGTAAAAGTAGCTTTGAAGGTTTACAGGAGAAAGTATTTTATCTAAAACATCATTTCTTAAAAGTCTCAGTCCTGTAAACAACCAAAGTGCCTATCAATGGATGAACGAGTAAAGAAGATGTAATATACATATATCTTATTCAGCCATAAAAAAGAAGAAAATCTTGACATTTTCAACAATGTGGATGGACCCTGAAGGCATTATGCTAAGTGAAACAAGTCAGACAGAGAAAGACAAATACCACAGGGTCTCACTTACTAATATATGTGGAATCTAAAAAAAATAAACAAAAAAACCCAAGTTCATAGATATAGAGAAGATTGGTGATTGCTAGATGAGGGTGGTGTATGTGTGTGTGATATATATAAAATGGGTGAAGGGGGTCAAAAGGTACAAACTTCCAGTTATAAAATAAATATGTCCTGGGATATAATGTACAGCATGGTGACTACAGTTAATAATCTTGTATTGCATATTTAAAATATATATATTTTTATTGATTTCAGAGAGGTAGGGAGAGGGAAAGAGATATAGAAACATCAATGATGAGACAGAATCATTGATCAGCTGCCTCCTTCATGCCCCCTACTGGGGATTGAGCTTGCAACCTGGGCATGTGTCCTACCTGACCAGGAATCAAACCCATGACCTCCTGGTTCATTGTTTGACGATCAACCACTGAGCCATACCAGACGGGCTGTATTGAATATTTGAAAGTTGTGAAGACAGTCAATGTTAAAAGTTCTCATCACAAGATAAAATTCGTTTGAGCCTTAGCTGGATTGGCTTGGTGGATAGAGCGTCAGCCTGAGGACTGAAGGGCCCCCAGTTCAATTCCGGTTAAGGGCACACGCCCGGGTGGCAGGCTCTCTCCCCAGAGGGGGCATGCAGGAGGCAGCCAATCGGTGATTCTTTCTCATCATTGATGTTTCTATCGTTCACTCCCTCTCCCCTCTTCTGTGAAATCAATAAAAAAAATATAAAAAAATTATTGTGGTAATTATGTATAGTGATGGATGTTAGCTAGACTTATTGTGGTAATCATTTCACAATATGTATAAATATCAAGCTCTTATATTGTACACCTGAAATGTAATATATTATTTGTAACTAGAGGCCCGGTGCACAAAAATTTGTGCACTGGGGGGGGGGGGTGTCCCTCTGCCCGGCCTTTGCCCTCTCGCAGTCTGGGACCCCTCAGGAGATAACGACCTGCTGGCTTAGGCCTGCTCCCGGGTGGCAGAGGGCAGGCCCAATCCCTAGGTGCAGCCCCTGGTCGGGCTCAGAGCAGGGCTGATTGGGGAGTTGGGGCGCTGCCCCCTGTCATGCACAGAGCAGGGCGGATCGGGAGGTTGCGATGCCACCCTCAGTCACGCTCAGGGTAGGGCCGATTGGGGGGTTGGGGCACCGCACCGTCACACTCAAGGCAGGGTCGATGGGAGGTTGTGGCACCACCCTGTCACGCACAGAGCGGGGCCAATCAGGGGGTTGGGGTGCTGCCCCCTGTCACTCATAGAGCAGGGCCCATCAGGGGGGTTGGAGCTCTGTACCCTGTCACACACACAGCAGGGCCGATCAGGGGGTTGGGGAGCTCCCCCCTGTCATGCACAGAGCAGGGCCCATCAGGGGCTTGAGGAGCTCCCCCGTCACACACAGAGTAGGGCCGATAGGGGAGTTGGAGCACCGCCCCGTTACACACAGAGCAGGGTGGATCAGGGGGTTGGGGCGCCGCACCCTGTCACACTCAGGGCAGGGCTGATGGGGAGGTTATGGCTCTACCCCATCACACACAGAGCAGGGCCCATGGGGGGTAGGGGGGGGGTTTGGGGCGCCGCACCCTGTCACACACAGAGCCGCAGGGCGATCAGGGGGTTGGGGAGCTCCCCCCTATCAGGCACAGAGCAGGGCTGATCAGGGGATTGGGGTGCCTTTCCCTGTCACGAACAGAGCAGGGTGGATAGGGAGGTTGTGGCCCCACCCCGTCACACACAGAGCCGCAGGGCGATTAGGGGGTTTGGGCGCTGCCCCGTCATGCTGATACCGGTGCCGGGAGGCCTCGCGGCTCCGCTGATCCCAGTGCTGGGAGGCATATTACCCTTTTACTATATAGGATAGAGGCCTGGTGCACGGGTGGGTGCCGGCTGGTTTGCCCTGAAGGGTGTCCTGGATCAGGGTGGGGGTCCCCACTGGGGTGCCTGGCCAGCCTGGATGAGGGGATGATGGCTGTTTGCAGCTGGTCACACACCCTTCAGGGTGGGGGTCCCCAGTGGGGTGCCTGGCCAGTATGGGGTGAGGGGCTGAGGGCTGTTTTCAGGCTGGCGCGTGACTGAAGCTCCCAATCGCTCCTTTTTTTCTTTTCTTTTTTTTTATTCTGGGCCAGCTTTAGCTCTGAGGCTTGGCTCCAGCTCTTAGGCCTCGGCTGCTGAAAGCAGGTATCTGGTTTGTTTGGGTTCTATAATCGAAACACTGTTTCAACTCCAGCTCTGAGATCCCAGGTGGCTGAAAGCAGGTTTCTGGGGTTTTGTTTAGCTTCTATATTTGTAACAATGTTTCAAACTGCAAGCTCAGAGGCCGGCAGCGGCAGGTGGGGAACGTTGGAGTCCTCTGTCACTGAAGCAAGCAAGCCTCATGTTCGCTTCAAGCTGCCTGGCTGCCGGCCGCCATCTTGGCTGGCAGTTAATTTGTATATCGCCCTGATTAGCCAATGGGAAGGGTAGCGGAGGTACGGCTAATTACCATGTTTCTCTTTTATTAGATAGGAGGATTACATCTCAATTAAAAAAGTCTCAATCCAACTTTAAACAGACTGGTTTTGTAGCTATAGAAAGCACATTCTAAAATTAGTGTTGGAGACTTTCAGTCAAGATGGCAGTGTAGGTAAACTCTGTATTTGCATTCTCCCACAACCACACTGAAGTAACAACTAAACTACAGAACAACCATCAGAACCATGCGAAATCTGGCTGAATGGAAGTGCTACAACTAGGGAATTAAAGAACAAGTCACATAGACTGATAGGATTGGAGATGTGGAATGGGCTGGTCCCACACCCACACGTGACAGATAAAAATCGGGAGGGATATCTCAGCTGCAGAGGTGCCCCCTGAGGAGTGAGGGGTCCTAGCCCCACACCAGGGCCCCCAACTCAGTGGTTCCAGTGCCAGGAAGAGAAGTTGCCATGACTTCTGGCTATAAAAATCAGCTGGGATTGAGGCTGAAGGAGAGGGAGGGCTGCTGGAGTCCCAGGCAGTTTCTCTTAAAGGGCCCACATGTAGACTTACTCAGATTCACTCCCACTTGGTAGCAGCCTGAAAAACACCAGAGACATACAGGGAGGAACTGAATTGTCTAGCATCAAGGTGAAAGCTGGAGGGGGTGGGGGGGAAGGAAAGGGAAGCTTTCTCCCAGACAGAAATGCTGGCAGCGTCCATTGTTCCTTTAATGAGCCCTCCCCACACAGAGCAGGCAGGCAGGCAGCATAACTGAGACTCCATCAACCTGGCTTACACAGTTTGCCCTGCCCTGGTTATTCCCTGAGACCCTGCTCCACCAACTAGCAGGCCCACCCAACCTGTTTCCAGTGGCTTTTCTATATGAGTGGCATGTCTTGGCTCATGCTTCAGATTTTCCTAAAATCTCTCAAATATACAACATCTGGTCTCAGTGTGCCCTATATCTCTCACTAAGTGGCTCTAGGACCAGCACTATGAATATATATCTGTAGATATAAATACGAATCTATCAGTAATTGAGTCTAAAATAAAAATAAACAAGCAGAACAGAAACAGATTCATACATACACAGAACATTTTGATGATTACCAGAAGGGAGGAGGGTTAAGAGGATGGGTGAAAAAGGTAAAGGGATTAAGAAATACAAATTGGTTGTTACAGAACAGTCATGGGGATATAAACTACAGCATAGAGAATATAGTCAATAATACTCTAATAACTATGTATGGGGTCAGGTGGGTGCGAGATTTATTGGGATGATCGCTTACTAGTAGTAAGTTATGTAATGTCTAATCACTGGGGTGTACACCTGGAACTAATATAATAATGCACATCAACTGTAACTGAAAAATAAAGAAAATGATTAAAAACCATAACAACTGGTGTTTGAACAGACCCATTAAGTTTATGATCTATCTTGTGTATTAAGTTTGCTAATGCTGGTTATAAAAGGCATTATTTGTTTGGCTACTAAGAGCTATACAAATCTTTGTCATATATTCTGATAAGAAATTACTTACCTTTTCCACATCTTCCTGCTGTTGTTCACAACCTGACATTTCACAGAATCTCTGGCTAAGGGCCACAGAGCGTTTTAGTTCATCCTCACTGTCTGAATCAAGGCTCAAAGCCAATGAGCTCTTGGATTTGAAGGGGAAATTCCTGTAATTCAAGGGAAAATAAAAAAACCTATATAAGACTGATAAACACTGTCATTATTTTTTTTGAAACACAAGTCCAAAATAAAACAAAAGCTTTTCCTATATGGAAAATAATGTAACAGAAATAAAGATATATCAAAAAGTATACTTAAACATTATTACCTTTGCCCCACTTCAAAAGAGTCATGCTTTGAAAATTAGACAGCTTTTATATTATTATATGTCAATAAACCAATCACTTTGTGCCTTTTTTCTTTTAATGATCAGCCCCAAAGAAGTTTGTTATTGTCTTTATAAAGCAAGTACAGTACTGAACGCATGCAAAGATAGCAATGAATAAATGTTTTGGACAATAGAGTATGAGAACTAATTTTTGAACTTTTAATTTATGATCCATGTACTTTAAAATTAACAGTAACATTCCACTTATCCACTTATATGTAGGTCAGACATCTGGCAACCTCTACCTTCCAAAATACAGGGATTCAAAAGTAAGAAAAAAGGTTTCTGAGGAAGGCAGCATTTCAAAGCCCATGTACTTTACTCTTTAGACAGGGACCCTTCTTTCCCAGGAAATGATGTATAAAATAATGTAGCAAGTTCATCAAGAAATGAGAGCTAAGAAATGAGAGAGAATAACCACAAATAGGGCAATAAAGACCTGTAAGTCATTTAATGTAAAGGTAAACCGTCTTGTAGAATAATGCCATCTGAGGGCATTATTATATTAAAACACAGTGCAGTAACTGATACTCATAATGTTGATTCTAAGTCATTACAATATATTTAAATTATCTTCAATATATTTTACTTAAGAATATAAAGAATTCTGTAAAGTTACAGACTATATAACCACCTAAAATGGTTAAAATTTTTTTAAGCTTTAGTTATATAAAAATTCATTTATGTGGAATATCAAATATTCTTCAATGATACTAGATAAGTAAGGTGTTACTGTGTTGGCTTCCAAGTGAGCTGAAAATGAATTAAAGGAAAAAGTGGTAAAGGTCAAAGAGCACAAACTTTCTTTGATGGAGGTTAACATAAATTCATATGCTATACTATGTAAAATATGTAAAATGGAAATTGGAAAAAAGGCATTTAATTTAACGTGAAAACTGTACATAAACATATAGAATGATGGTACCAAGAAATAAGAGGCCACAGTGGAAACCAGGAGAACTGTATAGCAATGTAGATCAAAGAAAAGAGGCAAGTGGTCAGTGATAATCCCAAACATAGTCTTTGGCTGAGAGCAGCCAGGATATCCCTGCACTTCAGCCGGAACACTTGAATAGTCTCCCATTATGTTTTCAAAAGAGTTTTTAAAA
Organism: Myotis daubentonii; assembly: GCF_963259705.1. Taxonomy (NCBI): domain Eukaryota; kingdom Metazoa; phylum Chordata; class Mammalia; order Chiroptera; family Vespertilionidae; genus Myotis; species Myotis daubentonii. Next base: position 22,143,060 of record NC_081846.1, read on the forward strand.
ATAACTGAGAAATAGCCAATTAACCATCTTTACTTCTCAGTTCTGATTTAATGCTCACCAAGCAAAACTGAACATGTTAAATTTGTTTATCTACATGAATACTTTGCTGAATGAGGCTGACACCTGGCTATCAATATACCAGGGTCAAATGTGATGACAAAGGACACTGTAGACAATCCAATGGTATTCTGCTTCATAACTCAGCCTCTTTTAAGTTTGATCGGCATGACAGGTCTTCTAGGGCCTAATCATCCTTTATTGACCAATTCTCAAATTCTCATACCAATAGACCCTGGAGAACAGATGACCATGCCAAGTATAATGATGCTCAATGAAACCATCTCTTTCTTGAAACTACAGTGATCTGGTACATAAAGAGTGCATTCCATTAATAGTTACTATATTCACAGAAGGCAGCTTGCCTGTAGTAATGAAAAATATTCATCCTGTAAATGCATCACTTGCTCACTTTCTAAGCAGCCAAGTGGTATTGCTCATTTGTATCTTGAGAACGGGCAAGAGTATTCATATCGGTACCATTTCTAGTCATGTTAGTCATCTGGTTTTAATTGCACTGAAAAATAATTAACAGGAGGAAAAGAAGATAGCAATTCCCAAATGTCATTTTATGGTTATATAAGCCCCCCCCCAAAGCCCTTAAACAACAAAAATGTCTCTTTTCTAAAAGTATGTTGGGACATCAAATTTTTAGAAAAACTAATTTTAAAGACCAATGACAAGCATTTAGACATTTAGAATTGTCTAATCAAGAAACTGTGGTTCTAGTTTAATCATAGAGGAGGTATATTTAAAAAAAGTATTTGTGTCTCATCTTGGACAAACTTTTGGACTTAAGCAAAAAATAAAAAAATAAAACATTTGTAAAGCAGGTACATTCCAATGTGTGTTTGTTTTCTGTCTCCTTTCAGAATAGCTTCAGTTCAGTGTCTAAGACAAGAAGGCCCAGATTGGCTAGCAACAAGTAAAAAGATATTTTTGATATCTCCCATGTTATCCTTGAGGGATGGTGCTTTACACCAACATGGGTTATTTCAGCCCTTCAATCCTCAACATTCCTCATCATCAGTCAATTTCTAGAGAAGTAGGATGAAAATATTACATATTAACAGATGATTTTAAATGTTTTAGAACAAAATCTTGAGACGATCATCTCAAATTGCTTCACTGTTAAAAACTTGTTTTACCCCAGATTATAGTTTAAAGCAGAATCAAGAAAATTCCAAAGTATAGTAATACAGAGCACTTATCATGCAGAAAGAGAAACAATAAAGAAAAGGGGAGGGAATAATTTTGGAAATTAGGGTAAGCCAAATCCTTAAAAATACAAATTTTGGGTACACAAGACATATAACTCACTTTGAAGGTGTAGAAGGGCTGGTGATGCAGGAATTCACCATTTGAGAGGCTTTCAATGGTCTAGAACTATCAGAAAATTAGAAAATATATAATGTATACAATTATATTATTAAAAAAATATATTTAATTTACAAAATGAATTATTCTGAACTATAGACCCATATCTATCCTCTTGAAAAGCAAATAATTATACTACTTTTACTAGCAATAGAGGCCAAAGGAGAAAACAAAATACTATCTCTGGCCCAGCTGGTGTGGCTCAGGGTTTGAGCATCAACCTATGAATCAGGAGATCATCGTTTGATTCCTAGTCAGGGTACATGCCCAGGTTTTAGGCTCGATCCACAGTAGGGGGTGTGCAGGAGGCAGCTGATCAATGATTCTCATTATTATTATTATTTTTTTTTAAATATGGAACGCTTCACGAATTTGCGTGTCATCCTTGTGCAGGGGCCATGCTAATCTTCTCTGTATCGTTCCAATTTTAGTATATGTGCTGCCGAAGCGAGCACTGATTCTCATTATTGATGTTTCTCTCTCTCCCTCTCCCTTCCTCTGGGGGCGGGGCGGGGGGGAGGGGAGATTACACACACACACACACACACATATGTATTAGAGGCCTGGTGCATGACATTCATGCACTTGTGGGGTGGGGCGTCTCTCAGCCAGGCCTGCACCCTCTCGTAGTTGGACATCCTCTGAGGAGTCCTTAGCACTGCTAGGGAAGCAGGAGCCTTGCGGAGGCGGGACAGGCTCCTGACGCAGCCACTGTGCTCACCAGCCATGAGCCCGCTGGCGAGCCCAGCTTCTGGCTGAGTGATGCTTCCCCTGTGGGAGCACACTGACCACCAAGGGGCAGCTCCTGCATTGAGCATCTGGTCAGTGCGCGTCATAGTGACCGGTCTTTCTGCCATTCAGTCGATTTGCATATTAGCCTTTTATTATATAGGATATAAATATATATATAAAATACTACCTCTGGCCTTTCCTTGATCTAATGACCTAAATAAACAGCATTGGAAACAAAGTCAAATGTAAATGAAGTCAAATGTAACGCATATGAACAACTTGGGAAAAATTATCTTGTCCCAGTTCTTTACTTTTAAGCAATAAAATAGTAATAGCTCTCATTTTTTGAGGACTTACTAGATGTCAGCCACTGGAGTAAGAATGCGTGTGTTTCACAGCATTTAACGTTCACAACCACCCAATTATTTTCCCTACAGCTAAGTCAAGGAATTTGTCCAAAGTCTTAAAGCTATTAAATTACAGAGTCAGATAGCCTGTTTTCAGGCCTGGTATGATTCATAAAGAGCCTACATTGATAGGTTGATATAGTACTACTGCCAGCCAGAAAGAGTAACAATTCTACCAGCAGAAGGCAGTTGAATCAAGTAAAAAAAACGAACAAAAACAAACAAAACAAAAAACACACCCACAAAACCCACATCTACTCCAAAGAAAGGCCATAAGACAAAATCCAGAAACATTAAGAATCTCTGGAACAGGTTTTATTAGTCTATCCATTAAGGTCTTTAATATATACTTATAAGATGTAGTATACATTTCAATTATTAAACCAAGGAGAAAGACATTTTTACGAAACAGTATCAATTCACATTAGCAAATGTTCATCCACTTTCTGAAATGTCTTTTATTCCACTTTAGCCAAGAAATCTAGCTTTTCCGGTGTACTAACCATATGACTTTAAGAAAATTACTTAATCTCCTTGGGTCTCCTCTGTAAAATTAAGAGTTTAGACAAAATCTCTAAAGTCCTTTTCAACTCTAAAGTCCTAAACTTTATGACTCTCTCAAACTAGAGTCCAAGTATAAAAAGGATCTACATTATATGGTTCCAAAGTAATACAAGTATGCAGAAGAAAGAGCAGTATTCAGAAAGTCTTAAGGTTTTTCTTGCATTTTATGATGAAGCAAAATTAAAGGTTACTTCTTTTCTCATGTAAAAATTTCTAGGAGCCACTGAAGTTCTTTACTTCCACTGGTAATAATACATTTATGAAGACAAAATCTATTTTTGGGGCCCCAGCATAACATTCAATATAGTGTTTCCCAAATTTCCATATCCCAAAGAGCCAGAAAGGCTTTTGGTAAAAATATTGATTCCCAAGTCCTATCTTAGAACTAATGAAACAGAACTTCTAAGGAACACAGGAGTCAGTATTTTATGTTCAGATAATGCATATGAGCATGCAAATTAAGTTTATATTCCTAACATATATCACACTGTGTTCTAGTGATCTAAAATCATTAAGAGTTATTACCTAAAGAGGTAACTTTTTATGAAAGGCAACTAATGTACTTGGAAAATTTTTGAATAAGCACTTTATTACTTCAATTGATTACAATTACTTCAATCAGGCAGTAATTTAACACAAAATCTCCAAATAAAGCAAAATTAAAATTTCCTTCTTGGTCTGATTTTACCTGGGAGCTGTGTTATCTAGCTTAGTCATTCTTTTGATCAGACACTACAGGCTTTCTACATTATTATTATTATTATTATTATTATTATTATTATTATTATTTTAAGCCTTTCTACTTTAAAAGCAAAGGCAAAGAAATTCTCTCTTAAGGACTTACATTGCCATATGCGCACTCCAACCGAGAGTGAAGGGTGGTTTTGTACTTTCAGTGCAATGAGATGACAGGGTCAAGTATCTTGGAATGATGACTTGCTGCCCAATCTTGTTGTTAAGTGAGAGAGTAATATTGAAGCTATATCGCTTCAAATGAAGAATGAGGATCCTGAAAACAGGAGACGATGATGTCACTAGTTTGTACATAATAAAGGTAGCTCTGTTATGCGTGAAAAAAGATCACAGCAACTAGCCATGTTAAATAGCTCTTGATTTAAAGAATACATTTGATCAAACTAAAGATTTGGCCAAAGAACATTTACTGCATATCTGCTATGTGCTAGGCACTGTGTTAAGTAGTAAGAATAGAAATAAAAATAAAACAGTGGCATTGGGTGGATTTAGGTGAAATACTTACAATGTTCCTAGAAAAACAAAATATACACAAAAAAACCCCACATCAGGCAAGAAAGCTGTATTTTTAAATGCTAATACTGATAACTGGGTTAAATTCTTAAATTCAATGTTATATAGTTTTAAAAAAATAGGTGTTATATAACCACTGATAATTTTAATTAAAGCATTAAACAGCCCTATGTTGGATGGTAAACACTGGTTTTTGACAAGCTGATTTTTTTTCCTTGTTCATCCTTACCTGAGGATATTTTTTCCATTGATTTTTAGAAAGAGTGGAAAGGAAGAGGAGAGACATAGAAAGAGAGAAACACTGATGTGAGAGACACACTGACTGGTTGCCTCCCACACGCACCCTGACAGGGGCGGGGGATCGAGCCTGCAACCAAGATACGTGCCCTTGACCAGAATGGAGTCCAGGACCCTCAAGTCCACAGGCTTACGCTCTAACCATTGTGCAATCGGCTAGGGTAACAAGATAAGTTTTGATAAGAAGCGAGCTTATTTCATTAGAACTTTCTGTGAAAAAAGCTAAGGCAAACAGAAAAATTTTCTCTACTTAAAAGTTCTACAAAATTTCATGGCACATCTGGTTTGTGGGTCTGAAAAGGCTTTTAGATCTGTAAAAACACTTCTTAATTGCTACTGTGACAACCTTTCATCTCTAATACAGAACATAATCTTTGCTTGATGGACTAGATATAGTTCATAGTGCACAAGAACACTTTAACAAGTGAATTTCAGAACTTTATGGGAATAAACATCAATTCTGCAAAAATAATGTCTGATTTATGGAAAACAGTTTCATTTCTTACCATATACATATACCTTCATCACAGAAGCCACGAACTGAAAAATCTGTAAATTAAAGTTATCAACTGTATTTTTCTTTTAAAAGTATGCTAGAATCCTAAGCTTCACATTCACAACTTGAGAAAACACAAGGATACAACTGATGTGAAGAAATTGTCTAATTTGCTGACAATTAGAAATGTAAGCATTCAGAAGTCTAACTGCAATACAAAACTATTATGAGATGTCAAATATTTTGACTAACTCTTCAAATAATCACACCAAAATAAAAGGCAATATGAAAGACAGATGATACAGTTAAAAATCACTGATTTACAAAGATGAAGTAGACTAGAAATGAACAGATTTTTTAAAATTTTTTTAAGTACATTAGAAAGATATTTTTATTGATTTCAGAGAGGAAGGGAGGGAGAGATAGAAACATCAATGATGAGAGAGAACCACTGATCAGCTGCCTCCTGCATGCCACCCACCAAGGATTGAGCCAACAACCCGGGCATGTGCCCTGACTGGGGATCGAACTGTGACCTCCTGGTTCATAGGTTGATGCTCAACTACTGAACCACACCAGCCAGGTAGATTTGTTAAAGATACCAGACCCTTCAAAAATAGTAGTTGACTGGCTTTAATAGTAAAATGAACAAAAACAAAAAAAGTACAATATTAAGACTTATGATACAAAGGCTTCTATTTCATGTAAGTTTGGAATAAATTAACCTTTAACATATGTGACCTACCAGAAAGAAAAAAAACTAAGAAGATAAATTCCCCTCAGTATTTTTTTCTACCAATTGAAAGACCATATAGCTAGACAGCTAGAAAGGGAATACATTCAGGTTGCCAGGTCAAACAAGTATTTTTAATTGTACACCGGTTTCATTCACTAATGACAGCTGGTAATAATCTTTTGCCTTAATATTTGTCCCCTCCCACCCTCCTGCCTTAAGACACTCACAAATAGCAAAGAACAAATTCTTTGTTATGATTTAGAAAGTCATTTCTTTAAAAAATATTTCATTTTCTAGAAAGGAGCAAAAGAACTAGGCTCTAGGGCAGTGATGGAGAACCTATGTCATGCGTGTCAGAGATGACACGCGAACTCATTATTTTGGTTGATTTTTCTTTGTTAAATGGCATTTAAATATATAAATAAATACCAAAAATATAAATCTTTGTTTTACTATGGTTGCAAGTATCAAAAAATTTCTATATGTGACACGGCACCAGAGTTAAGTTAGGGTTTTTCAAAATGCTGATATGCCGAGCTCAAAAGGTTCGCCATCACTGCTCTAGGGGCTAGGTTCCAGAAACTCCATACTTAATTCTTTTTTTTAAAATATATTTTATTGATTTTTTACAGAGAGGAAGGGAGAGGGACAGAGAGTTAGAAACATCGATGAGAGAGAAACATCAATCAGCTGCCTCCTGCACAGACCCCACTGGGGACGTGCCCGCAACCAAGGTACATGCCCTTGACCGGAATCGAACCCGGAACCCTTGAGTCCGCAGGCCAACGCTCTATTCACTGAGTCAAACCGGTTAGGGTACTTAGTTAATTCTTATTGTTACAGAAAACTTACCAACTTATAAGAGCCTTTGAATAAAGAAATACACAAATTGCAGAAAAGTACTCTTCCTATTTTATTTTCACACACAGATATGTGTCTGTAGCAGATTTTTACTGAAAGTTTGGGATAAGAGAGGGAGGGGCTACAGCACAACACAAGAAAAAAAAATTATAGTTGAATGTTATACATTATTTAATTAAAAAACTACTAGTATTCACTATCATTATTCCCAAGTTTCACCAGCCAAGTCCTCTTGTTGCCATCACTTGGGACTCTGAAGTTCCTTCAACATTCCAAACCCTCCTCCTGTCTTCTCCATTCTAGCTTTCTATCCTCTACCCTCTTCATATCTCAGCTCTACTGACCTTCTTTACCAATCCACTCTGGTAAACCTCACTTATTCAGTAATATTTGTAAGTACTTTAAAAAAGAAAAATGAAAGAGCAATTAATTTTACCTGGGTAGCCTGTTAAATTTGTGCCTGACAAGAGCACACTTCCCACTACACTTCTCACAGGAATACTCGATTTCTTCTGCCTGTAAAAAGACAAGAAGGAAAAATAAAGAAGCATAAAGTTGAATTAGTATTATCCCATTAAATGCTACTAATTTTCTTTAGTCATACTACTTCAGTGGCTTGACAGCTCCGACCAGTTTGTATCCACAAACCTAACTAAATTAAGACCTAATGCTCAAAATATAGTTATAACATGCCCTATTTCAGAATTCCTAATTTCCTTTTTTACAAAGGAAACATCTCAATTTATGATAGTAACTCAATTTATGATAGATTCTACGGTAGCAGATTCTCAACCTTTTCCCCATGAATACATACACAAGAACCACTGCCAAGAGTATATCTAACATTTGGCCATAGCAGAGATAAGATCACCTTCAGGTTAGGCGGAGTTCCTGGTCTGTTAGGTGTAACTCTACCCCTTTCTTATAATGGAACTCAATCTTCTGGTAACAGCCCACTAAGAACAACTGCTCTAAAGGACCAAAGTTTGGGGTGGATAGCATTACCTAGAGAAAACTGAAACAAGAAATCCTTAAAAAATGGGGGTAAAGATACACAGGAAAAGCTTCAAATTCTACGATAATAATAGGAATAGCAAGGAATGATTAAAGCAAAAAGAAAAGCAGAGTATTTATCATTGGGTGGAGCTAAATGTTACTCATTTAAAGAAAAGAAGTTTTTTAACCTTAGGAAGACAATTCTGCCCATTTGCTACAACAAAACAAGAAATACTATTTTAATCCTGGCAAATTTCCTTCAGTTATAAGGACTGCTACACAACAGGTCCAATTATGCCTCAGATTATCTGTAACAGTATTTCACAGACACAAATATTTATTTACAGCATTAGGTAAACATGACTTCTGTGTTGTTTCTAATAGAGTACATACAACCTAAGAAAAGCAAAGAGCATTTTTTATTCCTCAGATCTTAGTATACTCACTTATATAGTGTCTCCAATTTTAATCCACATTACCAAATTTTAGCATGTGTCACTTCCTAGGCTTCAAATTAATATTTGTTTACAAATAACTGCTTCTAAGGTTTAAAACACTTCCTGTTGAGTCAAATGTATAATCTATTTAAGCAATCAATCTTCTTCAATGAGTTAACCATTAGATTTATCAAGCTTTTAAAAATATTTATAAATATTTCTCATTTGTTTTCCCTCAAGTAATTTTGTCCAAATTCTGCCTTAAAGAAACCAACTTCAAATATAATTATATATGATATATAAAATTTAGTTATGGAAAAATACCAAAATATATTACTTACCCTAAAGAAAAGATCAAGAGAATCTTGAACTGAACGCAGAGGGAGTGGCTTTTTCCTTCGAGGAAGGTCGATGGAGAGGTCATTAAACTGTTCTCTTTTGGGAATAATCTCTCCACATCTGTAAAAGAAGACAAATCTAAGCATTCAGAAACCTAACTGCAATACAAAATAAATACAAATATATTTCAGGAACACTGCTCCCCCACAGTGTATGAACAGGCTATGATTAAGCATAAGAAATATACACATTTAAGACACGTTACTTTAACCCTTATTAAATCACAGGTATCCGACCGGTGTTGGTCAGCGGCTGAGCGTTGACCCATGCACCAAGAGGTCACTTGGTTTGATGCCTGGTCAGGGCACATGCCCAGGGCTGTGGGCTCAAAACCCAGTAAGGGGCATGCAGGAGGCAGCCGATCGACGTTGATGTTTCTCTCTCATTGATGTTTCTAGCTCTCTCCCTTTCCCTCTATTTCTAAATTCAAAAAAATATATATATCCAAAAAAATCAACACAAAGGGTAATCCTGGCAAGTATTTAAGTACTTTCTTGAAATGTGAAAAGGCCCTGAGGTACCAAAATTCTGGCATTTTTTAAAAAAAGGTTAGAACAGAATGAACAAGGGGAAGAGTAATAGGAGATGAAGCTAGAGAGTAAACTGGGGGAGAGGGGTTAATCAAAGGCAAATCCTAAGAAGTTTTGTAGATCATAGTAAGGATTTCAGCTTTTATTTTAAGGGTTACAAGCAGAGGGTTGACATGAACTAATTTCCATTAAAAATTTATCACTTTGACTAATGTGTTTAAAATAGACCACAGAGAGACAAGAACAGAAACAAAGACACCAGTTTAGAAGGAACTGCAACAATCCAGGCAAGAGATGATAGCAGCTTAGTCCAAAGTAGTGGCAATAGAGGTGGTAAGAAGGGGTCAGATTCTGGATGTACTGTGAAGAATTGAAAGGACGTGCTGACAATTAGATGTAGGGGTGCAAGAGAAAGAAAAGAATTAAGATATACACCACATTTCTGGAACTGTCATTACTGAGACAGACTGCAGAAGGAAGTTTTATGAGGAATATTAAGTACTTAATTTTAGATATTTTAAGTTCTTCAAATGAAAAATTCATAATTCTTTTTTTAAAAAAAATATTTTATTGATTTTTTGCAGAGAGGAAGGGAGAGGGATAGAGAGTCAGAAACATCGATGAGAGAAACATCGATCAGCTGCCTCCTGCACACTCCCTACTGGGAATGTGCCCGCAACCAAGGTACATGCCCTTGATGGGAATTGAACCTGGGACCCTTGAGTCCGCAGGCTGACGCTCTATCCACTGAGCCAAACCGGTTTGGGCAAGAATTCATAATTCTTCATATTCAAGAATACATGAACATATTGAAATGCCATGTAATAATTGAAAACCGGTAGATTTAAACTATAATACTTTAAAAAATAGGTACATTTGGCAAACTGGCCAAACTAACTTATAGACAGAAGAGACAGAAGCTAAAAATAAAAAATTACAATATGAGGAATAAGGTATATAATATCTTCCTTCAGCCAGAAACTACTTTGTGGTTAAAGAACTGTCTTTTTTTTCTTTTTTAAAAAATATATTTTTATTGATTCAGAGAAGGGAGGAGAAACATCAATGATGAGAGAGATTCAGTGACTGGCTCTCTCCTGCATGCCCTCTACTGGGGATCATGCCCACAACCCGGGCATGTGCCCTTGACTGGAATCGAACCCAGGACCCTTCAGTTCACAGTCTGACACTCTATCCCAGCCGTGGGCAAACTACGGCCCGCGGGCCGGATCCGGCCTGTTTGAAATGAATAAAACTAAAAAATAAAAGACCGTACCCTTTTATGTAATGACTAGGGGCCCGGTGCACGAAATTCGTGCACTGGGTGTGTGTGTGTGGGGGGGGGGGGGAGTGTCCCTCAGCCCAGCCTGCTCCCTCTCACATACTGGGAGCCCTCAGGCATTGACCCCCATCACCCTCCAATCACAGGATCGGCCCCTTGCCCAGGCCTGACGCCTCTGGCCTACGCGTCCACCCCGGGCAGTGGGGACCTGCAGCTGCAGCGGCCCCACAATCGTGGGCTTCGCTTTAGGCCCAGGCAAGGGACCCCTAGCTCCTGGGACTGCCAGCTTCGACCGTACCCAGCTCCCATCGCTGGCTCCACCCCTACTTCCTGCTATCACTGGCCAGGGCGGAAAAGGCACCTGATTCTCTGATCATAGTTCTTAGCTCCCCCCTGGGTTTCCGATCACTGTCAGTGGCAGGGGGCTTCTTCCTGCTTTCCCTTTCACCTCCCTGCATTGTGCCTACATATGCAAATTAACCGCCATCTTGTTGGCAGTTAACTGCCAATCTTAGTTGGCAGTTAATTTGCATATAGCCCTGATTAGCCAATGAAAAGGGTAGCTCGTACGCCAATTACCATTTTTCTCTTTTATTAGTGTTGATGTTTACTTTGAATTTATATTAGTTCACACAAAGACTCCATCCATGCTTTTGTTCCGGCTCTCCGGTCGTTTAAGAACCCATTGTGGCCCTCGAGTCAAAAAGTTTGCCCACCCCTGCTCTATCCACTGAACCAAACAGGCTAGGGCTAAAGAATGGTCTTAAAGAAAATTATTAATAAAGCAACTAAGTCATGGTCTTTGAGGAGATAGTTGTACCACAGTGGCTGTGGCCCCACAGAAACTTGTTGCCTACAGACTTGGCAAACTCCTGGGCCACTGTTCAGCCTGGCGTGCCTACATTCTGTGAGTCACGTAGTTTCATGCACCGATGCACACACCTCAACTAAACACCTGACATTTGGGTGCTGTGCCTGACCGATGCTGTTGGCATAGCGCTGGAGCCACCTCTTTGATATCATCTTCTTTCTTCCTGTGCTGCCTGTGGCCATTTCTATCAGAGGCAACTGAAATTTTTCTATAAAAATAAATTTGGTTGCCCTAGCCCAGGGATGGGCAAACTTTTTGACTCGAGGGCCACAATGGGTTCTTAAACTGGACCGGAGGGCCGGAACAAAAGCATGGATGGAGTGTTTGTGTGAACTAATATAAATTCAAAGTAAACATCATTACATAAAAGGGTACGGTCTTTTTTTTCAATAGTTTTATTCATTTCAAACGGGCCAGATCCGGCCCGCAGGCCGTAGTTTGCCCACGGCTGCCCTAGCCAGTATGGCTCAGTTGGCTGAGCATTATCCTGTGCACCAAAAGGTCACTGGTTTGATCCCCGGTCAGGGCACATACCCAGGTTGTGGATCCAATGCTCAGTTGGGCACATATGGGAGGAAACAGATTGATGTTTCTCTCTTCCCCCTCTCCCTTCCTCTCTTTCAAACCAATAAAGACATGCACCAAGAGGTTGCTGGTTCGATTCTCAGTCATGGCACATGCCCAGATTGTGGGCTCGATCCCGGTGAGGGGTGTGCAGAAGGCAGCTGGTCAATGTTCCTCTCCCACAGCCATGGTTCTTTTTCTTTCTTCCTCTCTCTAAAGAAATCAATAAAAAAATATTTTTTAAACCTTTGTTTCTCTTTCTGACTTGAACAAATTTTGTTTGGAAAGTGCACTGGGTCCTGGCTGGATGGCTCAGTTGGTTAAGTGTCGTTCTGTACACCAAAAAGTAGCAGGTTCGATTCCTGGTCAAGGCACATACCTGGGTTGCGGGTTTGACCCCTGGTTGGGGCACATATGGGAGGCAACTAGTTGCTGTTTCTCTCTCACATCGATGTTTCTCAGATCAATGTTTCTCCTCCCTAACCATCGCTCTCTAAAATAAATATCTTCAGGTGAGGATAAATAAAAAAAGTGCATTAGAAGGGAAGGATGGCAGTCTATCACATTATTAACTGCTGATGGGTTTTCCAGCTTTTACAAGAAGTTGAGCTGAATTTGTAAGACCTGGACTTTTTCTTTTAAAAAATAATTTATCCGCCGAACCGGTTTGGCTCAGTGGATAGAGCGTCAGCCTGCGGACTCAAGGGTCCCAGGTTCGATTCCGGTCAAGGGCATGTACCTTGGTTGCAGGCACATCCCCAGTGGGGGGCGTGCAGGAGGCAGCTAATCGATGTTTCTCTCTCATCGATGTTTCTAACTCTCTATCCCTCTCCCTTCTTCTCTGTAAAAAATCAATAAAATATATATTAAAAAATAATTTATCCACTGGAGGAAAAAAGGCTAAAGAAAGTATGAAGGCAACAAATGTCACAGACTGGTGACATAGCGCAATTTACAATAGCTAAGAACTGGAAACAGCCCAGGTGCCCATCAGTAGATGAATGGATAAAAAAGCTGTGGTACATTTACACCATAGAATACTGTGCAGCAGTAAAAAAAAAAAAAAAAAGAATCTCTTACCCTTTGAGGCCGCATACAGAGATCTGGAGAGTATTATGCTAAGCAAAATAAGCCAGTCAAAGAAAGACAAATATCACATGATCTCACTCATATGTGGAATCTAATGAACAAAACAGACTGATGAACAGAATAGATCCAGAGATATAGAAGCATAAAGCAGACTGATGGATCTCAGAGGGAAGGCGGGGTAGGGGAGTTGATGGGAAGAGATTAACCAAAGAACTTATATGCATAATCAATGGACACAGACAATAGTGTGGCCAAGGCCTAGGGTGTGGGGTGTGGGGTGGAGGGCGTTAATGGGGGAAAAAAGGGGACATCTGTAATATTTTCAACAATAAATTTTTAAAAGTTAAAAAAAGTCACAGACTAGTAATACAAAACTACCATCTTTAGTGTCCACGTTTCACATGGTTATTCAAAATTCTAGTAAAAAATACTAGAATGTTCTAGCTGAGAGACCTCAGTGAACACTACATTTTGAGCAAACCAAGAAAAACAGACAAATATGGAAGCCAAAGAATGGAGAGCCAATATATGGGTATTGAGTATTTCTAAAAAAAATTCCAGAATAAAAGAAAAGTAGTATTTAGAGACTAGTTTCCTTGAACTGAAGAAAACTCCAAATCTTCAGATGAAAAAGCTCCATCATGTTAAAAGCAAAATTAACAAAAAGTGTCTAGATCTAGATATAAACTAGTGAAAAGTGCTAATTTCCAATAAATAAGGAAGATTTTCAGGAAGAAAAAGATTATCCAGAAAATCAGGTTTCTCCCAAGTTACATCTAGTAACAAGATACAATGAAACAGCCCAGTCTACGTGGCTCAGTGGTTGAGCATCGACCTATGAACCAGGAGGTCACAGTTCAATTTCCAGTCAGGGCATATGCCTAGTTTTCGAGCTCGATCCCAAGTAGGGGATGTGTGCAGGAGGCAGCCAATCAATGACTCGCTCCCATCATTGATGTTTTTATCTCACCCTCTCCCTTCTTCTCTGAAATCAATTAAAAAAATTTAAAAAGATACAATGAAATAGTTTGCATAATATGTTGAAGGATAAGGCTATATGTGACTGAATAATCCTGTATTAAGTCATGTATTAGAGTCACAAAATTAATTCTCACTAATACAGGGGCTGTGAAGAATTCTACTCTCTCTAAAAAATTGTATTCAGATATGTACTACCAATAACTGGAAAATTAATCAAAACAGAACCTTTTGATGTGATACAATGAGCATGGAAATTAATTAAATTTAGAAAGTAAATTTGAGTAACTAATGTAAATATGGTTAAAAAGCATTGCAGAAGTTAAAAATAATTCAAATTTTTATCTATTTTATAAAAACCCATTTTTAATAAAATCAATTTGGTTCAATAAAATAAGCAATAGCAAGTTTTTTCAGGATAAAAAGAACAAGTATTCCCAGATAACTTGATATTCCACACAGCCCTAGCCGGTTGGCTCAGTGGATAGAGTGTCAGCCTGCAGAGTGAAAGGCCCCAGATCCAATTCTAGTCAAGGGCATATGCCCTGGTTGTGGGCTCAATCCCCAGCAGGGGACTTGCAGGAGGCAGCCAATCAATGATTTTTCTCTCATCATTGATGTTTCTATCTCTCTTTCCCTCTCCCTTCCTCTCTGAAATCAATAAAAATATATGAAAAACAAACAAAAAAAGCACACACACAGTAGATCAAAATGAACTGTTATCACTAAAGCATATGGCAAAATATTTAAGTACTTTTTAGTTCTCACCCCACCAAGCATTTTTACAGAAAATAGTAACACTAAAAAAAGATGTCTGTATTTCTGTTTTTCCCATGACATGGGAAGGAAAATGTGGTAAGAATTAAAACCTTCAGAAGAGTTTCAATCACTTGCCATTAAAATTAAAAGGAGCCCTAGCCAGTTTTGCTCAATGGATAGAGCATTGGCTTGAGGACTAAAGGATTCCAGGTTCGATTCTGGTCAAGGGCACATGCCCGGGTTGCAGGCTCGATCCTTAGTAGGGGGCATGCAGGAGGCAGCTGATCAATGATTCTTTCCCATCATTGATGTTTCTATCTCTCTCTCCCTCTCCCTTCTTCTCTGAAATCAATAAAAACATATTTTAAAAAAAAGAATTAAAAGGAAAAACAGATTTCTTGGAGACTACTTACGCTTTACAGATAATGGAGTGTTGAACCTCAAACTCCAAATTAGTAATAACAGGGCAAGTGTATACTCTAGTGGCTGAAATATCTGGTGAATTTTCTTCTCCAGGAACAGATTCAGTCTTCCAAGTTTTATTTAATTTTTCCATATCCTCTTTTAGCTGGTCTAAGCACTGACTTAGAAATTCATGAGCATCCTAAGAAGGTATAACATCTTTAATCAGATCAAAACATTTTTTATCACAATAATAGCTTATCAACATTATGATTTATAAAACTAAGCACTTGGGAGTCAATAACACTATATTAAAAAGTAACATAGAGATTTACTCTAATGATTTACTCTACATATTTTCTGAATAAGAACAAAATGATGAATTACAGATTCTTTACTATCAGTGAGATTAGCAAGAATAATGGAATCACTTCTTACTTCATTTTTTTTTTAAAAAAAGGTAATTAAAAAAAAAAGCCTTTGTAGGTAAAATACCCCAAGTTCCTTTACTGACAGAACACATCTGTATTATTAAAATATAATAAACCACAAAAGAGTCACATTGAACCTTACCAGAAGTTCTTAGGTTCTCCAACCTGTGATGAACACAACATACATGTATAAATCTCACTTTAAAGTAAAAATCAGGTAACACACTAAGATCATTTCAATTTCCACTACCTTTAAAGTGGCTAAAAACAACTGGTACTCACATTCTGCATATAACCAGAGAATCTCTCTGCTGTAGCAGAAATGGCATTTTTAACCTTCTTGAGTAAATCCTTTTTGGTCTCTGAATTACAGGTATCTTTTTTTACAAGCAAGTGTGCAAAGCGTCTGGTAAAACAAAAGAGACTAGTTTAGCATGTTTTACAAAACACTGAATGGTATGATATTTTAAAGACTATTAACATAGCACATAGAATTTTAAGTGTCTAAAACTTCATTATTCTATAATCAATAAGGTAAAAGTTTACTCAGTAAGTACGTAACAGTTACCTGATAAGTGCATTGTGTGGAATTTTCTTCCATGGGATACCTTGCTTAAGCAGGTCATTGGCAAATGACTGGAGTGAAAATAGGGACTGTAAAATAGCATTCATATAGCAAGTATTTCCCAAGTTGGAGAAGCTGAAAAGTAAAGAAAAAATACTTTTGAAGACATTGGTAGTTCCTGAAGTATGTTCATTAGAGCATGGGTTCTCCAGAAAAGCATGCATCAGAATCACCTAGAGGGCTTATTAAAATACATATTGCTGGGCCCCATCTCCACAGTTTCTGATTCTGGAAAAAGAAGGTGCAAACATATGCATCTCTAATAGGATCAACTGATGTAATGCTGCTGGTCTGGGACCACACTATGAGAACCACTGCATTATAACATTACTAGAGGCCCAGCGCACGAAATCGTGCACAGGTAGGGTCCCTAGGCCTGGCCCGCGATCAGGGCTGATCTTTCCTCGCTGCTGGCAGCTGGCCCCATCCCCGCTGCCACCGGTTGCCCTCTGTGTGTGGGGCGACTGATGGGGCGATTGGGGCCCTGGCACTGCCCACGTCCGCCACCACTCACCCCTGGTTCCCAGTTCGCCATCAGGCCATTGGGGCCTGCGGGCTGGGGGCAGCTTCTGCGTTGAGCATCTGCTGTCTGCCCACTGGTGGTCAGTTCGCATCATAGCCGACTGGTCATTCTGCCATCGGTCAATTTGCACATTACACTTTATAAGACTAGAGGCCAGGTGCACAAAAGTTTGTGCACTGGGTGGGGGGGGGGGTCCCCTCAGCCCAGCCTGTGCCCTCTCACAGTCTGGGACCCCTCAGGGGATGTCCACCTGCTGGCTTAGGCCTGCTCCCCAAGGGATTGGGCCTAAGATGGCAATCAGACATCCCTCTGGCAGTCCGGAAGCCCTCGGGGGATGTCCACTTGCCAGCGGGGAGCAGACTTAAGCTGCAGTCAGACATCCTTAGCGCTGCTGAGGAGACAGGAGAGGCTCCCACCACCACTGCTGTACTGGCAGCCATCAGCCTGGCTTGTGGCTGAGCAGAGCTCACCCATGTGGGAGTGCACTGACCACCAGAGAGCAGCTCCTGCATTGAGCGTCTGCCCCCTGGTGGTGAGTGTGTATCATAGTGACCAGTCATTCCCATGTGCATGGGTGGGGGCCGGCTGGTTTGCCCTGAAGAGTGTCCCGGATCAGGGTGGGAGTCCCGCTTGGGTGCCTGGCCAGCCTGGGTGAGGGGCTGATGGCTGTTTGCAGCCGGTCACACCCCCTTCAGGGTGGGGGTCCCCACTGGGGTGCCTGGCCAGCCTGAGTGAGGGGCTGAGGGCTGTTTTCAGGCTGGCCACACCCCCTTCAGGGTGGGGGTCCCAACTGGGGTGCCTGGCCAGCCTGAGTGAGGGGCTGAGGGCTGTTTTCAGGCTGGCCGGCGACTGAAGCTCCCAGCCTCTCCTTTTTTTCATTTTTTTTTTAAATTCTGGGATTTATTTACCTTCTATAATTGAAACTTCGTTGCTGTCACTGGAGCTGAGAGCCAGCTCCAGCTCTGAGGCCACGGCCTGCTGAAAGCAGGTATCTGGGGTTTGTTTAGCTTCTATAATTGAAACTCTGTTGCTTTCGAAGCTTAGAGCCGGGCCGCAGCAGGTGGAGAACCTTGGCTTCCTCCATCACTGGAGCAAGCAAGCCTCCTGCTCGCTTCAGCTGCGTGGCTGCCAGCTGCCATCTTGGTTGGCAGTTAATTTGCATATCACCCTGATTAGCCAATGGGAAGCGTAGCAAAGGTAAGGTCAATTACCCTTTTTGTCTTTTATTAAATAGGATAACAACATATACTTTCAAATAAAAGCTAACAGAGGCTGGGGACTTACGCAAATTGCTATTTGTTCTTAGTAGGACCACTGGGTCATAGAATACAAAAGTAGGGCAAAAGTAGGTTTACAGTTGTGAGTAAACAAAAGCTTATCATTATATTATTAATCACTGTATTATTTTCCATATGAACTGTAAACCTACTTTTGCCCCACTCTGTATATGTTGTGTTTAGCTTCAATGATTACTACCAAACCCTTTCCCAAAGTACCTATTTTTTAAAAAACCTTTATTTAGAAATATTCTCAAACTTTTAGGAAAGTTGCACAAGAATATTCTTTATCTAGATTCACCAATTGTTTATCTTTTGCACTATATGCTCTATCATTTCATACCTCTGTGAGTTTTATTTTCCTGAACCATTTGAAAGTTGTAGAAATCATACCCCTTTAGCTCTAAATACTTCAAGATGCATTTCCTAAGAACAAAAACATACTTCAGTTGAATCACTTTATAAAAAGAAAGCAAAATGAAAGAATTTACCTACCCCTGCAGTTGCTGTTGGTGAGAGGAAAGGGGCACTCTTGGTTTATTCCAGCCAGTATAATCTTGATTACACCTCAATTTTTTAACAGATAGAGGAGCTGGCTGAGGAAGAAATCCCAAACTTCTTTTGGCAGAGGGAGTTTGGCTTGAGATATTAGTCCTATAAAAAAGAATAAAAATATAAAGAAGCAAAAACAGTTTTTAAAATACTCCCCTCCCACCCCCGTAAGTAGATTCAGAGAAGTCATATCTGAGAGAGAAAAAATCTAAATTTGGGGAAATACCAGTAATAATGATCACTTGAGGAAAAAATCCACAAATTACAAGTCTGATAGAGAGCTGAAGAAGCATATAATACTTAACCTACAATCAAAATAATCTAAGTCAATGGCTTAAGAAACAGTATAAATATAGTTTTACTTTTTTATTC
The DNA here is from genome assembly GCF_963259705.1 of Myotis daubentonii. Lineage (NCBI taxonomy): Eukaryota > Metazoa > Chordata > Mammalia > Chiroptera > Vespertilionidae > Myotis > Myotis daubentonii. The sequence continues at coordinate 22,161,940 of NC_081846.1, forward strand.
ACTTTTACCACTTAATGGATATCATACATTAGTTTGCCTAGTTTGAAAACATTTGGACAGTTAACTTTTTCCACTATTAAATGACACAACCAATATTCTTACCCAACCTACTTGAGAACAACTTTCAGTTTATATGCTGAGAAGGGAAAATATTAGTATCTTTTAATTTTCCTAGATAGTGTGATTTTTTCCAAAAAGACTGTACCAATTTACAGATTCCAACAGTAGTGATTTCCATTTCTTCATATGGTCTCCATTACAGTATTACTAATTTAATGAGTGATACATGATCCCTCATTGTTATTTTATTTTCCTGATTACTACTGAAGTCGAATATATTATTATAATTGTTTACTCTTCTCTAAATTTCTTTTTGTGCACCCTTAGG